>NC_134538.1:79117436-79417436 GCF_050624435.1 Tenrec ecaudatus
CGTCTCACTTTAAATACACATTTCGGCAAGTCAACTAACAAAACTAATTAAGAACTGTGAAAGGCCATATTGATAGAGTAAAAAAAATACATCGACCAGCTCTGACAATTCTCCTGGAGGACGTCATGCATCACGGGGCTTTGTGTTCACTTTCGGGCTCCTTTTGGCCAGAATATAAATAAACCGAAGTAAAATCTCAGCTTTTAAAATGACTTTGGAGAACCGCAGGCTTCCTGAAAGAGCGCTTTCCAAACGACACATAAACACACCGCGTCAGGCTTTACCGCTCTAAGTGGCCAGGGATTGCAAAGGGGCACCACTCAGTGACCTGCCCCCTGGGGGCGCTCAGACCCTGGCAGTGTCTACACAGGGCCCCTGGCTCGATCTGTCTCACTGAACTGCCGTGAGAGCTCGGTCCCAAGGCCTGTGGCTGACTTTGCTTGGTGGATTGTGCTCTTCTCCCTCCCCGTTTCCCTTACCAGCCCTCACGGCCTCCAGCTCACCCCTACCCGCTGGTAGCTTGGACACAAAAGAAACTCAGGCAGGAGTAAACCCCTTTTAGAAAATCAAGTATCAGGCAGGCTATGGCAGCACCCCAAGCCAATGGCTGTGTTGGAAGAGGCCCAAGGTGGACGGTGGTTACAGGCTAGAGAGGCAGTCATGCTCTTCTTGCTCACTCATCCAGACAGGCAGCCAAGGACTCAGACACGTGGAGGTGGAGTGGCTGCTCTGCCACTTCTAGCCCTGACACTCCAAGTCTCAATTCCCTCGTCTCTGAAAAAGAGGACAATGGTGACAAGGATAGCTAAGCCAGGGATGGCTGCTACTACTCAAACAAACAACCCTCAAACTCACTGCCAGCCACTCAGTTCTGACTCACGGACCCTGTCGAACAGAACTGCCCCTGTGTGTTTCAGAGACTGTAATGCTTTATGGGAGTAGAAAGCCTCGTCTTTCGTCTGAAGAACAGCTAGCAGGTGGATTTGAATTGCTGACCTTGCAGTTAGCTACTACGGTTAGGACTGTAACATTACCATCACCACCACTGTAACACCTCCACAACGCTATTACAACATCACCGCCGCCACCTCTGCTACTACACGTTCACCCCACTTCTACAATGTTACCACTGCCGTAACACCCACACAACTCCTACAGAACTCCTAGACTATCAACACCAACACCTAACCTACTAGAACACTTCTATGATACTACCACAACTGCTATCAGTACAACCGGTCCCCAGAGCAGGACATCATGCTTGGTCAAACAGAGGGGCAGTGAACAAGGAAGGCCCCCGACAAGGTGGATGGACACAGTGGCCACAACAGTGGGCTGACATTGGAGCATTCGAGGGCATGGGACACGACCCAGCCGTGTTTCATTCTGTTGTGCATAGGATCACTGTGGGTCGGAAATGACTTAATAGCACCTAACAACAACAACAACATGTAACCTAACTACGATTGAAGCTAACTGCTAGTACCATGGCTGCAGTACTGTGAGGACCACGGCGACTACTCCTCCACTACTGCTGCCACCCGCAGACTCTCAGTTCCTGTATCTCTTCGGTCGTATTGCTATCTATTATAATGGCAGGGTTGTTAAGGCCATGGCCGCTAACAGTGTTTTAAACTCAGCTCTGCTACGTATGAACTGCGAGACGGTAGGTCAGTCCCTTGGCCTTGGTGTGCCCCAGCGTCCTGCTCTATAGAATCGGGATGGTATTAGGAAGCGCCTCCTGGGATTGTCATGAGAATTGACGGTGCTGATATCACTAAAGCATGTGGGATAGCATCTGGTTTGTAGAACGCACTCTGTACGTGTTGGCTAAAAAAAAGTATTGGGCATGAGCAATTGATAACTGGCAGTGGATGCAGCGTGATGGGTATTAGCTGTGTTTAACTTTGTACCTGGAAACTGTCACCATTCACTGACTAATGGTTGATTAGACAAGCCTAGAAAGGTACGCGCCGGACCAATTAGCCACAGAGCTATTGACTTGGCATAACAGCCCTTTAAACCCAATCTGAGGCTGGCCGATTGACCTCACGCTCTGAAGCTGCTGTCCACTGCCATCGACGGCTTCTGGACTCGAGCGAAGGCTCTTGCCCAGTTGGTAAGACACGGATGTGCTGCTCTAGTGACCTCTGTGGTGAGGGAAAAGAGGGCCATGGGCAGAACCCCCAAGGTGGTCAGGTGGTTAGGGAGTGGGTAGGGACATCTGGGGTCTTCTCTGAAGACTTCTCAAGAGCCCTGGTGGCATCTTGGTTACGTGTTAGGCTGCTAACCGCAAGGCCAACAGTTCAAAACCACCAGTTGCTCTATGGGAGGAAGACAAGGCTTTCTGCTTTCGCAAAGAGTGACTGGTTCAGGAACTCACAGGGGCGGCTCTACGCTTTCCTCTCAGAGTGCTCTCTCTGACTTGGAACTGGCTCCTGGCACTGAGATGGAGTTGGTTAAAGCTTCTGGGAAAGAGATTCCTTCCCACCTGCAAGATAAACAGGTGTCCAGACCTGTGAAATTCCAGGGCTTCTCAGCTACAATTTACTTTTATTATGCGAGCTAGCAGGTGGCCCCCTCTGGCTGCATCTGTTTGATGTTCCACTCCTCTCTTCCATGCAGGGTCCATGGGTGAGTAACCTCAGTAAGACAAGGACCTGATTACTACCCCACACCCAAACCAAACCTACTGCCCACAGTCCGTTAGGATTCACAGTGACCTACCTGAGCACCCACCAAAAAAGCCACACACAATGCCATCGAGTCAGTGCTGACTCATAGTGACCCCCTGTGGGTTTTGTAACTTGTTACGGGAGTAGAAAGCCCAGGCTTTTCCACACAAACTTGCTGCCGGTTTCAATCTGCCAACCATGGAGATCACAGCCCAATGCATAACCAGGCTCCTTGAGTCCCCACAGGTTTAGGTAAATTCTTCCAGGCAGGCAGGAAGGCTTGCATGTAGTGGCAGTGTACGGGCTATACATTCTGGGCTGGCACACCTTGTCATGCTCTGCACAGAGACAGAGCCCAATTACATACCAATTCTTTGCAAAGACAGAACAGATTTGATTTTTCTCTATATCTCCAAGGACGACCGTGGTGCCCAACATATAACATAAACAGAACAGAGAAGAAAACCCTCAGACCGACTGGCTTCCAGTTGGTTCAGGCTCATATCGGAGAGAACAGAACTTCCCGGAGAGGGTTTCCTTGGCTAGTATGGATGGAAGCAGCCACCGCGTCTTTCTCCCTCGGAGCAGTTAAGGGGCTGGGCTTGCCAACCTTTTCATTGGCAACTTAACTGTAACACTGCCCGGGCTCCTTCAACAGGCAGCGAGTTTGCACGTGCGTGATGAATGACAGAACACAGGCACGGACTTCAGAAATACCCCCTCCGCTG
This sequence comes from Tenrec ecaudatus, assembly GCF_050624435.1. NCBI lineage: Eukaryota > Metazoa > Chordata > Mammalia > Afrosoricida > Tenrecidae > Tenrec > Tenrec ecaudatus. Next base: position 79,120,840 of record NC_134538.1, read on the forward strand.
AGTCTTGCTGCCTTGAGAGGCTCCCTGAGTACCGGCTGGCATTCATCCCATGCTTCTCGATGCTCCACAGCCATCAGCAGACGGAAGTAGGGTTCATTGGATAATCTTTGTTTCACACTGCCCAGGGACCCTTGCAATAGTCCTAACTCAATGGGCACCCCCCCCCGCTGCTTATTATTATGAGTTTATTTGTGCTTCTGACACATTCATGCCTGATTCGCCTTCCAGAAACACTGATTTTTGTCTTATCCCTCTCGCTTCAAAATCCTCAAGTGACTCACTCTTGCCTAAAAGATAGCAATCCTGTCAACAGGCTGGCATGGCAGAGCTTTAGGGTTGGGCTAGCACCCTTGCCAGGCGGACCTCCCAGCTCTTCTCTCCACAGACCCACCAGCACTATTCCATAGATCTAGCACAGGCAGGTCCCCAGCACACAGGGTTGGGGAGCTGCTGGGGACAGTCATCGATTGGACAGTTGCTCTCATGAGCAGCTGTTATTTGTAGAGGTGGCGCCTCCATCCCTTTCTTCACACCGCTTTCCCCAACCAGAAAAGCCAACGCTTGTTCCTCCCACCAAGACCGGCTCTTCTGCGGTTTCCCCCTGCTCCTCTCGGAGTCTGCCAAGTGCAGGCTCAAGTTCCCTCTCTCGATTCCTATAGCACTTCCTCTTTCTATCTCTCGTTTGGCAAGTCATGAACAGTGTTTTACTATTTAACCTCCTGCTCCCACATGTCTGGGAGGCTAGAAACTTCTCAAGGCCATGGATCAGGTAACCCCCCTCCGGTAGAATCGAGTCAGCCCTCACGTCCCTAGGTGGCACAGACAGTTAACATGCTAGGGTGCCGAGCAAGAGGTGGGTGGTGGGAGTCCACCGGAGGTGCCGCGGAGGAATGGCCTGATGACTTCCGAAAAGCCAGCCATTGAAAACCCTACAGAGCACAGTTCTACTCGGACACAGACTCAGCTTGAGGGGCAATGCCTCCGTAGCACCTGCCTTCCAGTCAGTCCTGACGATCTCATTTGTCCCCAGTACCAAATGTGGCACTGTGATCGCTGGGAGAAGGCACTGTCCCACAGTCAACTTGACCCGTCGGTGGAGTGTAGGGTCAAGGAGGGCTGCCTTCTCACGTACGGGAGTGTCTACACTCAGGCTTGAGGTGACACTGTGTCCAGGAGAGCTTTGTAAACGCTGGCCTTCTTCACAGCAGAAATAAGCCAGGCAGGGAAGGGGTCTATATATTGAGATTTCCTTCGGCCTCAAGCTGGAGGCTCCTTACGTCGAGGGCAGGATCTCCTCCATCGTTCACACCGCTTGGAGAGTTATTGGAAAGGATCACGAGTGAGGCTTTTCCAGGTTATCACAACTCTCATGAGGATGGCGCTTGCACATGGCCACCTGCCAGCACGCTGCCAGCAACAGGCTCCCTCTGCTAAGGTAAGGAGACGAGCCGGGAAAGGACAAAGGGGCATGCATCTTTATGTAACCTTTGGGAGACTCAGTTCTGAGATGCCAGCCTGCCACCGCCATCACCATTGGGTCCGAAGAGACACAAGGCAGCGTGACCCCAGAACTGCAGAGTGACTCTCTTGGGGCAGCATCAGCCTTCGCTGGAGGGCCTGGTGATGGAGCTGCGGACAGTGGGAGAGTCCAGTCTTTCCCTTGGAGAGCAGGTGGTCGCCGTGAGTGTCGGTGGCAAGAGAGGCTATGCGCTGCGGGGGGGGGGGGGGGGGGGGCGGGGGTCTAGCCATGGGCTGCTGCTCCGTGCACTTTGGGCTCTCCGGGAACCCTTGAGTTATTCATGCCACACCGAGAGAGTGTATCACCCCACGCAGGCCACGGATCCTGCCCCTGGGCACAAGGGGACCAGGGCCTTCCCTGCGTGAATGCCATGCTGTGCCTTTAAGAAGGAGCCGGTGCACCAGGCAGTGGAGAAGCCTGTAGCTTCAGCTGTGTTCTTCCCTCACTTTCCCTTCTGCAGTGACCTCACCCTGCCACAATGCCGCCATTCATGCAGATGGAGTGGGACAGGGCACACAAAAGTTTCATTTAGTCACATCGGCATGAATATTTAGCCTGTTTAATTAAAAATGAAAGCTAGGGCTTGGGCTTCCTGAAACCGAAGGGGAGTTGGGGCTGTTGTTTGTTTGTGTGTGTGTTCTAAAGATGAGCTTGCTTTTAAAGACTAACCTTGAAAAGAATAATAGGAAGGTAAAAAAAGATCTATCTCCCTTTGTCCCTCTAGGGAACTGGACTTCTGAGGAGGGTTAGCCTTTTCTCGTCCTTGCTTGTTTGACCACCCTTAGAAGCTCAGTCCCTTTCTACTTACTTTTAGAAAGAAGAGCGATCACAGGGAACCCAGACACGGAACCTGCTTCTCCAACTGCGTTGTCAATTTTTAAATTCACTTTATCTCATCCATCAGCTCAGTATGACTCTCCCTACGTGTGTGTTCATAAACACGCATGCACATGCTTACAATGGCCCCAAGGAGTGAATTCCATTTCGTTGCTTTCAAAATTGTCATCTACACAGGATTGAAAGAGTGAAATTGGAAAGAGTATTGGTCACCTCATCTTCCCCAAAGGCATCTGTGGACTCACTGCCAATTTAAATGCCTCAAAAGTAACTGTTCTTGATAATGAGTCCATCAAATGCATACAAACGCACTGCCAGCCAGTTGATTCTATTTGGTCCGTAAGGCACAATTTGTTTCTTGGAAGCTTGGCTTTAATTGCAACCCCCAAATTGATCATTTTCTTATCATTCAACATTTTCCATCCCCCAAATATTCTCCCAACATTTTATAGTAACGCTGTGGTGATAGTTTATGCTGAAGCCTGTTCTTGGCCTATGATTACTTCTTTAGGATTCTCTTAGGTGAAAGATACCCCCCAGGCGAGTACTCACAAAGTACTTGGTATACCTTGCAATATTGTTGTTCAGGAAGAGGAGCTATAGGTATGGGGATAGGATTGGCATCTTTATTAGCCCAGCTACTTCAGTGGTTCAGATCTACCAGTTCCAACAAGGGAGAAATATGAGGCTTTCTGCTGCAGCAAAGATTTACAGCCCCGGGAACTTTAAGGAGCAGTTCGATTCTGTCCTAGAGGGTCATTAGAAGGTGGAATTGAATTGAGTTAGTGAGTTAGCTTTTGTGTTGAGTATGTTATGGAATTATTTCCACTCACAATATATTTTCTTGACCTTCTAATCATTTCAGACTATATATATATATATATATATATATATATATATATATATATATATATATATATATATATATATATATATATATATATATATATGGAAAGGCTAGGCCCTAGATTCTCCTAACAGGTATGAAGTACTCTACTTATTTTTCAAAGTATATAAGTGCTGAGATCCTACTAATGAATTATTTGTCTGCAAAGACAAACATTGTCTTGAGAGAACACACGGGAGTAGATACTGCCTCCAGAAGTATTTTGGCTATCAACTTTGATTAATTAAGCTACATTTTGAATGCCATAGGATTTAAATTGCTTTGGGATTTGAATTCCTTGGGCGAGACCTTTGAAAAAATGATGAATCCCAATGTTAATACAGGAAATGGCATCAATATTTTACAAGTTCAGATTTCCAAGAGGAGATGTTGCCCAAAACAAGGACTTCCATCTCAAAATATCCTCCCAAGATAATCGATAATAACAAAAGGAGAGATAGTCATGCTAGAATGGAGAAATTAAGCAGATGATATAGTAACCAAAAGTGATCAAGGTTAATATCACCTGTAATAACACTTACTGATATCACGTACCCTTGATGCAATCTTCTGGGCATAACATCTTTCCTGTGGCATTCTAAAAATGCATCACCATAACCTGATCATGAGAAAATGATCCAACAAATCCTAGCGAAGGGATAGTCTACAAAATAGCTGAGCACCATGCTTCCAAACCCACGATCACCAATGACAAAGAAAGACTGAGAAAGTGCAGGGGACTATGGAGCGATGACGATAAAGTGTAAGGTGAGACCCAGGAAGGAATTGTGGAAAAGAGAGACATACTGTATTGGAAAAATAAAACAGAGAACTAAGAATAGAGTTTGTAGCCTACTTAACAGCATGGCACCAATGTTCGTTTTTTGCTTTTTATACAATGTGTCTATAAAATGTTCACACTAAGGGAAACTTCGTAAAAGGTGTCCGGGAAGTCCCTATACTATTATTGCAACTTTACTGTAAGTCTACAATTATTTCAAAAATTCTAAAATCAAAACATTCACCATTAAGGCTACTTCAAGTGAAGATCCACTCGCAGTGCAGAGATCTTCCACATAAGTCAAGGGGGCAGATTCGTCTGGAAGATCCTGGATCCTTCAGGATGTTTGTAAACCACCAGTAATTTCTTGAAGAGCAGAAAACCACTGTCAGTTCTAAAATGGCCAATTTAACCAGTCATTGCTGAAACTGGAGAACATGTCACAGTATGAAATCCACTAGAGACTTATATGTCAACATGGAAACTGCGGAAGTACTGCTCTGCCTTCTCTGACGAGCAACCCTTACAAGCAGTAAGGGACCTTTCTGCAAATGCCGAGAACGGCAGCTGAGTTATTAAAACTGCCCAGGAAAGAAGGTGCATCTGTCCTCCCCCTCCATTCTCCCGGGTCCATGCAAAAGCACCTTGCCGCCTGCTGCTTCCCAGGCCGGTGGCAACCAAATGGCTTCTCTGTTGGCTAATGGAAAAGGGAAGAAAAATCCAGTTATCATGATATGTGGGAGAACCTGGGGGGGCGGATCTAAACCAAAACACTTTACTCAGGGACATGCCAGTTAATTCTTGATTAGTTGATCAAATATTTCATTTCTTGCCTTTGAACCTTTTCAGAATCTGTAGTTAACCAGATGCTAACTAAGAAAACAATCAGATCCATGTTTAACACAGACCCCAAAGCTGATAGAAACCTTAAATTCCATGACCAGGTAATTTATTCTATAAAAATGAGAATTTTCTTCATTTAAAATGAGTCTTTAATATGCACTGACATTTACATTATTACATGTTAATCAGGTAGAAAAAAATATCCTAGATAAATTTCTGGGCTAAAATAAACCACTGTAGAGACACTTAAAAAGAAGACTTGATCCACTGTCCGAATCATCTTTCACTAGCTTAAATATAGTAAGTGTGGATACTTCAAAAAATACTTTTACATTTCTAGTACTTCACATATCTGTCATAGGTTTCAAAAATGATTTGAATATAATTGTCCTCTTCTTGAAGAGGAAACTGAAGAGTCTTCTTGTCATAAATATATAATATTCAATAAAACAGTAAGCCTGGAAGACTGCATACAAGATATCATCTCATATACTGGCCTAAACCAAGATAACTAAACAATATGTTATTTAAGCGTGCATGCAGCATGTGTAGTAAAACTGTTCTTGAAATGCTAAAACTGAACATAGATGTCACGAGGAAATGCAGAAGGAGCTAGTGGGCTCAGCTGCTAGTCACAAGGTCAGCAGTTCCAAACCACCATGGGAGAAATATGGGGCTTTCTTTTATTCTTCAACTATACTTTTTATTTTTATTTTAATAAATCATTTTATCAGTGGCTCTCCGGCTCTTATAACAATCCATACACCAATCGTATCAAGCACATTTGTACATCTGTTGCCATCATCATTTCCAAAGCATTTTCTTTCTACTTGAGTCCTTGGTGTCAGCTCCAAAGATGAGATGTTCTAGCCCCATAAAAAGCCACATGCTCGGAAACCCACGGGCGGCAGTTCTGCTCTGCCCTGTGTAGTCCTTGTGAATCAGAATCAAGTTGATGACAGTGAGGGTGGGCTTTTAGTTTGAAAGATAGCTGGTCATGATCTAATTCTGGGGCTGCGCAGAAAGTTCAGAAGTATTTGTTGCATCGTTGTACTTAGATGTGCTGTGTACACTCCCGTTTTAAAAACATTAAAGGAATAAAATGTTTATTCCATTTGAAATGCTATATATCCTTACAACTAACAGTTAAGTAATGAGTCATCATTTGCATATATTTTAATTACTCAAAATTATATACTGACCTATTCACTTATAAATTAAATCCTTAAAACGATGCACTTAATAATATAACTGAAAAGTAAAGTATATTTTGTTTTATATCGTGCACATTTAAGAAAAACCATTACTTGCCAAGAATGATGTCAAATTTCAGTTTTTGGCTAACTTCTTGGCCAATTGGATTGTACTTCTGAGACATGTAAAACTATTTATCTTGCACAAAATTCTGGCAACTGCATTAAGCACTTCTATTCTTCTGATGTGTTAGGTACCCCTAGCAACCTAATAAACACAAAATAACCTTAAAGATCATCTTGAATAATCGGCCAATTCCATCATTACAGAGATGTTTGTAATGAGACCCATAAAATGCAAATGGAATTTGATAGAAATCAAAACACACATTTAAAGCCTGATTTAATGCTATCATTTGTGGTCTTTTGTTTTAATAAAGGCAACAAACAATGAACTTATGGCAGCTAATTAGATTTGGCCAATAGACAAACTACCTCATAACTTCACAATACCTAGTACTGTCTTAAGGAGCCCTGATGGCATAGTGGATTACAGGAGGGGCTGCTAAGCCCGGAAGTCAGTATTTCAAATACACCAGCAGCTCCACGAAAAAAAGAGGAGGCTTTCTGTTCCTGTAGATTTACAGCCGAAGAGGGCAGTCTGATTCTGTCCTGTGGAGTCGCTAACCGTCAGAATTGGCTCAATGGCAGTGCGTGTGGGGTTTTGGAGTGATTTCTTGTTCAGAAAAAAAAAAAAAATTCTTGCCTCTGAGTTAGTTGTGTCAAACCTACTTCTTTTAACTGTCACTTTAACGAAGCGGCGCTCCAACAGCTGGGTGCCACTCAAAGGGGCTTGAGGGCGGGGGAGGCAAGAATGACTCAGATCAGGGAAGTTTCTCATAAATCAGCCATATGCAATGCGGAGACACCCGTCCGGTTGGAGTGCGTTTCTCCACTGCCGCCGTCATGAAGTCATGGGCCAGCCATGGGGCTAACATATTATTAAAATAAATCACTGGCCTGGAGACGTGCATTTAAATGCTAATTAACTCATAAGTAAATGGGAAGGAGCGGACTTGTCTCACCCAGAACACTGTTTGGAAAAGTTGCTGAAATCACTCCTCTGTGGTTTTCACAGATGCTGAAAGACCCAGAGAAGAAGGAGCTACAGCCTGCACCTTAAAAGGGCAGGCTTGATTTCTGCCTGCGAATGTCCCCCGCCTCGATTTCTTCCACAAGCAGAGTGGGAAGCTTTCAGAAGGAATGTTCAAGAACATTGAATCCCCATTAGCCATCAGATGAAACTATCACATACATCACAGCCACCTGCTCCTTGGCGGCCTCCTTTGTCCCCACACAAAAGCAGCTCCGACACTGGACGAGCTCACTGGAAGAAAGACTGTGAGGGTCGCCCTTCTCTTCCATTTAGTTCCCTTCCAAGCAGGCTCTCCGGTGCACCAGCTCGATGTCTGCCCGGCCAAGGCCTGCACACTATTCTAGAATTCCAGTCCGTTCGCTGGAGTTTATTCAGCTTTCTTCTTTCCCTAGTGTGCTGTAATAATTCAAACATACAAGTAGCCCAGGGTTCCTTACTCAGCAGTATGCTGCAACTCCAAGTTCTAGTTTCCTCTGTCCCGTGGGGACCGACGTCTCCCTTTTCAGGAACAACTAGCTCCATCGAGCCTCCCCAGGATGCGGAGTCAAGCCATCTCTCTACTGCCCGGCGATTCTGCTTGTTTCAAACACGGAGCTCTAGAATGGGCCTTCTTTGACGTCCTTTGCTGCTGGGTCTCACACAGAACCCAGTCCCCTCCCTCAAGTCTGACAAATCTGGCTTTGAGTCCAGGAAGGTTCTTTTGCCCACAAGATGAGATTATTCTTTCTCAAGACGGCAAGTGGAGCTATCGCTTGGCTTTCAAAGGAGGCGAACAACTTCATTCGTTTGCCGTGTTAAGAAACACATCGGTTGTCCACGGAGCCAGGGATTGAACCACCGAAGTTGCCTTGTCTAACGCTGGTCTCGCACAACGTCCATGCAGGCAACTCAGGCCTTGCTTGTAAGAAACGCGTCACAAACCCAACACCGCTCTACAACTCTCTCCTCCCTGGCCCTGTTCGAGGAGACCTACAGATGTGTTATCAGAACCCCTGGCGTATGAAGCCTTTGCTCTTCATCCAACACCTGCAGCCAAGTCCACTTCCATGGGCTTACCTGAAGCACCGCCCTTAGTCATGTGCTGGTCGATTACTCTGCTCTTTCTCCTCTGGGAACAGACACCCTGTCAACTCTGATTCTAGAAGGGTCCCTTTCCCCCCAAGTTATCTGTCTGGATTCTGTTCCACCTCCTGCACCCAGCTGGGGGAATTTGTCCCTCCAGGGGAGGGCTGCCATGAGCAAATTAAAGGGGGAAACCGGTCAACAAAGGCGATTTTTCCACCCTCCATTCCATGCCGTGTGGCACGTGGGGTCAGGCGATGTCTACCCATAACGTACAGGGCAGGCCACAGGTAAGGCGTCAGCTCAGAGCACTTGAGGCTGCCTCAGTAAGGAAAATCACGTGGAGATGCGTTCTCTTGGCTTCAAATTAGGCGTGTGTGTGTGTGTGCGTGTGTGTGTGTTTTCTCTCGCTGCTCAGTCACAGGAGGAGCAGAAAGGTGAGTACCTTCACTATCACTGGTTCCCAGACAGCTTCCAGCAAGCCCCTCTCATCTCTGCCACTCTTTCCTCTGCACTTAAAGGGAAGAGACAAGTAAAGTTCCCCTTGGGCAGAACCCGGCCATGCTACTCGTAACTGTAAGCCACAGTGCAGTTCTAGGCGCTTCTTTCTCGTCGTGGGATTTTTGCGTTGGCTTTAATCCCCGTGAGGATTGGCTCCTGCATTCACCCACTAGAATGGAGGTGATACTGCTAAGGAGATTTAAAACACAGGTGAGGGACGAACATCGACGCGCGCGCGCGTGTGTGTGTGTGTGTGCACGCACGTCCCTTGTTTTGCTTCCTCTCCATCCAATCAGTCTTGTTCACATGAAAGTAAACACATTGGAAGCCCTTGCCTTATGTGTAGTAATACGGAACTGGGAAACCCAGAATTACCTTGGAAAAGAAAATCTTGTTTCTACTATGAAAAAGGACTGAGAAGTGGGAGGTTTGTGATCAAAGGTACACGATTATTTTATCTGTAAAAAATATGGAGGTAGGGGGCTGACACATATTGAGCTGTAAACTCCTTTCCTAAACTGCAAGTATACGACTCACGGCTCCATCTGTCTCCCTGCTGCGATGGCCTAAGAAGTGTCCGCGAACCAATAGCACTTTCTCACGGGATTTCATTACTGAAAGGCCTCATTAGGAAAGACATTAAAATACAAATGATCTCATAAACTATTCAGTTGTGTACCCGGTGGGAGTAGACTTACGCAGGCCTGAGCTTTTCACAAACAGAGTTGATCAATTAAGCTTCAGGAGGGACTAAAGGGGTCTCAAGCAGGATGGGTCAGTCAGGGGCACCTACGGAAGGATCCTCTTCTGTAAGACACAGCTAGGCTTCATTGGTGCTTGGACAGACGAGGGAGGGCCCGTAAGCAATCCTGCCTGGGGCCCGGAACCTCTGTAGGCCCCATGGTGCCAAGGTGAATGTCTCTCACAACTTAATGGGCACCCAAACTGCCTGCGAGAAACGCAGTGGGGCCCGCGAAGCTGCATTTCCCACCCACTCCCAGGTGAGGCTGATGCTAAAATCCAGGGACTCCACTTTGTACAGCAAGGTCTTGGATCCTCTAATTTCACCTCAGGAGGGAGTGCAGATACACAGCCCCCGTGGAGCAGGCTTTTTCTTGCTGCTCTGCATTGGCGTGAGAGAGGGAGAAGGTTCCAGGCAGACTGCTGCTAGACCAGAAAGTTCCCTTACCCCTTGCCTCCCCCCACCTTCGCTGGAGAATTGTCTTTCCCTTTTTAAAAGTATTCATGGTGAAACGTGTGTGTGAGATGGGCAAAGGAGGTCCCTTGTGACGTAAGCTTTGTGTGTCTTAGAGGCCGGACCTTGAAGGAAATAAAAAAAACCACAGCATATTTTAATTATCAGGAGGAAGACTGGAGAGGCTGGGACGTCCCCTCAGAATGAGGAAACGCTGCGTCGGGCTCTGCCGGCCATCTCAAGCCACTCAGCGAAGAAAGGTGAGCAGAAGCAACAAGCGGTTTCAGACCTCCTCCAGGAAGGTTCCAGAAGGCTGTCAGAGGATGCGTGTATTCTTGGGCCAAAGAGGGGAGCCAGAGTCCCGTGAGGTATTAACATTCTGATCCTGAATGTTCTTTCAGCAAACAGCGACATTCACAGTCTTCCTGACCACCGGGCTTCACAAAGGGAAAGGCAGCATTCCTTCAATGCCAAGTTCAATCGCTGCAGCGACTACAAGGTCGCTTTCCTTGGGCAGCAACGGGCTCCAGCAAGGGGTGGGCACTCTGCTGTGGCCTCAGGGTTCTGCCCACGCCACCCCCAGTGCTGACGTGGGTGTCTACATTTCAGGGCAGAGGTAATAGGAACTGGAAAAGCTGAGAGAGGGGGCAGCTTGCTCTTAGAACACAGCAGGGCCCTTCTGAACTGCTGCCGTCCCTGTCACTGTGTGCTTTCTGAGCCTGGCCAGAGACTCATGGAAGGAGGCACTGGCCTCTTCCAATGCCATGCTGCTCCTTTAGGTCAACTGGGCGATGCCCAAGGGAAAGCAGGCATCTCGCCTTAGTACAGAGGTGGAGACCCGAAGGAGCTTCAGAAAGCTCTACTGTCTTTGAGTTGCTTCCCCACAACCTTTTGAAGGGCCCTCCTTTAAGGCACAGGGACCTCAGGATCCACCACAGGCCCTTGTCACTGACTGGGGGCTGGGACTAATGACAAAGTGATGACTCAGGCCCCACATCCTGCCCCACTGAACAATCCCACATTCAGTCTACTTCTGAGAACACGTGAACATCAGTGGTTTGCCAAAAGGTGGCGAGAAGAGCTATGTGCCTGTGACATATAAACAGCTGTGCCTTCCTCGGAAGAAGGGTCAGGCAAGAGAATTGCTTTGTGCGCACAAGGGCACTCGTGTGACCTTGCGAATGGGTGACGTCTCACATTTGGACCCTGGATGCCTCGCTTGCCTCTCCTGAACCCTGCTCTGAGGCTTCAGGGCTGGACCAGTTTACACCCTGCTAGATTTAACAAGTAATTTCTCGACTGGATAGGTCAACCCACCACAGTTACATTGCATAGATGCCCAGTAGGGAGTCAAGCTGTGCTTTCCACAAAGGAATAGCGTGGTGTCTTCCTCTGGTTCTCATTGAGGACTTTTCAAATTGCTTTTGGAATCAAGGGGCTTTCTAAATTTATGAAAGCCTACTTCACTGATTCTTTTTCATCCCCACCCCTCAAATAGGCTGACATCAGGAGGTGTAAGCAGCCACAGCACCTTAGAGTCTACACTGTCTAAGTCTCAATTCTCCTTTAGTGAAAGCAAAGCAAGAATAAGCAATAATCTGCGATGCGGATCATCAAGTCCCCGAGCATATCATAAAAGGGAGGGGAGCCGCGGTGGTGCAGTGGTCACATTGTGTTGCTAACCACATCAACAGTTTGAAACCATCAGCTGCCCAATGGGGAAAAGATGGGGCTTTCTACTCCCAGAAAAAGTTCCAAACTTGAAAACCCACCCTGCCATAAGGGTCACTATGAGTCAGCTTCCATTCAATGGCAGGGAGGTTGCTTTGGTTTGTTTGTTTTTTAACCACAATAGGTGAGGGGTGGTGGTGGGATGGCAAATTAGTTGTAAGAAAACATGGGTATAATTTCTACATGAACAAAGGGTCCTCCAGAGTACCACGATGGCTAAGCATTCAACTACTCACTGAAAAGCAGTAGGCAGGTCAATCCCACCTAGTGACTCTGTGAGAGAAAGCCCTGGCTCTGATAAACATTGCTTAAGGCGGGGAGCGGGGTGGTTGGGAGAGGTGAGCCAATCTTGAAAAGCCCTTGGGGAAGTTTTACTCTGCCATATGGTGTCCCCATGTGTCCAAAATCAACTTCACAATAGCACACAACACTAGTGTGAAGGAGGTGATTGAAGGCCTTGCTATGGCTGCGGGCCAATGACTCATAGCAAACCTATAGGACAGAGTAGAACTGCCCATGCAGCTTCAGGGCTTTACAGGAGCAGACAGGGAAGCCACTTGTGGGACTGAGTCTCAGACCTTTCCAGGAGAGGCTGAGGGCTGAACCATGAAGATACAAGAGCTCCTGAATGAAAGCCTGGCGCTCTTGGTGACTTGAAGTGAGCAGATTCCACAGCCGTGATTAGTTCAGCCCTCTGCAGGGGGCAGGGTTAATCCGTGTATGGGTCAACGCCAGCATTCCCGTCTCTGATTTCTTTGCTTTAAATTTTAAAAAGCAATCAATTGTACAGACACCAAGACGTCACAGTCCATCAGTCAAATGTCACTATTAAAAAAAAGACAGCAATGGAAAGGCCACTATCTGAAGCTGCTGGGAGCTGGGTGCCTTTGCTAAAGACGCATCCAAGGGACATTGAATTCCATTGCCATTAGGATCCTCATCTTCTGGTTTATAAACCCTGGAATGATGTGGAATCTCATAACGGAGCTCAGAGTAATGAAAAAGAAAGTTCAAAATGTATTTAATTCCAGAGGTAGTGAGCTGCTGAAAACATGGCACAGCTCAGCAGATCAGCATGCTCTCTGTGAATGGCTGTTCGGGGGATTCGCTCCCCTCTGAGAGAAACGTGTCTCCTTCCTTCTCAGGGAAGTCCAGGTGACTACCCCACAGTGACAACATTACTGGGCTGAGGGATGGCAGGAGGAAAGTCCTATGCCCACACCACTCCATTCTCCTATCAACACATGTAATTGAACTGTTTCAGGTACATCGTGGAATAAAAGGCTTTTGTGGGCAACCCTGGGAAAGAAACGCTCTTCAACACCGCATGTGAGGAAAACTGTGTTTTGAGTTCTGAATGACTGGCTTTTAAATCCACTTTGGGAATGCCACCCACGTGTGAGCCGGAGCCTGCCTTTAGTAGGATTGTTTGCAGAAGACCCAGCATGGAATTCTGGAGGCAACCCTGTAGACCTTCTGAAATACGCTAACGTCCACAAAACTTTCTGGTATACAAACAACTTATATTAAAAAAATTAAAATAAATAAATAAACCACTGCCACCAAACAGCCTTTCCTTAAGTAGCAATCAGTGACCTTCACATGTGTCTAGAAACACCCTGGATGTGGCCAGGCAATGCATTGGTAATGGGTTGCATCTGGTTCATAGGAGCCCTGGTGGCAGAGTGGTTACATGTTGGACTGTGCTCTGAAAGGTTGGCAGTTCAAAACCAATAGCTGCTCCTTGGGCAAAAGATGGGGCTTTCCACTCCCATGAAGAGTTGCTGTCTCACAGGGCTGCTATGAGTCCTCATTCCCCTCGATGACAGTGAGCTTGATTTTGTTTTTGATGATATTGTCCACTGGAAATTTCTCAGCCTGGACAGATATCCAATTACTACATTAAAGCTAATTTTAGAAATTATAATGACAAATGGAATGAAGGGGAAAAAAATCCTTTGTACCAAAACCATGCAGGCCATCTTTCCAATTTTCTTTTTTTTCAAAACCCCAAAGGGTTTTGTATATTCAAGCATTTTCCTCCTGTCAGTGGATGGCAAAAGGAACCACAGGCTCCCCATTAAAGGAAGACCGTTTCCTCTTTGATCTCCTTCACTCTCTTACACAACTTCTGAAAGCCTACGCTCCCCCTGTGCCCGGGCTCTCTGGACTGAGGAGGACTTTGTATCTGTCACTTCCTAGAAGACTGGAGGAACTCCTTCCATCAGAGCTGTGTGACTGGGCTTTCCCAGACCCCGAGGGAGGAGTTAGTCCTGCACTTTGCAGACACTCAGGGGAGGTAGACGGAGAATCAGAAAAGAGAAGTGGTCATTTCGATACCAAGAAATCTGCCTGCAGTTTTTTGGTACTGAATGGGCAAGGATGAGTCTTGTGAAATATGAACCGTGCAACTGACAATTCAAAGAATACAATTTAAGACCCCAGGCCCCATAGCATACCTAGAACTGCTTCCTAGTTTGCCACGCCTGTTGCCTGCACAGCCTTCTGCAACTTTCCACCTACATACCCACCAGTGAGTGGCATAATCCCTAACAACACCTCGGCGCCAAGTCCTACTTTACAACCACCGAATGCAGTGGGGTAAGCATTGAGCTGCTAGCCACAAGGCGGTCAGCAGTTCAAAACTACCAGCCGACCCCAAGGGAAAAGAGTAGACTTTCTGCTCCTGTAAAGAGGTAGTCTTAGAAGCCGGCGAGGGCAGATCTGCCGTGTTCTAAAGGGTCACAATGAGTTGGAATTGGGTCAATTACAATGCATTTAGTTTGGGGAATGCAAACAAGCTCAGGCTCAGGCTTCCCTAATATAACTCATGCTAACACCACTGAGAAGGGAGACAATTTCAGGTAAGTTAGCCCAGTCAAGTACACCCTTCTACTGTACCAACAGCAGTGCCAATGGAAAGACGTTCATTCATGAATGAGTCAGCAGGGCGACTCATTGCTTGCTGGAATTAAAACTTTGTGACACCTGGGTTTTTTAGACCAAGGTAGAAAAGGACTGCTCTCCACTTGACAGTCAGAATCCTAACAGCTGTCCATGCCCCAGACCAAAAGATATGATTTCACAAAGATTGGACCAACCCTCCAATTCTCCATCCCACAAGCACTCCATCACAGTGCATCCAGCCCCTCCTCTAAACTCAAACACACTTGGTTTTGTTTGTGGTGAATTTGGGCCGTGGTAGTTCAGTGGCACGATTCTACCCTTCCATATGGGATTTCCTGGTTGGACTCTCATTGGGATGTACCTCACGGGCAGCCACCTGTCAGCAGAGGCCTGAATGATGCTAAACAGCTATCAGCAGAGTTTCTGGACTAAGGTAGGATAGGAAGAAAGGCCTGGAAATCTGCTTATGAAACATCAGCCAATAAAAACCTTAAGGATCACAATGGTCCAATCAGCAACAGAATTCTGGGACCAGGTAGCTTTCCCATCTATAGTACAGAGTGTGGTCATGAATTGGGGTAGGGGGTGGGGTGACTTGATAACAGCTAAACACAAGAGGGAAATTTTGCATGTATACAAATATATACATGCACATACATATATATATTTATAGATATGAAGAGCGAGAGAGGCAGAGAGAGCAGGAGCACTCAGGTGGCGTTGTGAGTTACAAGTTGGGCTGCAAGCCACAAGATCGGCGATTCAAAATCACCAGCTGTCCTGAGGGAAGAACTCGAAGGACTAAGGGCATCAGGCTTGAAAGAAGGCTTATGAAAAACCTTCAATATGCAGATGGCACCAACTTGCTTGCTGAAAGTGAGAAAGACTTGCAGCCCTGGATGATGAAGACTGGGGATTGCAGCCTTAAATATGGTTTGCAACTTAAATGTAAAGAGAACCAAAATCCTCATGTCTGAACCCATGGGTAACAGCATGCACATGGACGAAAGACTGAGACTGCCAAGGATTTCATTTTGCTGGGATCCACAATCAAGGCACATAGAAGCAGAAGTCGAGAGCTAAAACAACATACTGCATTAGGTACATCGACTGCACAAGACCTCTTCAAAGGTGAAGAACAAGAATGTCACTTGGCGGACTAATGTGCACCTGACCATGGTATTTTCAATCTCCTCACACGCGTGTGAGAGTTGAATGCTGAATAAGGAAGGCCAAAGAAGAGTTGAGGCGTTTGGATGACGGTGCTGCTGAAGAATACTGAAAACACCGTGAACTGCCAGAAGAGCAAACCAACCGCTTTCAGAAGTCCAAGCAGAATGACGGCAAAGATGAGGAGGCTTCATTGCACATGTTTTGGACATGTGTTTAGGAGAAACCGGTCCTTGGAGAAGGACATTATGCTTGGTAAAGAAGAGGGGCAATGAAAACGAGGAAGATCTTTAGGGAGATGGATTGAAGCAGTGGCTGCCAATTAGGAGGGAGGTACAGAACTGGGCACTGTTTCATTCCATTGTACGTGGGTTGCTATGAGTCAGAACCTACCATATATACTCGAGTATAAACCAATCCGAATATCAGCCATGGCACCTAATTTTACCACAAAAAACGGCATTAGAAATGTGCTGAAAAACTTAGCTTATACACGAGTACTTAGTTGACAGTGCCTAACAACAGCAACATAGAATCACCAGTAATGCATCTTTAATAAATAAATGGTGACATGAATTAGCAACAACAACAAAAGTGCTTAACGCTGGCCTGTCAATGCTATGTCTTCCTTTGTATTTCCAGAGCCTGCTGACATGGTTCGTTCTCTTGTCACCCTTCATTCAGATCCCGTTTCAGTCAGTGGCTCGCAGTAGAACTTCCTGTGAGGATGGAAACGTCCCTTCTTCTGCATTGTCCACTAGGGTAGCCACATCTGGCCACTGGCCATGTGGAATATGGCTAATGGAACTGAGAACTGAAATCTAATGTTCATTTTAACTAATTTACCCGGACACAAGTTCCTTCTGGGCGACAGTATTAGAGAGTTCAGGACCCTGACTAATCTGAGGAGCCTCCAGAGTGGAGGACTCTGGAGGCCCAGGTGGCTAGCATCACCAGGAAGGTGGATTCGTGACCGTGCACTGGATTTTATCACAACATTCTTAGTTGGCCATTTACTCACCTGGTTCCCACGCCGACCTGGAATCTCCCAAGTCTTCAGCTATGTTTTGTTTTCATAGTTGTATACCTGGATGTTGTTAGGTGCCAACAACCTGGTTCCAACTCACAGCAATTGTATCTCTAAGAGAAAGAAACCTTGCCCCGTCCTGCTCTGTCCCCCGCCCTCATACTCATTGATGCTTGCGCCCATTTTTTGCAGCGATTACGCCAGCCATTCTCATGGAGGATCGTTCTCTTGTTTGCAGATCCTCTGCTTTACCAAATATGACGTCATTCTCCAGGAACTGATCCTTTCCAATACCCTTCCCATCGGAGATGAAACGAAGCCTCGCGAGCCTTGATTCTAAGGAGCATTCTGGCCGCGCTTCCAAGACAGCGTTGTTTGTTCTTCTGGCAGCCATCGAACATTATTGCATTCTCTTTCCCGACACCGCAGTTCAAGGCATCGATTCTTTCACGCTCCTTATTCATTGGCCAGCTTTCCCGGGCCTATGAAGTGACCGGAAGTACCATGGCTTGGGTCGGACACATCTGCGTCCTGAAGAGAGCAACTTTACTTTTAAATATTTGCAGACAGCCTTTGCAGCAGCTGTGTCCAATGCCATAGATGGCTGGATTTTTTGACTCGAGTTTCCATGGCTCTCGATGGGGAATTCAAGTACAACGAAACCCTGGACAACTTCACTGGGTTCTCTGTTTCTCACGGCATTGCTTGTTGGTCCAATCGGGATAAGTTAGGGTTTGGAGTTTTATGTTGCTATGTAATTCATACTCGCACCAAGGGGTAGGTATCGGGTCGCTAACAAATGAGCTTGGTGGTGTGCACCCACTAGCTGCTCCACAGAAGAACCGGGGAGCAATGTGCTTCCTTAGAGAGTTAGCACCCCTAAAACTCCGTGAGGCCATCTGCCCTGCCCTGTAGGGTTGCCACAAGTTGGAACGATCCCACGGCCATGGGTCTGTAACCCTTACTAAGCACTGTGGTCTTCAACCTTCTCCAGTAAGTGTTGCTTGTCTTCCTGCACCGAGTTTCATATTGGACTTGGGGAGAGTCACATATAATATGGACATTTGGAAGGCCTTCAGAAAATGCGTTGCATGAATGACATCACTGATTTGTTCAACAAACTTACAGAGACATTTCTACTATACAAAAAAAATTACATATACAAAACCGATTCCTTGGGACACAGTTAAGCTGGGGACTAAAATGTGAACGAATGGTGGTGATTAAGGAACCTAGGCTCTTCAGCTTCTCTCTCCATACAAACAGAGACCTGGTTTCACGGGGCTGGCACTGGTGAAAACTCACCGATAGACCACCCCCCTGATCATTAAGCCATGACTTTGTCCAGACTAGCTCTTTCAGAACATTCCCAGGGGCTAAAGTTCAACGCAATGATGGAGTGAGATAAACATGCTTTTTGCTGTGGTGCCATGTTCTCACACCCACCCCTGCTGGTCTACACAACAGCCAGACTCATTCATCAGACTTGGACGGCATCAGGTCTTTCACGCTCTGCTATCTTGGGGGCATGGTGATTCCACAGGGCGTGTTGGCAAAGACCTGTCCGTCCTGACCAGGTCCCAGAGGCCGGGCGCCCTTCATCTAAGGAACCGGTGAACTCTATCTCCTTTGCTAGCCTTTCTTCCACATCTACTTGCAGAGCATAAGGGCAGCTCTCATTCGAACCAATAACGGCCCTAGGTGTTTGGGGGGGAGAGGGGGGACGAAATAAATGCAAAGAGTTGGCGTGTTGCTGCTCATGTCACAGTGGAATCTCAAGGCTAGACATATTCCAAATATTTATATAATTTAAAGTAATTTGTACAGACGCAGTAAAAGTCTATTTCAGGCTAAGGGATTTAATATATATTTCTTGGTAAGCCTTTGGTCTCATGTAATTTTAGCCCTTTTGGACAACACTAAAATATTTAACATTATAAAATGTTTTCACAGTCATATGTTTGTGAGCTAGCAAGTCATAAAACAATAACATGTGTTTACAATTTGAAAATGAGTTACACCAAGTTCTGTTTTCTAAAATAAGTCATTAACTCTTTCCAAAAAAAAATCTAGAGTCATCTTTATTTTTATGCATTTCAATTAATTGACCAAATCAAACAACAGCTGCACAACTCCCCCGGGTTTCTAAACACAAGCCACTATAAAGGGCAGAGTAATTCAGTGCATTAATCAAAACTTGGAGTTGAATTCTAAAACTGAGCCTACCATGTCTTTGTTGAATGAGCAGAAGTAAGCAGCTTAACGTCTCTGAGCCTTAGAAATGGAGGTCCTTATAGACCAATGTCTTTGGCACCATGGTGCAAACCAATACAAGAAAGAGCAGTATCTTTTGAAGCAGAAAAAGAAAAAAGTAGAAAAGAGAGAAACTAGCCTGTTCCAGGTCTTGTACCAAATACTCGACCCCCCTAGATCAGCCCTTTAATTCTCAGA
Source organism: Tenrec ecaudatus (assembly GCF_050624435.1). Classification (NCBI taxonomy): domain Eukaryota; kingdom Metazoa; phylum Chordata; class Mammalia; order Afrosoricida; family Tenrecidae; genus Tenrec; species Tenrec ecaudatus. Next base: position 79,140,099 of record NC_134538.1, read on the forward strand.
GCAATCCCGATGGCTGAAATCTTGTTATCCCTATTTTACAGAGAGGGAAATGAGGACTAGATGGCTGGTAGGGCAGGTCATGCAGGTAGGGCTTGAAGCCACCCATGGATGCTCGTGTCTTTCTTCCCTGCTCCTCAAGGAACGAGAAAAATGAACCCCTAACACAAAAGCACCTTGTGCTGACTGCGACTTGAGAGTGCTGGTCCCCCCACCCCGCCCCCCGTTCAGCTTGACTCTGATGTCAAAGTTTGAAAATGTTCTGTGCGTCTTAAAATACGAGTTAGCCATCATTAGCAACATTGTTGTTCAAGGCACAGAAAGTTGGCATTTTTCGATTTAACATTTAAATATTTTTAAATGACCCCAAATTCCACGACCTATAGTAATTCGAACTTATGCTGAACTGTGTTTGCCACCCGGCTCTGGGTGAAGCTGCCCAGTCAGGCCTGTCCTCCAGCCAGGGTCAAGATTACAGTGTGGCTTTGTTCTCTGCTGGTTGCCTGGGTTCAGGGAAATGGTGGCCATGCTTTGGGGGCTTTATAGCAGTGGCAGGCACAATGCAGGGCCTAGGAATACAAGGGGGCTACTGCTTTAGAAAATGGCTGTGGAGAGGCTAGTACTTACTGACCAAACACTGTTTCCCTGAGGTCTCTGTGTGGCACAAAAAGAGGTAAGGGTTTAACTATCTGCCAAAATGTTGGTGGTTTCATTCCACCTAGAAGTGCCCAGGAGGAAAGTTCTGGAAATCTGCTTCTAAAAGTCAGACCCTTGAAAATCTCATGAAGCACTCACTCCTCTATACACCCAGGTCCCTGGGAGTCTAAAAAACATCCAACGGGAACTAACAACAACACTGTTTCCATGCTCCTCCTCCTATGCACAGCCAGTCACTGGACTATGTTTAGGTTACCGATGTAAAGACCCAGCGTGATAGGGCCCGATCCTCCGCGAACTGGGTTCAACCCTGTGTGATCTTGGCATTTAACTCTGTGAGCTCATTTGAAATGGGCTGCTTAGCTGATAGACTGGATGGGAGTATTGATGAAACTAATACATGTAACCGCCTATTCTAAGTGCTTCCATGCAGCTCCTCTTGGGAGCATCGCCACATGGTGATTCAGCCCATGACAATCTCTTCGCAGATGCTTGAAATCATTCCAGCATGCATTCCTCCACGTGACAAAGATGCTTTACACCAGTGGTCAAGGATTTCATTTTACTTAGATCAACACTCGAAGCCCATGGAAGAGGCAGCCCAGAAATGAAATAACACATCGCCCTGGGAAATTCTGCTACAAAAGATTTCTTAAAAGTGTTAAGAAGCAAAGATGGTACTCTGAGGAGTAGAGCACGCCAGAGGGCTCCTGGCCCCGGGTATTTTCAAGCCTCAAAGGCATTTGAAGGCTATCCAAGGGCTCGCCAAGATGGCAGGAAGATGGGTACCTTCGGATTAGGATCGTAGCAAAGAATACCAACCACACGATGAGGCGCCCGAAGAATGGCCACGTTGGCTTGGGAAGAATCGCCAGAATGATCTCTAGATGGTACGCTGGGAAGTTCCACTCCATGTACTTTGGAAATGTAATCAGGAAGGACAGTTCCTAGACATGGACATCCTGCTTGGTCAAACAGATGCCAGCAAAAAAGAGCTAAGGTCCACAGGGTCTGCGACAATGGGCTCAGACGAAGAACGACCGTGCGGATGGGACAGGAGGTGGCACTGTTTGGTTCTCACAAGGTCATGATAAGTCGGAACAGAGTGGATGGGCGCCTAACAATGACAGCAGTCTCACGGGGCAGGTGTTCTGGTCCTTGCCTGGAAAGATCCACCCGACTAGTAAGGAGGGTATAAATAGTCCTCGTGGGACTTCCATGGCTTTTTTTTTTCCTCTATAGCTTTCTCACTTTGATTCGGCAGTCTTTAGCCATCCGAGTTTAGCCAATTTAAATCCATCCACTGATACGGTGCGTGGTGCAATGAAAACTGTCAGAGGTTGATTTGTCATCAACGGAATGAGAGGAGTCTCTGTGTAATCCTATCTCTGCCAGTTACAAATAGCTCCCTCACCCTAGTTTTCACTAGGTTACTTTGTCGATATCTATTTAAATAAGCAATGACTTGGTTAGAGAAATACTGAAAATGTGAAGAGGCACATTAGTGTTCCGAGGGAGCCAATATTTTTGCATTAGATAAATTAAATCACTCTAAAAATCAATACTACTAAGGATATTTTAAAAAATCCACACTCTCAAAACACTGAGTCGCCAAGCAAAAGAATTGTACCACTTAAATAAATAAAACAGCAATAAGAAATCTCCTCACTGACTATTTCTTTTTTTAGGGTCTGAGTTTAGTCTCAAGTACAAAATTATAGTGAGCAAAGTAATAAAACGGATTAATTGATGTAAACTTAAAAAATTAAGTACTGAGAATGACAATCTGCTCTGTCATTACTCCCATGGATTCTGTTACTAAACATAATTAAGAAAAACTGCCTTAGAGTGCAGACAATTCATCAAAGAGAAAAGCAAATGCCCAATGAATGCAGGAAAAAGATGTTCAATGCTACATGTCATGTAAGAGACAGAAGCAAAAATGTCGTCCTAAGTGGCAGGCCCCAATTCTTCTGAGATACATATGTTAAAAGCAGGATTAAAAAACTAGATATTAAGAAATTTGACAGTATACAAAGCCTTGAAAATGTTTATCCCCTTTGACCTGGCAATCCTAATTCTGGAACACTTGTGAGGATGGTACAGGACCAACCCATGTTCTGTGCGTTCTGTCCCTTAGGCTTGCTATGCATCAGAGCAGACTTAAGAAAGAATCCGATCAGATGAAATCATTTCGGATGAGTTTTCCAAATTTGTTTGTTCTTTGTTTTTATAATCAGAGGGCTATTTTAGTGGAGAAAAGTCCACGTGTGTAGAAGTGGACAAAGAAAGCAGTAAAATAATCTATGTGATATTCATCAGATACGTTGTAAAATGATTTAGTATGTTTTCAAAAGCTACCTGATGAAATGGGAAGAGGCACATGGAATGAGTTCAGTGTGAAACAACACAAAGGCAAGAGAGGAGCTGACTGTTCGGTGTGATTCCAATTTTGATCTGTTACATACATGGACAGGAAAAAAAAGACAAAGAAAATCTCCAATTTCCAAAGCTGACAATCTCCAAAATGACATTCGGTTTGATTTTAAAAAACCAACAAACTGATGAGATGTTATATGGATGATTAAATAGTACCTGGACTATGGACAAACTCAGAATTGCAGAAATAAAAATTTTAAAAAATATATCATAACATCATGGGATCCATGAATTTGTATAAGAAAAAAGGTAGTAAACCCCTATGCCCACACCAACCAATTTTGAGTCCTAAAATCTCAAAGTGCCTCACTTTCAGATGATGCCACACCACAGGTCCCCTGGTCTCCGCCTGGGACTTCTCCATAGCAAGACCCTTGGCTGTAACAGGGAGAGCCTCAAATACCAGCATAGTGATTTAAAAATTGTGCCCAGGATTCTCTCCTGCTCACACAAAACTCTCACCTGACTTGTCATGGGACCTAGAATTCTACCATTTGTGAATCAATGGTCTGAGTTAAGTCTTGCCTGCTCTCTGTCAGCACAATAGCCCCATCTATATTGATGTATGAGATTCTCTCTCTATTAGCAACACTTCCTAGTGCACCAACCATGTGCAGGAGAATTCCTTACCCAGGACATGGAGTTGAATCAAATCGACTTTTGTTCTCAAGAAGCTTAAAGATTGACAGTGAAGTAGATACATGGACGATGAATGACCACACAATAAAACTCTATCAAACTCAAGGGCACATTGGGAGGGGGGAGCAGGGAGGGAGGGGAAAAAAAAAGAGGACCTGATGCAAAGGGCTTAAGTGGAGAGCGAATGCTTTGAGAATGATTGGGGCAGGGAATGTATGGATGTGCTTTATACAATTGATGTATATATATGTATGGATTGTGATAAGAATTGTATGAGCCCCTAATAAAATGTAAAAAAAAAGTAATAAAAAATAAAAAATTTTTTTAAAAAGAATGTTCAGATGTGCTTTACACAATTGATGTATGTATATGTATGGATTGTGATAAGAGTTGTAGGAGTCCCTAATAAAATGTTTAAAAAAAACACCAAAACTCTATCAAACTCAAAAACAAACTCACTGCCAATGAGTTGACTCCAACTCAGAACAACCCGATATGACAGAGTAGAACTGCCCTTTGTGGGTTTTCAAGACTAAATCATTATGGGACTAGAAAGCCTCATCTTTCTCCCAAAGCTTTGTAAAGCAAGGTATAAGCAATAACAAATGGTATCCACCCCAGCAGAGGGTGTGACTTATCTCTATCTCTCTGGGGCATTAGATGAGGTTTCACAGGGAAGGTGCCCTTGAGCAGAGTCTTGGAAAGGAGGTGAGGCGTCTACAGGGGTATAGAGAGATTTCATACAAAGGAAGTAGAATATGATAGGCAAGGTGAGAGCAAGAAACCTGTAGGAAAATACTGGGGTCGTGGGAGAGGGCTTCAGAGTCTCACTCTGGTGTGAAGACATGGTTTAGAAGAAGCTGGAGAAACACAGGACCAATTGGGGACTTGAAAACAACAGAAACATGCACCCATTGGAAAATGCAGGTGGCAGAGGGGATGCAGAAGTTAAAGAAAAGGGTACAAGTGGCATGCATGGCCAGCTCTGAAATTCTCTCCGAGTGTGGCCCTGTTCCCCTTACACTGCAGGTCCAGCTCTTTAGTGGAGTCACGAAGCACCTTTGCCTCTTTAATATGTCAGATGGATGGAAATCTTGTCCTTATTAACTAAATACATTTTCTGCTCCAGTGACAGCATGTACACAGTAGACCAAAACAAAAAATTTGATATGCTTTTATAGTGTGGGAGTTAGCTATCCTCAGAGCTTAGGGGCTCACCTTATTCAGACTAAAGCAAATACAATAGTCACCGAGTCCTATTCAGCTTGCTTTTCCAGCTAACAGTGGTGGGAGGAAAGGCAGGTTCCAAATATTCTATGAAGAGGGGAAACGCACTCTCTGTTACCTTTGGACTTGAGCATTGGATTCTCTCTGTCACTTTTTTTTCCCTTAAAGAAAACAAAACTCCAAACCTTTAGAAAAATCTTCGCTTCCTCGGCTAAGCCCCATGCTTCACCTCCCACCACCCGACAGGCCCGATGGTCTGACAGCCCTTCCCATCTTCCCACGTAGAAACCAAAGGAAAGCAGAGGCCTCACCCCAACGCCCTAAGCAAACTTGCATTACTGCTCTGGCAAAAAAAACCTTGGAAAGTATAAGGGACAGAAATTCTAAGAAAAAGGCTGAAAATGTATCTCTGCAAAGCAGAACTTGTCTGTAACAAGATTTGTAAAATTCCCCCTTTTTGCTTCCCTCTCTTTTCCTGCCTCTTCTGGCACAAGCTGAACTGATTTGCACGGCGTCCCATCGCTGCCAGGGCCACACGTGCACGCACATGTCCACAGCCACACAGGAGACAGGACCGGCCTGAAACCTCGGAGAGGGGGTGCGCCCAGGCAGCCTGTGGGCAATCGCTTTGCTCGGATGCCTCTGACTTCAGACTTCGAGAACAAACACAAAAACAAGACCCAGCCATGCACGTGCTGGGCTGGGTGACAGGCCTTGAACAAATATTGGGATTGCATTCCACTTATTGTCATGGTTACCAAAAACAGGGTGGCTCCTGGCAGAAAGAGGAAGAATGAAAACTAGAAAGACAATGAGTCCTAGGCCAATGGCTGAAGTGGCCATGAGGGGCTGTCCGTGAGCCCGGAGCCCGGGAGAGCGAGAGAAGAGACGCGATTGCACTTGTGGGAGCTTCGGCCGTTTGTCGTTCTCGGCTGGAACCCACCCAACAGGGAGGCAGAAGGCCAGGCTGAAGATCTAACTTCAGGAAGATGACAGGCAAGAAAAAACTCAGGAGCCTTTCTCTGTAACACGCGGCGGCCCCATGAGTGGACACCAACTTGACAACCATTGGGTATGGAGTTTGGGGGTGTTTGGGGTTGCATATTTGTGAGCAAAAAGCTAAGTCGCACGCGGCACGGGGCAAACCTCTGAAAGTCCGAAAAAGATCGACACGGGACCCAAGCACACAGTGAAGTTTGCTTTGGAAGGTGGCGAAGCAACTCGAGACAGTGTGTACTGGATGCCAGGAGAGGAACGCCGGGGTGCAGATAGAGCCTGCTGTGAGGAGAAGTCAGAATGGCTTGGTGGTCTCACGAAGAATCACTGGGCATCGGGCCCGTTCCCTTGGGATTTCTCATAGTTGGCTTCCGGCCCTCTCTGTTACAAAGAGGAAAGGCGGATTGATCCTCCTCCCGCCTCACGGGCTTTGCCACACTCACCAAACCCTGCCGAGAATAAAGCAGGAAAGCTCTCCACTTCTGGTAGTTCATCCCTGCAGCCATCAAAGGCTTTCCTGCCGATGCCTGCTCAGCACATGGAGAGGGAAGTTCAGTGACCTCAAAAATTGGGAATCTGGGTTCTCCTTCCCCTTTTGCCATTAAGAAGCTGTGTGGTTTTGGACAAGACACTATCCTGTGTCTCAAAGCAAAGGACTGGCTGAGACAATTCCTCCTCCCCCAAGTTCTGTTAACGCGGTGATTCACACCCAACCGCGAGGCTCTCAGATGCCCATTTCAGAGACAAATACAATGAAATGCATAACCCCATGCAGCTACAGGGCCAGCCTGTTCTGTAGGAATATAAATGAATAACTGCTCGCTCGTATGGGTGATCTCATATCTATCTCACCATAAAAGATATGACAAACGGTAACAGTTTATCTTCTGAGTGTTAATGGTCAAAATGACAAGGCCAGAGCGAAGGGTCTGTGGGTACTTTCAGCCCCGGGAAGAAGAGCTGGACCTTCTATTCAGTCTCAGAGGAGTGTTGTTGCTTTTATTCCATTCATAACAACAAAACCAAAACCCAACTCACTACCCTTGATCGAATCAATGCAGACTCCGAGCAGCCCTAGAGGACAGGGAAGAACCGGGTTTCCAAGACTAAGTCTTCACAGGAGTAGAAAGCCTCGTCGCTCTCCCTAGGAGCGGCTGGTGGCTTCGAACAGCTGACCTTGCTGTTAGCAGTCCGATGTGTAACCAATACACCAGAGCTAAGCTCAAATTCAGGACTTGTCTTGGCCACATCGAAATATGGAGAAGGCGCCTCTCCGGGTCTTAGGGGATGAAGTCTAAGGAAGCTAATTAAAGCAAACTTACAAAAGCTAACAAAAGTCAGCTGGCACGGAGTCGATTCCAAGTCATGTGTGTCGGGTAGAATGGTGCTCCATGCACCTTCCTGGGGACCAGAAGGGGATCTTTTGATACAGAGGAAGGGGAACAAAAGCAGAGACCATCTTTGCGCTGGGACTGGATGTGTCCGTGGATGAAGCGGAAAAGACCAATGATCGTCTCTGCGTCTATAAAATCGAGATCGTAATAGTACCCTGTTCACCTTCCCTGGTCTTTATGAGGCTTCGCATGAGACAGTGAATGTGGAAGCCCTTCAACTAAAAAAACAAACAACAACAAAAAGCAAACTCACTTCCATTGAGCAGATTCCAACTCATGGCAATCCTATTGGGAAGAGTAGAGCTGCCCCTGTGGGTTTCTGAGCCTGGAACTTCTGAGCCTCGTCTTTCTCCTGTGGACAGGCTGATAGGTTTGACTTGACCTTGTGCCTCTTTAGCAGTTCAATGTACAGGTCATTCTGCTTCCAGAGTGCTTAGCCAAACGTAAAAGGCTACTTATATAAACTCATAGGATGATCATCCCCACTGCTGGACAACCATGTGGTGAGAGGCTAGAACCAAGGAGCCTGTGTCTGAGTTCACATCCCAGCCCCTCTTCTGCCTGCTGTGCGCATTTCCACAGGCTGCCCAAGCTCTTGGTTTGCTCACTTGTAAAATGAGCTGAAAGCCAGCACCTCCCTCCGTAATGAAGCAGGAATTAAACGGGACCACACAGCACAAGATGCTTAGCATAGTCCCTGTCGCATGCTTAATATATATATGCTTAATTAATGTTAACAATTGCCATTGTCCATCGTGGTGTTTTAAGAAGGCAAACTGTTTACAAAACCAAAAAGTCCAGGTGCTGTGCTATGGACCGGACTGCAATCGTGGTGACCCTGTGGCCTCCGTGAGGTTTCCATGGCTGGTCTTTGTTGTTTGCTTGTTTTAAGTGGCTCTGCAGGCGTTTCTTCTAAGGCACCTCAGGGTAGAATGGAGCCGCAAGCCTTTCAGGGGGCGACTAAATGCTTCATCACCCTCTGCCCCATCCAGGGGCTCCAAGGCTCACACCTGTTAGTGAGAGGGTGATGGCTGTTGTAGCTGCCATTAATTCTAACACTTTTACATATTGGACCGTGGTTCTAAGAATGGCGGGGGAGGGTGATTTCAGGAGATGGTCGGGGAAGTGGTCAACTTAAGTAGGTCCAGCCTCCTATTCTCTATCACTGGCTACAGGGGCACAAGGCAGCCGGCACAATTCAAACATTAATGCACGCTTCCTTAAAGTCTGCAGCAGCCCCTGCCTCACCACAAAGCTTCTGAGAAGTAGACAGTCTATTCATTTACCACCATTTCCATCCCTGCACTTTGAGGAAGTGAAGCTGGGGTTGACTGAAGTAAAGAGGCCAATCGAATGGCTGCGTTTCTCAAGAGTGCTAGAGAGATGTTACCTGGAGACTGACTCTTCCTGTGTATAAAGTTTCCAGGCAGAGTCCGTATGGGGCCAGGCTCCTCTGTGATTTATCTGTGGACAGTGGGTGGCCCCGGGGCACTGTAGGCAAACAGTTATCCAGCCCGATTATTAGGGAAGGGAAAGGCAAACACAAACACACCCAGGTTGACATTCAAAACAAAGTGGATATTTAACCACGATTGCTCACTATACCGGCCCAGTTCTTGTCTGCCTGTCAGCCAGGAGGAAACCAGACCAAATAAGACGCGCTAGTGGCAATTCATCAGCGCAGCCAACGGTACAAGCACAGCTCTGGAGAGAAATGTCAGAAGTGGCGTTTGGGCTCATCCTGTGTTTCAGGGATGGCCGAATCTCCCGAAGTCTTCTCTGGTCTTGGTATCCTTGCCTGAGAAACAAGTTAGGACTAGATCCTTGCTAAGTAGCCTTTCCGTCTACAAGTTCCACACCCGCTGGTCTTTGGACTCTCTTTCCTTCGTCTACCTGAACTCATGTCTAGGTGCGCTTGGTGCTGGGTGCCCTTGCAGCCCATCACGGTGGGGAGCCAACCATATAGAATCAGCCAGAGGGATTTTTAATAATAGTAATAGCAATGGAAAGTGTAAAAAAAATAATAAAATGTTTGACTAAAGAGGCAGTGTTTCTGGGGTAGTCAGAGAAGCCACACAGCTCTACTTACAGGAAGGAGATGTTCAATGTGACTAACCACTCCATATCTTTTCCAGATTATCAGGATGTTAAATGACCCCTGCCATCCTTGTCTCTCATTTGGATATAAACAGAAATGACCCCAAAGGGATTTGATATAATCTGTTGGTTAATGACAACTAGTGGCTGCAGAATATATATATTCCTCTTTTTTTTGCAGAATATTTTTACTCAAAGGATAAATGTCATGATCAGAGGAACTTTATCATTGAGACATCCACCTAAAGACCTGGCGACCCACTTGTAGAAGCCAATCAATAAACATCCCATGCAACGCCACCGTTTGAGCAGCTCCATCGGGCTTATGAAAGCAGACTGCCTCATCGGTCTCCAGTGCAGTGGCTGCTGTGCAGGCTTGAACCACTGACCTTGCCACTGGCAGACAAGCATTTAACCACTGAGCTACCAGGCCTCCTCTTTTCCCTTTGAGGGCTAAAAATGCCAACCAAGTACCCAACGATGTCCTTTCTAGCTGACCCCACTCTCATGTCAGATGCCCACCAGTCCCAGAATCCAGCAGGGAGAATGTTTGCGGAGGTCAGAAAGATGGAAGGACCACACGGCTTCGCATCTGCTCTGACTCCCAATGAAATCCAAAATGTGTGGCTCTCTTGTACAGTGACAGCCCCACGGGTCTCTTGAAAAAATAAATCTCCCTAAAGCCCAATTCTAATCTACCATGAATTCGGATAAAACAAGCTTGTGCCACTGTGACGTGAGTACATTGAAGTACACTGCGTGAGACTTGAAACCCCAACCCGGAGCCCTCGCCACTGAACCGATTTGGGGTCATGGCGACCCCATGTGTTCCACATTAGATCAGAGCACCATCGAGTTTTCTTTGCCGGCATTTTAATGGTAGCCGATCACTGGAGTTCTCTTCTACAGAACTCACTGGGTAATCTAAGTCTCCACCGGTGTTATCCAGGGAACTGATCGGACCAGAACACTGGCTGCCGTGCATTTTGAGTTAGCATCCACTGGGCTCCTGCTCCGTAGACTTTATTAGCAACACCAATTCTGCTCCTTCTTCACAATAGAAATGGCTGGTTTGGGGGCAAAGAAGCCGAGGAATGCACATGGGCCGTCAATGGTCAGCAAGCCTCTAACAAGGTCTCAAGGGGAGCGCAAGCCTGCCTTCGACCTTTGTCCGCTTGCAAGATGCCCAGGTTTCACCAGCGATTCGGAGCAATTGTTTTTGTCAGTGGGCAGCAGAGAGTGTGAAAGGGACAGCACGACCCACAGGAGACCAAGTCTGCAGAGTTACTGTGTGAGCAACACGACCCTCTCCGCTCACCCCGCCCCGTAACTCTCTGGTTACTTGCCTGCTTGGACCCAGTGCATTGATCGCAATAGCCCGTGCGTGACCTTTTCGCAAGAGTCCTTGAAAACAGCGAACGGAGAGTCTTAGCTGAAATCTGGAATCCATTCCAGTCTGACACTGGAAGAAAATTAGGTACAACAACAAAGCCTCCGTGCACATAACCCTGGGAAGGCGCTGGCGGACGTGAAAATCATGGACCTTTTCAGTTTGCCCCTCCTCCACGACCTTGCACTTCATACAAAGCTTCCATGTGAATGGCCCAAAGCTGCTGGAAAGTTCTGGACAGTGAGGACACGGCAGGGACTAGTTGTTCCCGTGAATAAAACAAGTGAATGAGAAAAGACCAGAGATATTCCCTGACAGGTTAAAATCCACCTACTTAAAACGTTTTTCCAGACTGTGAAATAAATTCTATTATTTCAACTGTAAGCGGTCAATCTGACCATGTTTTCCTTTGACTTGATGTCCTGGCAGCAATGCATGCAGGGATGGGAGCCGGGGCCGAGGGGAGAACTGCGTTCCCGGAGGCCCAGCCCCATGCTGGCCCCAGGAGCGCTCATTGACTGGGAACATGAATCAGCCAAGTAGCAGGTCTGCTCGGTACCTTAACTTGATAACCATTTTGGAGACGAGGCATTTTTTTTCTTTTTCCTAAGCACGGAGTAACTGCTCTCTGGTTGGGGATGAAATCACTCACTAGCAACTGGCCATCTCCTAGATGTTATATCGTTCCACACACACGCATCCCTTCCTATTTGGGGAAACATGTCCTTTGATGGCAAGAGCAGAGCGTAGGACACCTTGGAGTTCAGGAGTGATACTGGGCCCAATGAAAATCAAGGAGAAGAGGAACCTGGTTCAGAAAAGTGTTCCAGAATCTACTTAAAATGGGCCAGATGATCCCTCCACAGGGACAGGGACCCTGAAACAAACAAGACCAAGTCAAAGGAACCCAGCTGGGGGAGTCCATCCGCCACTCGGCAGAGCATCGCTTCATGCACATGTGTCACTTAATCTGGTTTGTTTTTCCTAAGTTCCTTCACAGTTTTTTTTTTCCTTAAAAAAAAAAAAAAAGGTAAATAGCATTACTTTGGTCTCTAAAACATGCCAGTGTGAGCTTTACTCGGCCAGCAAGTATTTGGTTTGGCTCCGAGGCACTGGAGTTGAAAAAATATTTGCCGATTCCAAAACGCTTTAACGAGCTTGGCTGCAGGGGCCCCTGCCATCTGGCACTCCATGAGGGCCATGGCCCAGCAAAGAGAACTCTCTGGACCAGAGGGGCCAGCACTAGGAGTTCCGGCGCTTCCTTGGGTCAAGAAGCCGCAAGGAAAAGGAGCGAAGTTTCCATGGGAAAAGTGGCCAGCGCAGGCATCCAGAAAACCCCTGCAGTCATTGAAAACGGAGTCACTGGACGGGACCCCACTCCCACTCAGGAACTGATGGCGTACTTTCGGACCGTCAGTAACACACGTCCTCACGCTCAGCATTGCAGATGGGCGTGCCGCTGTGGGTCCACAAACCTAAAGTAGGTCCGAGCTGTAACCCCAAGGAGCCAGATCCAATGACGGAGCCCAAGTTTTTTCAACCCCCCCGCCCCCCACCGTGTATTCCATTGTCACCTGACACCGGACTAATTGTGGTGCTCAGAGTTTGCACGACCCCATGAAATATAACCAACCAGCACGTTTGCTTTAGGTCACAGCGACTGGCCAGCATCACTTTCATTAATGTTTAGGAGCATATTGTTGGGATGGAAAACACTGGTTTTCTTGTGACAGCATCCCCTATGTTAAAAGCCACGCAAGGTTATCACCTGACAGCATGTCTTTTTCAGTGAGTGGCTGCGGCTAACCTCTAAGCCAGCGGTTCTCAACCTGTGGGTTTTGACCCCTTTGGGGATCGAATGACCCTTTCACAGGGGTCACCTGATTCATAACAGTAGCAAAATGACAGTGATGAAGTAGCAATGAAAATAATTTTATGGTTGGGGGGTCACCAAAATATGAGGATCTATATTAGAGGAATGCCGCATTAGGAAGGTTGAGAACCGTTGGTCTAAGCAAAGCAGTCTCTGGTCTTTTCATATCAGTGTTACATCTGGCAATTATTACAAAAAAATGTAAACTATTTCTATAATAGTAGGTGTTTCAGGATCCTGTTGCAGTGGATATGGTGAGGGTGGGGGTTGGGGCGGGATCCGGGGAGAGAGGTATCGCATTGTCACTACCTTGAAGGAACAGAAAGCCTAGATTCTTTTTATTTCATCGTCTGAGCAAATGCACGCATGCTTGGGTGCCTCCACCCCAACGCCTACGAATTTTCCAGAACTTCCAAATGTCACTGTCGCCGACACCACACGCTGATCCAACACTTGTTAAATGACTATTCCACGCCAAGGGTCAGTAATAGCCAATAGCCTCAAAGAGCCAATCTCTCCACTACCTTTCCACAGAAGGACCTGTTCAAGGAAACAGAGACTGAATGGCCTACGTTCACCAGAATTTTGGAGACCGAGTGGAAGTCCAGAGAGTCCGGATATCATGAAAGGGCAATTGTACGCGTACTCACCATCTTGGCTTCTGAATGCATGGGCTGGACTTGGGGAGAGGCACAGGCGTTATTGAGATTTGGCCCTTGCATCCCCATGATGTTGGAGTTCACAGACATTTGTCTCTCCATCTAAGGCAAAGAAAAGCAACAAAATTAGAAGTCCAGCGAAGGCAGTCTGTCTCACACCTGTATTTCTCTTTCCAGAGATCGGTTCAGCATTTCTTTCAACAACTCCTGAGACTCGGCCGAGCGTCAGCGATACACTTCAAAGTCTTAAATGCCAGCACATATATGAAGCCTCCAAAGTTGTGCTTTCTCTAGGGCAGTGGTTCTCAACCTCCCTAAAGCCGTGACCTGACCCTTTAATACGGTTCCTCATGTTGTGGTGACCCGTATGTGGGCGTATCTGCATGTAGGCAGACCCGCCTGGAGATGGATAGAGGAGCGGTATTTTTGGGTCCTAAGACCACCGGAAATATAGTCTTAGGACACCCCTGTGAAAGGGTTGTTCACCCCCAAAGGGGTCATGACCCCCAGGTTGAGAGCCACTGCTCTAGGGGGGATGGCCCATACTTGACGGGGTTGTGCTGTCCAAAGAACTGGGTGTAATTTCAAGAAAATTACAGGCTATCTCCATTTTTGTGGACATATCACAACCACTAACCATGGTCACTTCTACTGTTGTCAAGAAGAAACGATGTGCATAGGAAAAAACACTAATATCAAAGGATTATCTCTAATGATCTATATCTTCCTTCTCTCAACTGTATACAGTAAACATGGACCATTTGGGTAAGAAGGTCAAAAACAAATGTCCAAAGTAATTCTGAATACCAGTGGTCTCAAAGATGGTGGGAGTCCTGATCTCAGTAGCAAACAAACACCATCACAATGACCCAGCACAGAGAATTGAGTTGGCGTCTCTAACTCTTCCCTGGTCAGGTCATCAAGAGACACTTGTAGGTGTTGTTTGAGGGCTCACAGCAGGGAAAGGACCTGGGGGAGGTGACCAAGCCATTGAGGACACGCACTGTATGACATATGAAGGTCTCTCCCACCTTGTCCTTCCACTGGCCTGTCATTGTGTTTAGAATTTACATCACCCAAATCAAGTCCTGGCATCTTTATCTCTAGAATGTCCTCTCTACAGAGAAATGCAAGAAACCCTCTATTTTAGTCCAGGATGGGTGTGTCTGATGAATGACAGTTTCTGTTCAGTGGGGAATTAATACTTTTCAAAGAACTCAACTAAAATAAGACTACTTAATATGAGTTTGTCTCAGGAAAGGAAAATGCTTCCACGAGGCTGTCCGTTTTTTGTCAAATGGTAACACCAAACAAAGGTCAAAAGGTTCAGAGACCCAGGTTTCACTCCCAGCACAGCCTAAGTGATCTTGGAAAACTGGAGTTGCTGATCCCCACAGGTATTCCAGAAAGTGGCCATGAAAATCTCATACAGTGAAGCGCTGGAGGTGCCACCACCAATCCCACTCCGGTCTGGTTCACGTCAACTCATAGCAAGCCCATATAGACTTTCCCAGACTGCGACTCTTAAAGGAGCAGACAGTCTCAAAAATCTTTCTCTTGCACAGTGGCTGGTGGGTTTGAACCACTGGCCTTGCCTAACACACAGGTCTGCCAGAGTTCCTTTTCAGAGAAATGGTTGAACTAAAGGCCCCTTTTCAGGTCCCCTGCATTGTTTAGATTCTACGACTCTTTAATGTCTGCTGTGTCTATACCTCATGGGCCGGGTGATCTGATCATGACATTAGTTTGAGGATTAGCAAAAGTGCTGATTAAAATCCTTCTCAGAGAGTCCTGGCTATACTCCGTGACACTACTGCACCACGGGCCTTACCTTCTCCTTCATTAGCTTATCAGTGGTCTAGCAGTGTATGCTGGGTGAACTATTTCAAGGACAGCTTGGAGGAGAAGTTCCTTTACATTCCAGAACACTTCAGCAAGATGTTTGGGCCTTTTCAACTTAGTAAAATTCAACGTGCGCGCACACAATCCAGTGTACCGCCAAGCCTCCAAGCAACCTAAGGGCGCATACTTTTGAAGTAGTGCTAATGGCTTATAAGTCCTGCTTCCCAACTCTGGATGCACAGGTGAGTTGACATGCCCTCTGGTGCCTTATTCTCATTGGTAAGCCCTCCTAGAGCATCGCTAAAGCCCAAAGGATCTCTCGGCTTCAGTTTTCCAAAGGAAGATCTTCCAGAATATGTAAGTCTTCCAAGTTACTAGTTATGTTCTACCACAGAGTGGTTAGTGCCATGCATTTGCCACCTCTGGATCCAGACATCAACAGCAGTTTGATTTTTTTTTCCAGGAAACTTATAGTCCATGACTATTTCTCTGGAAAGGAAGGCTTAACTATCTACTTCTGAAAATCAGCTAGTTAAAGATCCTGTGGCTCACGATAGCCATATCTGTAACCGATCATAAGGATGATTTGTTCGCTTGATCAAAGGTTCACCAGGAGTTGGGGCCCTACTCAATGGCAACGGGTACCAGCTTGACTATTTATTCCCCGAACTCACAACATGCTGGCTTTAGCAAAGTTAATCAAGTCGAGTATTCAAAGGGGGCTGCCATCACGGTCTTAAAAATGCATTTTTACCACACTTTGCTCTAGTACCCTTATCTTCAGTGATCTCTTCATGAAGGTGAGCGTCCTTAGGGCCATGTCATAAGAACGAATCGTTCTGAGACTGGGGCTGCGGTGAAGTGGAGAACAAAAGGGACCTGATTGAGAAGCACTGTTCTCAACTGACACTCACTGTCAGATAAGTGCGCACACATCATGGACCGAGTGGGAAGCTCCCGTTGGGATGACCACATTGACTCCGGTCTACAATGACTCTTGAGCAGGCAAGGGAACTTTGGCTTCTATCCTGAAGCATCAACAGGAAGCCCAGTCATATGACAAAATGATGGGAAGATACTGGCTTTTTTTCTGTGCTCTTTCAGCCCAAGTGTCCACCTTAGCCCCCCTGAGAATGGGAAATATTTTAGCCAAATGGAGGGCGGGAGCAGTCACTATGGTGGTACTTTCCTGCTACATGCATAGAGATACCTAAAAAGAAGCTAGTCTTGGGCAAGTGGCATTTGGAGCCTAAGTGAAGGCCAAGGGAGCCAAGGGAAGCAGTAAGTGGCCGGAGTGTCCACACACTAGTGCATCGATGGCACTAGTTTCTGCATCCAAGGAGGTCTAAGGGGAGAAACGCAATTAAAGTTGACTGGCTCAATTTGTCCTTCTGGGTCGATTTTGCAAAGGCTGTTTCTACATTATCCGGTATCTACAGTGGACACGAGGTACATTTCTCCAAACTAGGGCCATTCTGTCCCAAGCTCCCTACCCACACTGAACACCAAGGAGCAAGTGACTCTTCCAGGGGGGTTAATCTGAACCGCTCAGCATGAGCTGAGATGTGAATTCTGCTCTCAATTCTTTACTCATAAGCTGCGTGACATGACACAACGCCATTGGTAAAGTGGGTTGTAGTTTGCTTTAATCTGTAACATGGGTACAACAAAGGTTACTCTTACCATACACCCCCTCTCTAGGGGGTGAAATAACAAAGTGAACAGGAACCAGTCAGAAGCCAAATTGCTCTGCGCGATATTGTAATATGGTTACTCGTGAAAAGTATTGTAAGTGGCAGCGTGGATACAAAAGTCACAGAAGTTACTGGGCTTTAGAGACCTGTTGTGGTCTGTGAAGAGTAAGATGAGCTTTTTTTTCTTTTTGAGATTGATCCTAAGGAGTTCGGGATAAGAGGTAAAATGTACCCTGCATCTCCTTTTCCATTTAGCTATCTAACGATTACACATCGTCTTCTAACGATGACTGAGTGAGACTTCCGGAGTGAGTCTACCTGGGTTTAAATCCTGACAGGATGACCTGCCAGCTATGTGACCTGAGCCAAGTCACGGGGTCCCTCGGTGCCTCTGCTTTCTCATCTGTAAGATGGGGTGGGAACTGCCGGCCTCCTACATGTGTTTGTTTTGCGAGCTAAAGGGAGCTACTGCGCGGGTCCTGCGGTGGATGAGAGCGTGGGCTTGGGGGCCAGGGTTTCTAGAGCTCCACGAGGAACGCCGTGCTTCTCCACTGCGGAACTTATTTGCCTCGTGCTCGCCTTCAAAAGCTTGGCACAGTAGCGGTGTCTACCCCACAGGCCTGTTTCCAGTGCTGCTTAGCCAACTGGGCAGCACATAGCAAGGCTCCGTAAGTGGTTCATACAACACGACAGGCATGGATCTAGGTTTGCACTATGCTCGTTCCTCTAGACTGCTTGTGTGCTGTCTAGACCACTGGCTGCAATTTAAGGTCACCTGGTATCAGCTCCAGCTGTGGACCTAACGAGTCACAAAGCAGTGTCCCATTTCCTGGGGCTGTGTGTGTGTGTGTGTGTGTGTGTGTGTGTTTAGGCTCACTTGCCAGCAGCAGAAAGATGGGGCCATGAAAGCGAACACATCTCAGGGAAGGGCAGAGGAGGCCCTCCAGCGAAAAGGGCAGCGGGCTCAATTCTCCATTCAAAAGAAGCTGTCTTCTTGGCCAGCTGTGACACAGCAACAAGTAACGGTTGCCATGGAGCCGCTTCCAACGAGGGGATGCGTGCCAGAGCAGAGCGCTGCGCCACACCCACCGACTTTTCCATGGCTGACCTTTCGGAAGCAGACCCTCGGGCTGGGCTGGAACCATCAACCTTTCAGTTCGTGAACTAGCATGTGGACCACTTGCACCCCCCAGGGATTTCCCAGTGAGCCAAGACCCTCGCCTTGCCTTTCCTGCCAGGAGAGCAGCATGTCCCAGGGAAGTGAGGCGCACCGTGGGGCACTTACTGGCATAAGGACCGCCGAAGAGCCGGGCATGGTGGGGTTGGGCAGGGTCCCGGGCATGGAGGCTGGCATGGGCTGTCTCTGTCTGTTGTGGAGGTGTAGCAGAGAAGATAGAGAGCCTGGAACAGGCCTGGAAACAGAGAAGAAGTCACATTAGGCCCGGTGCCCTGGGCAGGAGACGCAGTGCCCGGCGTTCCGGTTTCCAGAACCAGCAGAGCCCACACCGTCACGTGGCCAGCAGATCAGACCCACTGGAGCGAGAGCCACCTAATTGAGGATATTAGGGAAATAATAACAAATAAAACACCAGCCTGATTTCCTTTGCTGCTTCCTGGTTAATACATCAAATTCCACTCCACTTCCTGGACTCTGTTATCTCGCTGGTGTTCAGTAGACAGAGAGTCGGTCGGTCGGTCAGTCTCCTACTGGCCCCACACTACGGGCAAGGGACGTTGGGGTAAAACCCAGCATTTTCTCAGAGGCCTCTGACCCCTGGCTTGTCTCCAAGGTGAGGCCTGCACCTACTTGATGGGTCTCTGCGCCACCCTCGACCACACCTCCGCCGCGAGGCGGCTTTGCCACGCTTGGCTCAGGAACATTTTCATTCTCCGGAACGGGCAGAGCAAACTTCATTCATGAAATCCCAACCGAAATCCATTTCAACATCTCTGTGGTTCTCTGTCGTAAGGGGGTGGGGGTGGGGTGGGGGAACCAAACCAAACAAGCCAGGACACTAATAAACGGGCTTGTGGTTCATGGCACTGCGCTGGTCCCTGGGGCCTTTCTCTGTGAGAGGCTGGGGCTCGGCCCCCAATTACCAATCACTCATTTTATAATAACTCGAGGTGTTAGGCTGTTTGACAGAAACTGATTTGGGCCTGACCTGTCGGACTTGGGTAAGCATCCTCGGGGGAGTGCAGAGTTTGAGCATTTACTTCAATTTGCCAGATTTTTTTTTCTTTTCCTTTTTTTTTTTTTTTTCCTCTTAAGGGCCTTAAGTTGATTTAATAAGTCAGGGAATGTGGGGCTGAGGGGAAAGGGAATTGTTTGTATTTATTAAAAATGGCAAACAAGTGACCTCCCTGGCTACATTCTCCATCTCCCGAGGTTTTCGCTCAGGGGAGCTGTGAAAGTATCAAACTGTTAAGTTAAAGATGTTAGCCACAAACAAATAAAACAAAAACAAACAAACAAAAACCTCTCAGGACCTCAGAGTCAGGTTAAGCAACCTTATCCCGAGTGGCGCACTATAAATCAGGGCTTCAAGAAAGAATGCCTTTTCTCCAAACCAACCAAACAAACAAACACAAACCCCAACCTCTCTCAGACTGGGTAGCAGTTGCAGACAGAGACGGTTTAAGGAGACAGCGACCTTTAGGTGTTTCACGGAAGCACCTTCCCCACCGCAGCCCGTGCCAGAGCACCATTGCAAAACCATGAGGAGCCTCTTGTCTAAAACCGATTGGCTACCCATGGGTGACTCATGGAGAAAGGCTGAGAAGTGGGGGCCTGAGATGTGGGAAGAACACTAGCAAGGCTTCCTTCAAATTCCTGCCATAATTCCAAAGAAGATTAAGTTTTCCACTCTTTTTTTGGCAGAATGTCTTTGGAAATACAGCTAGTGATTAAAGTCAGACACATCGCCTAAGGAATAGTCAGGAATCAGTCAGTCTGAATACACTTATAAGAGAGTATATGAAAACATAACCCACGGGACTATGAAGCCTCTGCACATGGAGTATGTCTATGTACACAAATTAGACCTTGTTTTACTGCCAGTAGAATGTATATCTGATAGATATACAGATCTCACAACTCACTGCCATCGAGTCAATTCTGAGCCAGAGAGACCCCACTGGAAAGGGCAGAACTTCCCTTGTGGGTTCCCAAGATAGTAAAATAGGAAGCCTTGTCTTTCTCCCACACTATTTCTACCATAGTTTGTCGGTCATAGTTTGTTGGAATGTGTCTTTTCAATGAACCCAACGAAACACTACAAGTATTTCTTTGCATGTGCTATCAGGAGCTCAGGAGTACAGATTAACAGTAAGCAATAGCAGAGGCTTTGAAAAGAATTGCGTGGTGGTTATGTGTTGGGCTGCTAACTGCAAGGTTGGCACTTCATTTCAAAGCCACCAGCAGCTGCAAGGGAGAATGCTGAGGCTCTCCACTTCTGTAAAGAGTTACAATCTCAGAAACCCATAGGGGCATCTGTACCCCGGCCCATAGGAACTCTAAGAATTGGCATTGAATTAAGGGAATGATTTTGAAAGGGCCTTTAAAAGCCCTTTAGGTTTTACAGTTCTAGAAAATTGCTGGTTTCAATTGCTCTGAAATTGTGACCTTAAGCCCAACCCAACTCACTGACTCATAGTGGCCAATAGGAAAGAGTAGAACTACCCTGTTTGATTTCTGAGACCATAAATCTTGACAGGGGCAGCCAACCTCATCTTTTCCCCTTGGAGTGGTTGGTGGGTTTGAACTACTGACCTTGCAGTGAGCAGCTCAACACATAATCCAGTATGCCACTGGGGCTCTTTTACTTAAAGGCTATATCTATCAGAGTGGGGGAAAGGTGATAGTCCAAATCAGATAGGTATAGCATGCAGCTTAGACAACGGGCAACCTTAATTTTAGATTCTCTAGTCTCAGTAGTTTGTTTGGAGCTTTACCTGAAAAATTAAGCTACATATCAAAACACATGATGTTTAATTCTTCGAAGTCTAAGACTTCTGGCTTCATTAAGAGAAACAAAGTTTCCACAATCTGTAACTAGAACACTCCTACATATAGTTAATCATCAATCAATCGTTTTATATAAATATACAAGTAGACAGAGATAAATAAATGCAATACGAGCATTTTACATGCCTGTCGTCTTAAGGGAGAATTCGTCAAGGATAGATGGTTCGGGACAAGCAAGGATTTTATAGGAAGGACAGTTTCAAACATTTCTTTATGATGTTGATGTGCAGTATTAAGGTCATGACCAAGGGGCAGCATAGTCTTTGTCATTTAAGATTTGGCTCCAACCTTACACACTAGAATATCTTGCTTATCGGTTTTTATCAGTGGTGTTAGTTTTAATAAAAACAAAAACCAACTTAACAACTTGATGGAGCTATTGAGACGCAAAAGGAATTAAATTAAAAATAAGTTCCATTGCTCCCAGAAGTGTATGGAAAAGGCTCAGTTGTAAAGACTAGCTGGAGACTCGTATGTTTTATTTAATTCAATGTTCTTATTAGGTCAGTGATTTCCACAATATGCACAGATCACTAGGTTTTAAAATAGCAAGTATTTCCTCATTAATTAAGAAAGCCTTCCAGGATTCTGGGCCCCCTTGGATTATCATAATAATTACCAATTGGGCCAATTAGCAAGGCATAGTTGGAGAGGGAAATGATTAGTTGAGATCCTTGTATGTTCGGATTCTGAACAATTCTGAGTTTTTTTTTGTGCAAACGTTGCAATTTACCTCCCCAGCCTCTGTCTTTCAATATAGGTGTGATTTCTAGGTTTCTTGCTGGGGCTTTTAAAACTACCAAAATTAGTCAGAAATTATAAAATCCAAGACTGCCAATAAGCAGGTTCACAAAGGACTGAGGTCATGATCGGTGTCGCTTGGTTCAGGGTCCAGTAATTGGTCCGGAATATTCAGATAGATCACTGAAGCAAGCGCGGTCCCAGAATACTTAACGCCCACTCTCTTAATTCCTTGTGTGTACACTGGAGGAAACCAAAACCGACCCACTGCGATTGCGTGCATTCGGAATCAACAGGGCCCACCCCATAGGACAGAGCAGGACTGCCCCTGTTGGTTTCTGAGACGCTAACTTTTGAAGGAAGTAGAAAACCTCATCTTGCTCCCAGAGAGCAGCTGGCGGTTTTGAACCACTGACCTTACAGTTAGCAGCCCAAGCGTATACTGCTTAATAGCCAGGTCGGTCACGATGAGTCAGCATTGACTTGATGGCAGTAAGGGGAAGTTTTACATAGCACCTGCACAATGAATGGCTCCAGGCAGAGTATTTTCACATGCCTGATTTCATGTCGTTGCCCTAGTGACTCAGTGATTAAGCACTTGGCCGCCAGCCACACTCCACCCACCAGTGACACTGCAGGCAAGAGAGGTGGCTGTCAACTTCCATCAAGAATTACAGCCATGGAAACCTTTTGGGAGGCTTCCATGTGTTGGAATCAATTCAGTGGCAAGGGATTTGGTTTGGGTTTCATCTCAGGTCTTTTGAAATAAGCCAATGTGGTCGATAAAGTCGTATTACTTCCATTTTGTCCGGGAGATAACACGAGGTTTATTTCAGCTAATATCGGCAACATTTCAAGGTGTCAAAGGATGCATGGGTCGTGAAAAAAGGGCAGGACTTACACTCACTACACTAGATAGGGCGCTCCCCTTCGCACCTTGGTGGCTCCCATAACTAAGTATCGTTGATTTTTTTCATGCTAAAATAAATTCACGGGCCATTGCCATTGATATTCACACTGCTCACTGGACTTCCCATGAAGCCATACAACACTGCAGCACTGCTACCATGAGAAATCACTCAACCATGTAAAACGATGTTTTCTACCTTAAAAAAAAAAAAAAGAAAGGAAACCTTCCCACCCAAGACATCAGTTAGATTCAGAATATAAGGTTGCAGATTGCAGTAAAGTTGTGAAAACAAAGACCCAAGTCTTTCTCCAGTGCAGGCTTGTTGCCCTGAGCTAATAATTCCAGACTTTGAGCAAGCCGAGCCTCCTTGTTAATAACCATGTGCCTCCAGCTAAAGTATTTCTACTAAAACTTATTGAGCCATGGAACAAGGTAAGATGTGTGAGCTCATGTTGGATTGTTCAATTACTAAACGGAGTCCGGTAGCATTAAGAGTGCTCCAAGCTGACAGATTATTCCTCTTTATACACTTGTATAAACATACTGCTTACGGCTGAAACCTATGTAAGCTTTTCTTTCAATTAAAATGTCAAGTGTGACAGACTATGTTTTCACTGTCCGTGACAGAATGATAGGTACCCTAGCAAGCGATTTGATGTCTTCACTCCCCCCCGCCCCAAGAGATGGTTTCCACTCTAGGGGGCTCTCAGGCGCATCATTGCAGACTGCTCCTCCCTCCCAGGTGGTCAGGGGTACCGTGGGACTGTTCAGTAGACGACAGGGACAGGAGGTCAGGCTGAGAGGCCAGGCATGAGGCAGAGGAATGAGTATAGCACAATAAAAAAAATAATAATTAGGTTAGAAATATGGAAGAAAAGTGTCGGCACCCAAATCAGATCACGGAAGCCTTTGTGATTTGGGAAGATGAAAACATGTTGGCGCTGGATGGTGGTAGCCACACAGGTAATTGTTGCTGATGTGAACTACTGTCAGTCTGGCCCCCGACTCATGACAATCCCATGCACAACAAGATCAGCAACTAATGTCACAGAGTTGTCCACTTAAATGACTAAAGTGGACAACTTTATGCAAGTAATACCACCAACTGGGCTCGGCTGGCTGGCTGGTAAAGCACTCCACTAAATGCTGAAAGAAAGCCTGGCGGTTGGGACTCATCTGGAGGAGCTATCTTTAAGGTCAAACTCACTGCCCTTGAATTAATGCTGACTCACAGCGATAGGTCTCTGTAACTGTTTACTGGACTAGAAAGCTCAGTCTTCCTCCCTCTGGACTGTTAGTGGTGGTTAACTGTCAGCCATGCAGATCGCAGCCTGGCGCTTACCCACCACACCTCCACAGCCCACGGAGCACAGTTCTACTGAGGACACATGGGGTCGGAGGTGACTTGATGGCAACTAACAACCACCACTACAGCAACAACAACAACAACAAAAGTGAAAGAAAAAAAAATCCAGGCCACCGATGTTTAAGAAATCTTCAGCAGATGAAAATAATACTTATAATAAAGACTTGAAGGGAATTTTTAAAATCTTCAGAGCAGTAAAATGGCAGAGAACACGGTAGGCCACAGGGCAGTAGAGTCAGATGGCCTTGCAGCAGGACCACTGGGTCAAGGGAAGGGACCTCTGAATGGGGGCATTGGGACTCTAACCATTTCGTCGTCTGTCTAATGGAGGCACCTGGTAATCGGCTATAGCAAAACCCCTCAAAGCAGTCAAAAGTCTAATTCTAGGACTTGAAATGAAAGAGGAGTCAAAGGGCATTTATAGAGGTCTAGACAAAGACATGTACATGTACATGAGGATGGGGAAATAGATCTACGTGTCTATATTTATAGGTTTAGTATTAAGGTGGCGGAAGGACCTTGGGCCTCTACTCAAGCACTCCCTCGATGCATGAATACTTTCTTTTATTAAACTGGCACATATATACATACATACATCATAGTGAATGAAGGGGGAAGTGCAGAGGGGAGACCCAAAGCCCATTTGTCGGCCACTGGAGATCCCCTCACAGAGAGGATTGGGAGAGGAGATGGGACAGTCAGGGTGCGATGTAGTACCGATGAAGAACACAGCTTTCCCCCAGATCCTGGATGCTTCCTCGTCCCAACTACCATGATCTGAATTCTACCTTGCAGGACTGGATAGGGCAGAGGTTGTACACAGAGGTTGTACACAGAGGTTGTACACAGGTGCATATGGGAACTGGAGGCACAAGGAATCCAGGGTGGATGATACCTTCAGGACCAGGGGTGTGAGGGGTGCTACTGGGAGAGTAGAGGGTGAGTAAGTTGGAAAGGGGGAACTGATTACAAGGATCCACATGTGACCTCCTCTCTGGGAGACAGATGGCAGAGGGGGAAGGGAGACTCCGGATAGGGCAAGATATGACAAAATAACAATCTATAAATTATCAAGGGCTCATGAGGGAGGGAGGGGGAAAAAAAGAGAACCTTATGCAAAGGGCTTAAGTGGAGAGCAAATGCTTCGAAAATGATCAGGGCAGAGAATGTACGGATGTGCTTTACACAATTGATGTATGTATATGTGTGGATTGTGATAAGAGTCGTATGAGCCCCTAATAAAATGTGAAAAAAAAAACAAAAGAAATCTAGATATTCAAAATATAGTTAGGCTATAAAATTCATTATAATAAGTAAGGGTATTCGTCTCTGGTTACACCTGTCCATACTATATCCAAACTATAGCCAGCATGTTAGCAGGGTGTCCCTTTATGTATTGAGTGAAATTGAGCAGGGAACCTTTTACTTGATAAGATCAAGACCATGTTGGAAACGTGAATAAATGCAACATCTAGACGTCCCCAAAAGGAAAGAAAAAGAGAAAGAAAGAAATGATTAAAAGAGGATTTACATCTTGTAGGGACCAAACTTCTCACCCGTTTAAACACAACACAATTCCACACACAGATGGAGTTTTCCCCACTATGTTTGTATTTGCTCATGAAAATAAGCCTGTGCTTCATTCGAATGTTTTCTTCCATGAAGTGCTGTGGCCTGATGTGACAAACGAGTTTCATTCTGAGATGGGGGACTACGGAGCACACGAAGGGCACAC
Organism: Tenrec ecaudatus; assembly: GCF_050624435.1. Lineage (NCBI taxonomy): Eukaryota > Metazoa > Chordata > Mammalia > Afrosoricida > Tenrecidae > Tenrec > Tenrec ecaudatus. The sequence continues at coordinate 79,165,782 of NC_134538.1, forward strand.
AAACGCCTGCAGGCTTAGCAGAAGGCGCTTTTCAAGGGGTGAATGCTTTAGATTCTCATTCTTCTCCAAAACTGAATACTAAAATTCTGGCTTTGGTAAAGGAAATAAACTGTCCGGATAATGAAGTCGAAGTAAAATGGAAAAAATATCCTTAATTTCATCTATGGACAATAATTATATAGTATAATGGGCTATGAATATCATGAACTCAGGAACTTACTAGCTGTGTAACACTGGGCAAGTTTTTTTGGCCTCGCTGTGTCTGTTTTAAGGAGCCCTGGTGGTGTAGTGATTATGTGTTGGGCCACATTCCTAAAGGTCAGCACTTCAAACCTATCAGATGCTTCATGGAGAGAGAAGCACAGGAGAAAGATGAGGCTTTCTGCTTCTATAAGGAATCTCGGAAATTCACTGAGACTGCTCTACCTTGTCCTATAGGGTTAACTTGAGTCGGAATCGAGTTGATGGCAGAGAGTTTGAATTTGGGTTTGGTGTCTCAGTTTCTTGAACTGTAAAATAAGGATCAACCCTATATGCCAACCTCATGAAAGAATAGAGTTAATACTTGTTTGATATATTAAATGTGTTCAATAAGAGATCCTGGTTATTGCTTTTGCTATTATTCCAAAACATAACAGATCAATCACCATTTTTAAAGAAATCATGGCTTAAGCCTGGGATCTCAAAGCTCATCAAGCCTTGGCAATGAAAAAAACAGAAAAAACAAAAACAAAAAAATCCACACAATTACAATCTAATACAATAAAAATACCCAGCATGCACAAGACATGTAAATGATTCTTCAGAAGCTCGTGAACTTCTGAGTCTCAAAGCCTGCAATGGAAGCAGATGGGTCCCTCTGACCACAACACTACAGAAGTCAAAATGACTTCATGTTCCTTCCCGCCAACAATCTCAGAAAGGGCCCTTGAAAATATTTCCTCACAATGGGACGGCACGAGTCCCCCAGACATCAGTCCTCAGAACCTTGTTTTTCCTGAAAACAAGGACAAAAATCCAGCAGAATAAATAAGTGAGAAATAAGAAAGCTGTCTGGCCTACATTTAAAAAGACACCCAGGTACTCGAAACTTTTTTTTTTTTTCTTCAGTGAGCTCATGTTTTGCACCCGGTCTCACTGCCAGGCTCCTGAAGATAAATGGCAAATGCAATATTTCCTCTTTTAGCAAATGAGGAAATTGAGACAAAACGGCAGAAATAGTCAGCCTAAGAAAAGGCAGCAAAATGCCAGCATAATCCAATGGAAACACGTGTTCCTTTGCCCAAGCTTCCTTGAGGCTCAAGGAAGAACCTCTGCTGAAGATCGTGAGTTCTCCTGCAGGAACTGCTCGCACCAGCATTTCTTTGGGTGACTAAGAAAAGAGCCTTGTCATGCGCATCCGTGTCCGCCACCATTCACCTGTCAGTTTGTCATTCTGTGGAGGTTCACCGAATGCTATGACGCTGAAAGCTACACCTCTAGTGTTTCAGTTACCAGTAGAGTCACCCACGGGCTGGACAAATGTCCGGGGAATCTTCAGACTAAGACAGATGGGGAATACAGGCCTGGAAATCTACTCCACAAAATTAGCCATGGAACCTCTAGGGATCACAGTAGAATAGCGTCTTGTCTAATAGAGTGCTAGCAGATAAGCCCCCAGGTTAGACGAGAGTCGCTCAAAGCAAGCCGCGACAGTGGACGTGAGTCTTCCACTTACACTTGTAAAGATGGCACAGGACCGGACAGCACTTTCTTCTGCTCTATGCGGGCCTCCCTAAGTTGGAGCTGACTCAGCAGTAAGTAATACCTACCTTTCCCATGCTCCTCAATGCCTTTACCTCCCCATTCTGCCAACCAAAGCTAGGAAGAAGGTCAAAGCAAACCAGAAAATTCTCTAGCTCATCATAGATAGCAGTAAGCTCATCATCCTGTAAATGAAGTTGACAGGCTCTAAGGTCTCACACTCTGGTACCTGCCCGTCTACACAGTTCAAGGTCATCAGACACTGTATACACTCCCACGTCGAGGGGGAAACCTGGTTCGGCAAGTGAGGCGATAATCATTCATTTACAAATTTTCAATTGGGGAGGCTAGGGTGATAAATAATCTACATGGGCTCTGTGGTCTCCTAAACACTGTAGGGGCAGCATCCCAATTGATTTTGAATGGAGATTTTACATGTCTTTCCCCAACTAGACCATAAGCTTCATAAGTCAGGGATTGTATAGGTCTTGCTTACAATTGTGGATACTTCTGAAATGTAAGAAAGTACATAGCATCTACTGCACTAGTTGCTGTCCAGTCAATGCCAACTCATGACGACCCCATGTGTTTCACAACAGAACTGTGCGCAGGGTTCTCAATGGTTGTGACCTTTTGGAAGTATGAGGGGCCTTCAACAAGTTCATGGAAAATGGAATAAAAAGATGATGTTTTTTTTTCCCCATAAACTTGGTGAAGCACCTTCAGAGATTTCCAGGTTTTTCTTCCAAGGTGCTTCTAGGCAGATTTGAACCACCAAACACCTCACTAGGAGCCACGCGCTTAACCACCTGTGCCACAGCACCTAGTGTTTGCTTAGCGGGTATCCCTTGGACCGTGAAAACACACATAGCAAGGATCTCAGACTAGCAACGGACCCTGCAAAGATGGTTGTCTTTGCTGAGGGATGACAACACAACTGATTGACAAGCCATAAGTAAAGAGAGGTGCCCTAGTGGCGTAGTGTTTATTCGACGGGCTGCAGCCCACAAGGCCCAAAGTTCGAAACCACCAGCCACACCTCGAGAGAAAGACTGAGCTTTCTATTTCTGAAAACAGTGTAGAGGCTCAGAAACTTACAGCGAGCAGCTCTATCCTGTCCTATAGCGTGGCACTATGAGACAATGGAGATACATTAAGTCACACTGACTTGCTGACAGTGAGTTTTTTTGTGTGTTTTGTTTGGGTTTGGCTCTTGAAAAGCAACAATGGTTACACACACACACACACACACACACACACACACACACACACACCAAGGTAATCTGTACTTTTTAACATGGCCCCTAAAATTAAACTCCAATTTTCAGCTGAGTACTACATTGATTTGGTTGTATGCCTCAAGGAAGAGAGAGTCCATTAGAAAGTCTCACTTAAGCATTTCATAAGAAAAGGCCAAGAACAGCTTAGCAGCAGTCATCTGCCTCCAATCTATACACAGCTTTGAAGATTGGGCACCTGCCCTGCAACCAGGCCCACATTGTGATGCTCTGAGCTCCATACTCGGAGGTACCAGTTAGCCCTCAGCAGGGCCAGTGAGACAGCTCCCGCCTACTTTGTACTGGCTGCCTGATAGTGACAGGAGCACCTCTGGAAGCCCCAGCAGGGCAGGTGAGAATGAAATGCACCAGGCCAGGTAAATCTGTGTCTCCCTTTTGCCATCTTTACACCGGTGCCTCCTCATGCTACAGTTGGCCGCCTTTTCTTTAAAGTACAGCTTCAAAACAACCGAGGGTCGTGTCTACCCACACTGCATTGACAGGAGCGCAGGAGATGTTTCCTCGTGGTCTCCAGCGTTGCATGGAGAGCAAGAACGGAAAGAGGAGGGAGATCTGAATTTACGGCCATTCTGTTAAGACTCTTACATCAACCTTCTTCTTTGCTGGCCTCTTTATTTCGTTTCAATCATTTTATTAGGGGCTCTTACAACTCTTATCACAATCCACACATCCATCCATCGTGTCAAGCACATTGGTACATTTATTTCCCTCTTTAATGACTGATTTCTGCACCAGGGCTCTGAAGTGATCATGCAGCCTGCCTGATCTAGTCACTTTTGCCCCAAACACACTTGGATTGGGATCTGATGCGCGACTGTCTGCGGAAAATCTGATTTCAAACCTAGCACACAACAAGCCCTTTTCAAAGAAGGCTTGGGCCTGAGCAGCTTGGCTGTTCGCCTAGGGGCCGCCTTACAGACGCGAAGCGGTGGCTTTGCAGTCAGCCGATAACTTCTCAGTCACATCAATTATTGATAAAGTTACAATTAGAGAAAGCAGTTAAGTGCGTATCCATAGACATAAAAGATGACTTAGAGTGCAGGCTCAAATCAATGGCGTGCATCTGGCCAGTGGGGGGGGGGGGGAGGCCTCACTGTGAGGCCATCTCGTAAGTGAAATGTCTTCCTGTGTGCGCGCTGTTCAGCAGGTTCCTGCTCGCTTCATCAGGACAAATCAGTGGCCTTCTGATTATGAGCCTTGTCATTTACATGCACTTGCTGCTCGCATTCATTTGCCACACATGAATAATGCATGAAACATTCACTAACGCACTTGCCTGGATACGAGGCAGTAGCTGAGAGGTCCCCAAAGCTCATGGGCAGCCTGGAGGGCACGGCGACCTCACACGCCCCAAGATGGATGGCAAGTTGGTTGAGCCTTCGCCTAACTCTGCAGTCCGTCGACGATCACGCCTTGATGCGTCATGATGGTGCTGGGGGGGGGGAGGCATCCACACCAGCGCAAGCTCTCCGTCCCCACAGTCCACATCTGCAGCTTCATTCTGCAGCTGAGCAATCGCAGCTCCGGCTGCAAGCCTCCAGCGCAAACAGAAGGCCTCTTGTATCATGCACGCAGTCTTGCCTCGGCCTGTGCGCTTTGCAAGGCGTCTCCCAACTTCACCCTCATTTCATGCCTCTACCAAACCTCCTCTGAATCCCACAGCAGCATCTCTGGGGCAGATTTCCCATACCTCTCCTGGGACACCCAATTGACGACACCCTCCACCCAGCCACTCACCAGCATTATTTCAGCCCTTTAGGAGGTGGTACTAGAATTTATTAGCTCCTCAGATATGACAGAAGGAGAGGGGGGATGTGTCAGCGATGCCGGGAGTGGGGTGGGGGGTGGGGAGAGTGGCACATGACATGGACAGTGCAAGCTGAGGCTGCAAACTGCCCCGACTTTTCAAGTTCTGTGTTTCAGGATGAAGTGGCAGGAGTGCTAAGACACCAGCTTATTCCCCAAGGTCACATACAAGGGAAGGGGCAGCCCACAGGTTTAGCCAACTCACTAGGCGACACCCTGCCACCGAGCTGCAGACTCTTCACCAGCACAGTCAGCAAACAGCCAATCCCATGTGCGGGACAAACGATGAACATGCTCAGCTGCTCTCCCGGAGACCGGAGATTCAAGCCCACCCAGATGCACCTGGCAGGAAGTCCTGGCAATCTATTTCTGAAAAGTCAGCCACGCAAACTGTCCGGAGGAGCACAGCTCAGCTCTGACACACCAGGGGCCTCCAGGAGTCTCAATCGAGTCTAGAGCCACTGGCACTAGAGAGATCCTGACGAAATCTCTGCCCAGCAAATGCTGAACATCACGGGTGGAACTTGGAGAAAACTTGGAAAAGTTTTCCGAGAAGCTCAGAAAAGTACTAAAAAGGTCGGGTAGGAAGACTTAAGTGGAAAAGTAAAAGGAACAAGAATTCTTCAGCCAATAGCAAAGGGAGTCGAGAAGGCTGGGCGATGACATTTCCAAATGACATTCCCATTTCCAAGTGGTCACCTCCAGAGAAGAGCAACCCGTTCCTTTCAAACCCAGCTGAAGCCGAAGAATAGCAGTAAATGTGCGGCGCATGGGATTTAAGTTAGAGAAAATAAAGGAAGCTCTCCCAAGAATGAATGGTGTAAAACAATTAAATGGCTTACTGAGGTTTGGGAATTTCCTCTTATTAGGCTCTTAAAAAATAGAATTTTCTGGCACGATGTCTACGGAGGGGAGGAGGAGCTGGCAGACTGAGACGAGTCCTAAATTAGGTCTATTATTTTCGCTTATTCCAGTCAGAGTGGCCGACAGGAATGAGAGAGATTCTGCTGGCGGCCACCCTTGACGAGCACACGGGATACAGCGGCCTTGTGTGGCGGGCAGGGCATGGGCCTGGGGCTGCCTCCTGGCTCCGGCACGCACCAAGAGTGCGTAACTCATGGGCTGTGTCTGTTTTCTCATCGGTCCACGCGTGGCTCTCCCGTCCACCTCACAGGTCTGGGGGAGGAGCCCTGGAGATAATCTTTGGAAGTGGGTTCGGCCTTTGGAAGAGGTTCGATGAACATTCCAGAGATGGCTCATCTGCTTTAGAAACAAAAGTGAGTGCAAACGTCTTCTTCTTTTTTAATACAAAGGAAAGCTGTATCATTCTCAATGTGGAGGGAGAAGAGATTCAGAAATACCCAGGGTCTCTCTCTTTTGGGCCTGGCAGTCGCACCATGACTTTGAGCTCCAGAGTCTCAGCACTCACGCCCTGGAACCCTGGCTCTGATGTCTCCAGGGCGTGCTGGCCCAGGGTGGATGCTCTCAGAGCACCTTGCCAGCCTTTCTCGCCCCCTCACCTGGAAGCAGAGCGCTGGGGAGCCCTCAGGAACCTCCAAGCATCTGCCAGCTTGCTGTCCTGCAGTGGCTTGTGTAGTGTTGTGCTGCTAAAAGAGAGGCCCCCAGTGTGTCATCTATGGTGGATAGGTTTGCTCAGAGCTTCTAAACTAAGACAGATGCAGGAAAGCAGCAAGCCTGGGCAGACTTCTTGCAAACTATCACCAGGGAAAGCTGTGCGCTTCACCATAGACTGGTACTGAATACAGACTTCAAAATGGGCCTCAGGTTGGAAGACCCTCCATGTACACCAAGGGGCGCAACAATGGGGAAGACGGCACAGGGGTGAGCAATGCGTGGTTTGTAGCCAATGGGGGCTGCTGTGGGTTAGCGCCTATTTGATAGTGCTTAACAACGAGGACTCTTGGCAGCATCGTGGTTACGTGTGGAGCTGCAGCCCACAAGGTGGGCAGTTTGAGCCCTCCAGCCTCACCTCGGGAAAGAGATGGGGCTCTCTACTTTCACAAACAGGGACAGGCTCAGAAACTCACAGGGGCAGTTCTACCCAACCCCGATAGGGCTACTGTGAGTCGGCGTCCACTCGAGGGCACTGCGATATAAGAGAGTTTGCAACCTAGAGTCCCATCATGGCTTGCTGGCTAACTTAACCAGGTGACCGTTCTGTCTGGTCTTCTGGAAGCAGGATCCTCGGCAAGGCCCCTGAGACCTTGGAAGAGCATCCTGCTTTTTAGGCACGGGCAACTTATCAGTGAAACTTCACTTGAGTAGGGGCTTTGAAGGAGAATAGAGTTTCTAGGAAACTTGTGTGGGCTCCCTTGGGCACGCTTCACTGAGCTACATTTCAAGTTCTCCCACACTGTGAGAACACTTATCATGAAGCTAAATTGATATTAATCTGAGATACTTAATAAAATAATAGCAATAATGTTCACCAGATTGATACTTGGCATTTACTCTGCCCTTGGCAGTCAAGGATCTCCAAGGACTTTTCAACCAGACCTGGTTCTTTTTCAAACTACTCAGGGGCTGGCCAGAAAGGAGCCACTGGGCATGGCTGCTGAGTGGCCAGGACCACCCCTGTCATTAAACTCTTGAGATTGAACTCTCGTGGTACACTACGTGCCTCAACACACCCAGCGTGTGCAAGCACCCACAGACTTCTATGTGCACAGGGGCACAATGTGAGACACGGAAGCATGGCCCCACACGCACATAGCTAGCTGCCTGCCAGGTAAAACCCTGAAACTCAAGTTTACATTCGGATAGACTTGTTTTACGCTGCAATGTCTTCCAATGCCTTTCTCGGCGTATTTATAAATACAATGGAACCGTCGGCAGCTCTGCTTTGGGGCTTTAGAGAGCATGTTTTCTCTTTAAGATCAGTCCGAAGGAAATTTTGTTTAGGTTTAAATGATGAGTTAAAAGCCACACAGGAGTTTATATATGAAGTGTCTCTCTCCAAAGGCACTTTCCCCTCTCCCAGTGGCCTTGCATTTTGCCAAAGAGAGGGCTTGCTCAGTTTCCTACACGATTCCCCAGGCAGTTGTATTCCCATTCTCAAACAAGTGTGGTATGTGGGGTTTAAGTTTAATTTGGTATCATTTCAGATGTCTTCCTACAGCTTAATAAACATCTTCCCCAGAGAGACTCGGGGCCTGATTTTAATTTGTGGTAGGGCTTTGGGCACAGTTAAATGTCAATTTTTGATATCGACACTCAGGCCTAATAGAAATGGAAAGCGTGAGTTTGACCCCGCATGCAGAGAGCATGGGCCACGTCCCGCTTGCTCAGAGGAGTGATCTGTTCCCTACGGAGTGCCCTCTGCCCCGTGGCAAAACCTGGCTGCGCCTGCGTTCCCTGAGAGTGACTCACTCCCTCACCCAAGCCGAAGGGCCCGGCCTACTTTCTCAGGCTGAATCTATCTGGTGATCCCACAGATGAAGCCCAGTGCCTGAACCACCCGTGGTACAGTTGTGGATATGGAGACCCAGCAATGGCGCATGACTGACTCAGTCACGAGTCGGCCTGGGTCTTCGAAGCCTCGGGAGTTCCCATTGCTTTGCATAAAAGATAAAGTGGCTGAGCCAACTTTAAGGACCTTTTCAACCCCCCAAACAGATGATTACATATGATTAAGGGTGGGTAACCTGACTCATGGAGAGATGCAAACACACAAGCAAACCAAAATGAAAATGACCAGTTGCTGGAGAGCCAACTCCAACGGACGATAGATACCCCAGCATGTCAGAGTCGAACCGTGGCCCTGTTGGGCTTCCAATGACTGGGATCTTCCAGGGGAGGTCACCAGGACTCTTTTTTTTTTTAACCAAAGGAGAGACCGCGAATGATTTATGTCAGGAAAGCAATACATTCGTGATGCATAGATTTTCTTCAATGTCATGGACAGATGGATGAGCAATTCCTCAATGAACACTCACCGACATTCTCTCTCCTTGAGCAAAAGAAGGGCTTCCAAGGGCCCTTGACTACACATGAACCAAACTCACTGCCACTGAGTAAATTATGCCTCGTGGTGACCTTCTAGGACAGGGTAGAACTGCCCTTGTGGGTTTCTGAGATTGTAACTCTTTATGGAAGGAAAAAAACCCCCAAAAAACCTCATCTTCCTCCAGCTGAGCAGCTGGGGGTTTCAAACTACTGACCTTGAGGCTAGCAGTCCAACATGCAACCATGATGCCACCAGGGCTCCTGAGTCCACATAGTGTTTAGCAAAGTAAAACAGAAACCAATAGTCTTAACATTAGGAGACAGGCTAGTTTCTTCCCACATATGAACAATGATCCTTTCATGTAGTTTAGAATAAAGGTTTCCGTCTTGTGCAGCAGGGCACGTTGGCTACCATTAAACTGAATAACAGCCTTTAAGAGAAGTAAGGCAGTTCCTCCAATAAACAGTTTTGTCTTTTCAGGGTGGTACCATCAATGGGCTTATTGGAATTGGGTCTAACTGGTGTGTTTTGAAAATTACGACAATCTTCCAAGTCTGTGAGTTCCCAGGAAAAACATTTCCAGCTCCCTGACCCTATCTGCTAAAGGGTTAGATAATGGCTCCAAAGTGCCTGCCTTGCACCCTATAGGTGATCCCGTTCATGGTATCCTCTTTCTGGTGTCTCTTCCCTCGAAAGGCTTCTATGTGCCCTGAAGTAAATATAATAAGAGTGACGTAATGGAATCATGTATTATCTTTGACACCCCACTCTCACTCAACCTCCACTTCCAATCATTCACTGAATTCTATCCACTTCACCTCCAAAATAGACCTGGAATTCATCCACCTGGCTCCATCCCCACTGCCAAGATCTTAGTCCAAAATGCTCTCTTCTCTCACTATGCGTATTTCAACAGCTTTGGCCTCCAATTTTTCTCCTCTCCAACCCAGCCTCTGCGCTGCAGCCAGAAAGAATCAACAATCTAATCGTGATGTGTCCCTGCTCAGCATTCTTCAATGGCTTTCCTTGGCATTTAGGATTTTACAAGACCTGCCTTTAAGCACTCTGTGTCTTTGGTGCCAATGGCGGTACTGCTTTCCTCGACTTGATAGGTTTCAAGCATTCTGACTTTCACTCATTTGCTAGAATGTGCCAAGCTCTTTTCTACCCCGGGGACTTAATATTTTCTATGGCTCTTTGCTGGATATTTACCTATTTGCCTCTTGCCTTGGCCAACTCCTAGTTCTTGTTTAGGTCTCTTCACAAATCGATCTCTTAAAATTCTCTCTGTCTCCCAAATGAAGACTCTGTGAGTTAGAGCCCCTTGCGCATCCCTTTCAGATTCCTTTCTATTAGTATGTTTTTAAACAACTAAAAGAAAGACCAAACTCACGGCCATCCAGTCAGTGCTGACTCATAATGACACTAAAGGCAGAGTAGAACTGCCCTTGGCGGGTTTCTGAGGCTCTTTACAAGAGGGGAGTAGAAAACTCCTTTCCTGTGAGAAGTAGCTGCTGGTTTCGAATTGCTGATGTAGCACATCACCGCCCAACACATAACCACGATGCCACCTGGGATCCCTATGCATATAGGCATGATGATTCGTGTAGTGACCACCTCTCCCATTCCCCCAGAACCTTCCTGAAGGCAAGGACCTTGTATCTTTTGATGGCCAGGAGTAATCAATTCTGATTTCTTGAGACCATTGGGGACAATCCATGCTTCATGTCTGGTACAGTCTGGAAGGGCAAGGGAAACTTGTTGAAAAGGTCTGTCACATTCAAGAGGATGGAGCCAGCGAAGCATATGTGAGCACCAAGGCATTTTCCTGCACACCATTAGTCATCCATCGCTCTGGCGTCTGACACCTGATAGGTGTGGAGTGAAGACGTCAAATGGAGAGGTCTAGTGCAGGACTTTTGGTTTTCGTTTTAGGTTAATGCCGAAGCATTCAACTACTCTTATAATAGCTAAATGTTTCCCATTTGCCAAATGATTTCAATGGTCGGGAACTCTTCAAAAGGCTCTAAAGCCAGTACTTTCAGGTAAGAAAGGTTCCCCTGCATAAACTATTCGTGCGGAACAATCCTCTTTAAATAAGAGGCGACAGAAAGAACTGTAGTAATGATTGTCTTAGACTACTTTCCTTATGAGGCAGATTTAAAAAAATAATTTTTAAAAGATCCTTTGGGTGTTTGTTTGCTTATTTTTCACTCAGAAACAAAACTAATTATTGCGAAGTCCAGTATGACTCGGGAAACGTGTTCCTTAATCTGGAGTGGCCGAGGGTGCTGGGCAGAGAGCAGACATGCACGAATGGCTGTGGACTGCAAACTTCTGGCAAACTCTTCGGCCAATTGGTCCACAGCCAGTGTTTTCCTTCATAAATGAATTCCACATCTTTATTAAGTTAAGCAATTCTTTTTTTATTATTTGAAACATACTTCAAATATTTTGTTTTATGACGTCCTGGAAATTGATACAATTCCTTCCAGATCAAGGAAGATGGAAAAAATCAATTACATTTTTTTTTGCATTTAGAGTGATTACATAAAAATTATGCTCCAATTTATTCATTACTATGAATATCATTTGACGTCATATGTGAAAAACTCACACAGGCAGAATTAAAGGTGCCCTTCTGATTCGATGCATCACTTGTTTTCACAGAAAAGCCCCAAATGCCTATTGAATGAATATATACTCCGAGAGTGATCAAAGTTGGGAAAGACTGGAGAGTTCGAATGATGGATTCAACTTTTTTATAAGAAGAAAACTTGCAAGGGTGGATGAATACGCATTCAAAGCCTGATCCTCTAGAGAAAGAATTTTGTAGTTTATAATCCAGAGAATGAATCTTACTAAAGTGCATGGTAACTGGGATTGACGGAATTTCAAAGATGAGTTCATTGGCTTGATCTAAACGCGAAGGATTTGTTTAAAGGGCCATTGAAATCATTAAAACTCCGATTTCAAAACAGTAACCAGTTGCTGCACAGTCAGTTACAAGTCGAGGTGACCCCATGTCTCTCAGACCAGATGTGCGTTTGCTCCACTGTATTTACAATGGCTGGTTCCTCGGATTGATATCAGTAGGTAATTCTTTTGAGGAGTTTCTTTGTGGACTTGAACCTTTGATGCTTAGGTGAGCAGCCAAGTCACTGCTGTGTTACCTGTGGACTCCTCAGAATTGCTGAAGAGTTGGGGGGCTGGGAGGCGAGCCCAGTCCAAGCACAAACTGGAGATGCCTTTCTCACTATTCCAAACTAACTTCTCAAAACCTCCTAATGGGTTTCACTGTTTTCTTTCCAGTGCTTATCATAATCAGGGAACTGCATATTTGCATCCCTAATGGACCCCTTTCAAAAGTGTGTTGACATTTCAGTAGGTTTTTAATAGCGCTTAATGCTTCTCTCCCTTTGGGCTGGTGCCCATGAGTCTCCTTATATGGGTCTCAACGTGTAGACTGTACTTGACTCATAAGTTGTTGGGATTGTTGTTGTTGTGTTATTTTTTTAATCCCTGGGAACCTATCTTAATTATGCTCTTTAAAAAATAAAAAGCGAACACTCGGAAGTCAGATGACTCAGGAAATCATCATCTCACTGGATACCTACATCAGACGAGGCAGCACCTTAACCGTCCCTGGGAGAGTCGAGCCAGCAGGAGCCTCTGTGTGGGGTCAAGTCACTTTGGAGGGGGCAATCTATTTTTATCAAGAGGTTAATGGATAATTGGGAAGCTTGATAAATGGCTTACATTGTTGAATACAAAGTTGATGATCTGAAACGTAAACCCCACTTCATTTACAATAAAACATTTATAAATAAGACCGTCATGATAAACACAGGTTAGAGGAGAACAGAGAAATAGAGCAAGAGCTCACCATCTGCGTGTGCCAAGAGAATGCCTCCCGGTCATTTTACCCTCTCTCTCTCTGTCTACAAGGACAAAGCACCGAGGACCTACAGAAATGCCATTTCAGTCCACTTTTGCACCAACAGTAAGAAGGGTCTCCCATAGTCACACAGCTAAACAAATGTAGGTCCATTTATTTTATAACTTTTACTCGTGTTCTGCTATGTTTCAGGAAGGGTGCTGGAAGTGTGGGGTGCATAAAACATGCTCCCTGTCCTTAAGAAGCCCACCCGTCTATTATATTAGTGGAAGCGGATGAGGGTGTCGATATCAGCACAGACAGTCACGGGAGTCTATCCCCCAAGTGGTTATCTAAAACCCTGGGGCGGGGGGGCTCAAAGAACAGGGCCCTAGAAGAGGCGTGACCTGAGGAACCCCAGAAGGCCACTGCTGGGCTAGTGGAAGGATGCAGACGAGCGGTCAGCAGTGGTGGGTTGGGGTCACCTGTGGAGGGGTTTCCAAGCACACAGAACCACCTGCCTCTACAAGACCTGTGGTCAACACAGCCCGAGGGAGAAAACAACGCATGCCAGGCTTAACATGACACGCGACGACACTCATTGGATACTAAAAAATTCCCCATCTAGAACTATTTGCTGGGTGATGTCCCTCCCCAATCAGAGCGTTCCCCTTGCACGTGTTCACAGAGGGAACAAGCTACATTTAATGTTTTTACACTGGATTTTTATTTCCCCAGCATCTCATGATGGTGGCTAAGTTACAAACCCAGAGTACCTCCTGATCGGCGGCACTTGCCTGACTTGGGTCTGTGATGCCTATGAGAGCATTGGATTCCTTGGGCACAAGTGGGGGTGAACACCCCCCCCCCCTCCAGCTGCTGGTAGGGGGCTCTGCCGTTGGTTTCCCTGCTTGGCCTCCTCTCTAGCCTGCACTAAGACTGCTTCGGAAAAGGTAAAAAACAGACCCACAGGAGGGCTTTCCATTTTCTGATTCTAAAGACTTTTTGGAGACAGAAAGTTGGCACCACTGTGACATTACTCAGTATTTCTAGCTTTTATTGACCCCCTCTTTACTTTGAGCTCAATAAATATAAACAGACATTAAATATGTGTGTACGTGGGTTGGGGTGGGTTGGGGGGCATTGTGATGTAGTATTCCATTAGAGGAACTGGAAGCCCATTTCTGGGTTTAGTGTGGAACACACGCTCTGCTTGGAGCCCTTCTTTTGCAACAAATAAATCTAGGTCTCTAGAGAGCTGGGTCCTACAGTAAAGGCACCGCATTCCCAAAGTTCCAGCTCCTCCCATTTCTCCTAGCGCAAAGATCAATCAGAGTGAATGTTAGCAGGTCGCTTCTTTTCTTTCTTTCTTTCTTTCTTTCTTTCTTTCTTTCTTTCTTTCTTTCTTTCTTTCGTGGGCGTGAGGAGACCACATTCACTTGAAACCGTTTGATAAAATACACTGTTGTCCTCTATGCAACTGATATTGGCAGACCCTGAATGCACTGTTTCTATCAAAGGGACAGGAAGGAAGGAAGGATAGAAGGAAGGAAGCTGGCTGGAAATCTTTGGCCATCCTGGCTCAGTAGAAAAACCAAACAGGACTAGTGGCAAGGTGGGTTCCCAAGGCCCATTCCCAAGCTGGTGCATGCGCATCCAGGCTGTTCCCGCCCCTGCTGACTGGGGGCTACTCCCTCTGAAACCCCCGGGGGTGGGGTGCTGCTGCTGTTTCTTTTGCATATGAAAAACGAGGCTGTAAAAGTGTCAGCCTGCTTTTGTCAGGAATAGCCAGTTTTAAAATAATAATAACTGGAGGGCATCTCATACACAAGACTTTCATAGATAATTAGTCCACAGATGCACAGTAGGTAGGGGGCCTGAGTTTCTTTATGCCAGGAAGAATTCTGAGGTGTGGAGAAGTTATAACACAGCTTATTAAACCGAAGAGTTATAACATAATTCAAGTTTCCAAGGCCATTCCCAGCAAGTTAAAAACCTCATCGCATGCCCTGCCTCCGTAATATATAGCATTTCCACACTGTGGCTGTTGTAATAAACCGATGACGATTTCCCCCCATTCTGTTTGCTTTCAGGGGGGTTCCCCCCCCCTCCCGCACCCTTCTCCAAAGAAGCTGGTGTTTAGAAATAAAATCAGGGCTGACTAGAAAAGCCACGCATTGCTCTAGACACCCGTGAATAAAATACATCAAATACTGCATATCCCTCGAGTATATTATTCCACTTAGAAAATGATATAATTGACTTTGGGTATTAAGTATTTTTAAGTTGTGGGGTTATTTTCTGATAATTGCCTAATTGGAAACTTTAGTTTGTCAACCAGACAGTTCTCTTAGGCTGATAAGTGGCTGTTTGATTATATTTTGAGGGAGGGGCTGCTGGAAGGAGGGCAGAGAAAGTGGTTAAACACCCAGGTCTTTTTTTCTCGTCCTAGGGTTGCCATCAGAAAGATGCACGATTGCTGTGTCTGGGCTGGGGGAACTCCGTGGCATTCTGTGCTCAGTCAAAATGTCTCAAACCATTTTTCAAGCGTTTTGAGGTTTGGCAAGAGCCTGAAACCCATCTTGCCAAGCACTTTCCCCCTTAATTCTTAAACCCATGTGTCTTTCAAGGGAAATTTAATCCGTATGTTTCTGATTCATTTACACTTAACTCATCAAAATGGTGTTTTGTAAGAGCTATTTGATGTTCAAGACGTCCTATGAGCTTCTCTTTTTATAAGTCTGAAAAGCCTCTCTTTCTGAAAACCAGAAAATTGTATTTTACCAGCTGTAAGCCTGAGCTGTGCTAAAAAAAAAAAAAATCAAGAACCTGCTGAATTTAGGAGGCAAGGAAACGGCAGGCCCAATGGCATGGGCCAGATATCCTCCTGTGTCTGCTCCTTCACCCATCTACCAGAGACTTTCCAAACTCCTTCCCCTCCTGAAAGAGCCTGTCCTTTAAGGCCTGTCAACAGCCTATCACCAGAACAGGACTGAATCGTGTCCCTGCTGCAAGAATTTCCCAGGATTCGTAGATTCCCAGTACAGATTCCTAGCTCAGAATCCAGGGCAGTGAGACCTGCTGCATGTGTTACGAGAAAACTACCACCGTAGAAATAAAATCATCATTGAATGCCCGTGCCAGAAGGTACTGGAAATCTTTGGCACCCTGGTCTTTAAGAGCCTTGGGGTGGGTGGAGGAGTCTTGAACTAAGGTGTGGTCAGTGTCCCATTTTCTACCTTGGACCTCTGCAGAAGGGGTTTTTTAAAGGAGCCAAGATCTCT
The DNA here is from genome assembly GCF_050624435.1 of Tenrec ecaudatus. Lineage (NCBI taxonomy): Eukaryota > Metazoa > Chordata > Mammalia > Afrosoricida > Tenrecidae > Tenrec > Tenrec ecaudatus. Next base: position 79,181,757 of record NC_134538.1, read on the forward strand.
GAAGGCAGCCTAGCGGGCCTGTGTCTCCTTTCCAAGATCCCAGCGTTTCTCAAGTTCTGGCTGCAATTCATTTGAGTGGGTCAAGTAGTGAAACATGGAGCGAAGTCAGCTTAATCTAACAAGACCGGAGTTTTAAAAAAGGACCGGCCCAGGAGATAGGAAAAGTGACCTTTCACGCAGTCAGGTGGCATAGGCACTTCGGGTCGCAACGAAACACAGATTTTTCGTTGATCGGGTCGCAACGGAACACAGATTTTTCATTGATGTCCATGCATTTTGTAAAAAGGCCGAAAACCACTTGTTCCCACAGAAACACCTTTTTTTCCCCCCCTGCTGCTGCTGTTGTTGACTGATAACTGAGCCCAGACCAGTTTTCTGTTTGCCTCTTTAAAAAAATCATATGGCTGGAAAGATCCCAAATTGACCCTGCTCACCTTTTAGAAGGTAGCCTACAAAATCCAGATATAGTCCATCCAGAAGAGTTTAATACACAGTGGGAGAAAGACAGGGTGGAATATCCCAGGGGAAGAAAAATGAACACTCATCTTCATGTGATTTACCAATGGCCAGGCTGTTTTCTGACACGCATACAGTGTCCTGTCATGTAAGATCCAGACAGAGTAGCACCATCATATCTCCAAAGTGCATTCTCCAAGCACTTAACAATCATTAATTAGTTAGAAACATCCTCATAAGGCTGAGAGGCATAATAGCTCATCTCCGCACCTCGGTGCGTGGAAGACTCTTCAGAAGCAGAGAAGTTCAGGCCCTGGGCCATTGCTACGGGCAGATGAATGGGGTTAACAGGCTGTGAAGAACCTCGTGAGAAAGCATGGTGAAAAACTCTGCCCACATCACACTCTCAGATGTCGGATTCTCTCAGCATTCTTTGAGTGTAGCCACTGACAGCTGCCTCCATGAATTTCTCTCTCTCTCTCTCTATCTCTCTCTCGCTTTCTATCTCTCTCTCTCTATCATAATGAAGTAACAGGTCCTCTGGAGTTTCGACATGCCGAAGTCTCATTGGGATGACAGTGCATGCATGGGGCTGTTTGGGAATTGTGGTTTGCTGTGTTCCCTAGGTGGGCAGGGAGGGGGAGGAAACAGCGTGTTTGAGAGCCCAGAGGTCACATCCTGCAGGTGGGCGGTACCGGTTCTGGGGCAGCTTCCCAGCTGTGTCCTCATCAGACACGCGCAGCATGGAGGGCAGGGAGAGGGAAGGAAGGGTGGGAGGGAGGAGAGGAGCGTCTGGTAGGAAGCAGAGCGCCTGACCTCTGGAACCCGGCTCTTGTGAGATGCCTGGGAGTCAGCTCTGCCGCACGGCAGCCCGCTGTACAACACAACAGAATGCTGCCCCCGTCGTGTGACGAGTTCGTCATGGGTGATAAGCTCTTGTATCAGATGATATTGGGTTGCGACCCCTAGAATTTTCATTGGCTCAGTTCTGAAGACAAAGCAGCAGGTCTGTTTCGGCAGTCTGTCTTTGGAAGCTCCCCTGACACCTGTCCATGAGGGGTGACTTCGGAGCATTGGAAATACTGGTGGCATAGTGAGCCACCCCAGGGAAGAGAAACTGCCAGAGGGGTGGTGGCCTGGATGGCTATCCCATGTCATTGCTGGCCCACCTCACATGTTAACTAAACATCACCCAGTTTCCCCTTTCCATGACAGGCCCAAGGCAGCAGCTCTCCTGCCTGCCTCCCCCTCTCCCTCCAGACAGAGGGTAGAGTCTTTTCAAAGCCAGGTGCCTGAGGACTCAAGCTTCTCACAGGCTAACGAGCCCTGGGCTCTTCTCAGGCCTTCTCTGCGCTCCTGCTGGGAGCCGCTGGTCTACGTCTTGGTTTGCAGTCTCCACACCCCACTGCTCCCAGGAGCCAGCACCCAAAAGGGGAATAAGAAATATACTTACTCCCATTGCAATCCAGGTGATTCCACTCATAGGGACCCAACAGCCCAGAGTACAACTTCTCCTAATGTTTCCAAGACAGCCTGTCTTTACAGGAACAGATCTTCACAGTCACTCGTTTTTCTTGCTCAGAGTTACTGGCGGGCTTGAATTGCTGCCCTTGTGATGAGCAACCCAATGATTAATCCATAGCACTACCAGGACTCCTGAGTGAACGGATAGAGGACTTCTCAACCCTGGGCAGACCAACTGGTCTGGAAGATCTTATCACATCAGAATCTTTCCTGGCCCTGTCACCAAATAGCTTTACAATGGGCTACTTCTCTTCCGATTTCAAGTCTCCTCTCTGAATCTGTAAGGTGTGCAGGTTGGGCAGATTGCTCCCTTTCCCTGTGTGTTTATTGATTACACAATTATTATTCTACTGATAAGGAAGCTGTAACAGTGAAGCCACGTCAGATGGTGTTCCTCTGGCCTGTCCACAGGACCTTCCTCTTTCCACACCAAAGAAGCAAAACCGAACAACCAAACCCACTGCCACTGCATGGATTCTGACGCATGTCAACCTTGTGGGTTACAGGCCAGAACTGAGCTCCCTCGGGCTTTCTTCGCTATAACCTTTCTGGAAGTAGATCACCAGGTCTTCTCCCTCCCTGCTGCTGGGTAGGTTTGAACGTCCAACCATTGGGTTAGTAACCAAACACAAACCGTCTGTGCCACACCGGCTCTGCCTCCCTCTCCGGGGGTGGGGGGAGGCAAAAAAGCAACCAATGACTAAGCAGAGGCAAGACTCCAATTAAAAATGATCTGTCCAGAAAAAAGCCCTTGTACAAGCCTTATTTGGGTGGATGCTGGAGAGAGCAAAACTAAAGGGAAAGGCCCCATGCAAGTGTAATTTATATCTACGTTTATACGAAAGGAGTTTATGATAATTGCTGTTATTATGATTAATCCCAGAGGAATTAAACGGGATCAGCACTTCGTTGCGCAGTGTTGCTGAGATGTCTGAAGTATTATGATAAATAAGAAGGTCAAGAGGAGGCAGAAGAAAGCGTATTTTATGCCACGTACTGAAGAAATCTACTATTTAACTGAAAACTGAAGCCACTGCCATCGAGTCGATTCCAACTCACAGCGATCCTATAGTTTCAGAGGCTACAACTCTTTAAGGGAAAAGTCAGCCTCATTGTCGTCCGCCCCCCCCCCCCGCGCCCCTCCCCAGAGTGACTGGTGGGTTCGAACAGCTGACCTTAAGGTTAACAGCCCCAAGACCATCTCTTCCTTCTTTCCTCAGTGCTTAAAGAAACTGCTCAAAGCAAGATTACAGGAAGAGATGGTTATGTAGGGGAGAGCCAGTGTCGTCCTTCTCTCTGCACCTGCTCCTGCTCAGTGACTCAGTTCACCTTCCTGGGGAAGAACTGTTGTTCAATGACGCTATTTCTCTCTACCTCAGTGCTATCCAAACTATACTGTTATTCAGATCTCCAAAAAACAGTCACCTGGTTCCAAGACTAACTAAAATGTACTGGATACTTAGTATGCTAAGTGCATGATGGTCGAGTATTGTGCATTCCGTTGTATTCATGAGCATGCCAATACAAAGGCACAGATCACACGCGATAAACAAAAACAAAACCACACAAATGCCATCAAATCAATTTCAACTCCCAACCTTATAGGGCATAGTAGAACTGTCACATAGGGTTTCTAAGGCTGTAAGTCGTGATGGAAGCAGATGGCTACATCTCTGTCCTGTGCAGCAGCTGACATTTGGAAGAGTAGGCAAGTGCTTAACCACTGCACCACCAAGCAAGTGGCAAAGCTAGAGTTTGGACCCAGATCTGTCAGGCTCCTAAACCGGCGTTCTTAACTAGTTACAGAGCACAACTGCGTTGGCCATATTGATTTTGAACAAAAACAGGCTTTGCCTTTGCAAGCGAACTTGTGTTGTAGGCCCCTTCCTCCAGTAGTGGTATGTGCTCCCTTGAGGGTAGAGGGCAGAGCTAAGTGGTCAGACAGGCCTGCGAGACTCCAAGAATCTGTCGTGTCAGAGCATGTGTCCACGCTAATATGACTTCAATTATTTAAAGGACTTTGATTTTAAAAATATAGCAAAAGTAGGAATTGCTCTAATACCCAGGTAACTAATAGTAGGCATTGCAGTTTATACAACACATCTCTTGGCCCTATTCCCCATCACTCATTCAGACAAAGGAATGAGTCGATGCATTCTTTGATATCTTGGCGTTCATCTGGATCATATGAGGCCCTTTCCCAGGCTTTGCTTGTTTGGACCCATCCAGTCCTGTTCTGAGTCACTTAATGGAAGAGAAAAGAACCATAAGGTAGAATTTCAAATTTGGGTGACTTGCAGAGAGTTAGATGTGTCTTGGCTTTTGCGTTACTGCAGTAACATTCTCTATAATGATAGTAAAGTATTGATTAATGCTCCTTGGGTGTAGCGCCACCTCATCAATCTTCAAATAAGCTTTCCTGCCAGTGCAGGTACAGAAAGAAAAGATGAATGGACTGGTTATAAAGTGGACGTCTACTATGTAGTGGACTTGGTGGCGCTACGTCAATCCACTTCAGCTTGCAAGGGTGTGATTAGCTAAGGAGCTGCTCTTGTTGCAACCCAAACTTGGGAAAGGGAAAGTCTGGTCAACACTCACAACCTGCAACTGGGACCACAGCATTTGTACTGGCCTGGCTCACATGTGTCAGCAGCACCCATGTTTTGCCTTCTCTGTCTTGATTTTTCCCTCTACACTCTTGAATAGAGAGACCACAAACTCCAGTATTTGCAGGTCAATTGTTCTGCAAGCCTGTGGAAGGTCTCAGTGCCGTCCCAGATTTACCACCAAGTGAATGGTGACCTGGTCTTCCTTACTAGCGCTTTATAAAATCAGCCACGCTGTGCCTTTACCAAGGATCTTCAGACAGCTGCTGAAGCAGGTCCACTTCCCACATGGGGTTGGGTATCCAAGCACGCATGCTGTGACTCCATGTTTTCAGCGATTCCACCAATGTTACTGGCAGAGCTCCCTTCCACTTGTCACTCTGGAAATCCCCTCCTCTTCAGCTTCCCTGAGTCACTGTTTTTACCACCAGAAAAGATATTACGCAATGCAGGTAGCAAGTTGAAAAAGTAACATTGCCCAACTAAAGATCTGTGAGACACACACACACACACACACACACACACACACACACAGTCATTGCAAACATTGGCTTCCTAAGTCAAGGTGGAAACGGAGTCCCGTTCTAATGTCTGAGTTCACTCACTTCCGTCTCACAGAGCCAGAGGTGAACGTGAATGTGAGGCGAGGGTCTCTTTTCTACACGATGTCGATTGGGCTGCATCATTCTCTCCACCTGCGTCACTGGGAAACTGGCAGGTTTGATTAGTACTATCACTCGCTTCATTTCTATCGGAGTGGGACTTGGACTTCTCTGCTTTTATTACTCCATCTCAGAGCTCCTCCCGTTTCTAACTCAGCACACAGCCTAAAAGAATGAATGCCAGTGAAAGAAGAAGCCCGAAGGAGGCTGGGAAAGACGCCTAGTTACAGTCCGTTACCTGCAGCCGTTCCGCCAGGAGCATCCTACACTGTCATTCTCAACAAGAGCCGTAGCCAAGAAGTATTTTCTATGTTCTCATTGTCTGCCAGAGATGTCAAAATGCTATTCCCACCCTTCACAACACCTCCATAAGGTGGACCTGGTTCTCCCCATTTCACACAGAAATAGATCCTATGACACGTGAGGGACGTGGCATGCAAAAGTCGCACAGCAAGCACATAGAGGAGGGATTTGACCTCAGACCTTTTGACCCCGAAGTCTATGCATTTCTGACGAGACTTCATATTGGATCTCTGATCAATAGTTGACCGAGCTCTTAAAGCTACACCTTTTTTCCCCATGACACGCGCATGTCCATCGAGGGAAATAACAGGTGAGCATGAGGAACCACGCCAAGTGTCGCACCGACTCAGGATCAAGCTGAAAATGAACAGCTGGCACTCCGCTGCTCAGCGCCTGGGACACAGAGACGTGTGCCATCAAAGCTCCGCATTCCATACCACCTGGTCACACCTGAAGCATGGCGCAGGGACAGCTCCAAAAGGTGCCATCCAGCTCTGCTCCAGGAGAACATCAATGGTTACCAGGATTTCCCAGGTGAGATGTGATGCTTTTCATTGATAGGCATGACCATTAGAAACCTTGCTTTACCAACTCCTAACGGCAGTGGGAAGACTGCCCATCATGGCAAGCTAGACTTAGCATGGACTGGACTTGGGAACTCTTTGGCATGACTGAGCCTTAGTTCTCACATCAGTCCGACCACCACCACAACAGCAAGTACACACGAGTGTGTGAGATGATCTGAATGGGCTCCGGGGCTTTTGGTCACATTCAGACCTTGGCAGTGTTATTATACTGGTGCTGGTCCTGTGGGCTGTCAAGTGGATCGCAACTCATAGAGACTTGATGACACTGCCTCGTAGTGTTTCCTACGCTGTGGTCTTCATGAGAGCATAGAGCTAGGTCTCTTCTCCATGGAGCTACTGATGGTTTTGAACCACTGACCTTTTCACTGGCAGCCACACATGTAGCCATTGTGCCACCAGGGCTCCTTATGAATGCAGCAAAGTATTGCAAATGTTAGGAGTCCCAGAGAGCTGCGAATGCTTCAAGAGCCCGGCTGCTAACTCCAATGTTGGCGATGCAAGTCCAATCAGAGGCACTTCATAAGGACGGTCTGTTGCTCGGCTTCCAAATAACTGGCCACAAAAACCTCTACGGAGCACAGTTCTGCTTAGATGCCCACGGGGCCACCGTTAATCAGAGTCACCCTCATGGCAGCCAGTAAGAGCAGATGTCACCTTTTGGGGGAAACTGAGGGGAAGGTACTGGGGTCTCCACTATGTCTTTAACTGAATGAGAATCTACAGTGATTTCAATGGAACTTTCAATGAAAACAAAACAAAACACAACACAACCAAGCCAACAATCACAGCACAAACGTGAAAGTCAAACCAAAGCATTGCCAAACAGTAAAGTTACAATTCTTACCTTCCTAGGCTCAGGTGGGGATGAGGCTAGATAGGAAGGTGAGCTTGAATTGAAATGGGCCCAGAGAGGGGCCAGTAGCGCTCCTTGCCTTGCCTTGCCTTGCTGCCCGTCACAGGCAGGGCCTCTCTGATAGTGGATGAATAACTCAGAGCCAAGACAGCATAAATTGTAATGCTCTAAAAAAAGCAATCATGCCCTCTTTATTCCTGAAGAGTCCCAAGCACACACTTGGCACTCACCAAACTATGCATAATGACTAATAACTCTCCCCACCGGTTTCGCTTCAGCGCTGGGGGAATTTTCCCCACCATCAGGCATAGTTATGATCCTTCACTACGTACAATTAGCTGGGCCCATAAGCACAAATCTCTCTACAATAAGGCTGCCACCTTGGAATTTGGCTGAAGAACAGAGGTCTTGTTTGGGAAAATGGTAGTCCTGCCTTTCACAGTCTTGGAGGGTGCTTAAATGCAGCTGCGGCCATCATCTAGAAACCGGAGTTTCTGTTAAAATTACAGAAATAGATCAAGTTATCCCTCAGTCCTTGAGGCGGGGGTGGGTGGGGGAGATGAATTTGTTTCAAATCCTGTTCTGCACCGTCGGAGTGACTGAACCACAAATGTCTCCTGTGGGTTTAGCATTGTTCCACAGTCTAGGAAAACCAAAGGAGCATCCCTACTCTGTTCTCTAGGGTCGCTCAAGTTGGAATCAATGACATTTCAGAGCGACTTGAGGCCACGCAACATCTCATCAGCAGAACATGGGGGGCCTTTTGGGAAGATGTCCTGAGCAAATCAGCCCTTGTGACAGATTCAAACAGGTAATTATTTCTCAATGAGGCTTTATCCCAGGTAGTGTTTGAAAAATCAGAATTCTATCCCAGAAGGAATCTTCATGCCAAAGACAAATTAAAACAAAACAAGGAACCAACCTTCAAACTGAGCGTGGCAGCAGGAGAGGGGTGGGAAAGTATACCCTCCTCTTGGCCCTCCCCTATGGATTTCTTTTAAGGCCCTCCTTTACTTGGAATTAAAAAAATGTACTTTTCTCTGAAAAGCTATGCCAAACCCTTTTGATTATTTTTTATTTTTATAGAAGGTGGACACAGACACAGAAATCTATGGAAGAAATGGAAGAAACTCTAGAGATCATCCAAGCCACACTTTCCCCTTGTTGGAAAACGAAACCCAGAGAGTTTTAAGTGACTTGCTCAAGGTGACCAGCCGAGACGAGAAGCTAGATCTGTGATATCCACCAATATACCATGCTGTTTCTTCTGAGAATTATCCCACACCTTCCTTCTCCCTCCCAGCTTTGCCCAAAAAAGGAGGGAGAGAGAGGAAGGGTTGATTCATAAACCTTAGGATTAATGATGTCCAAAACACACATTGAATAAAAACCAGGAACACCTTTCAGGTACGTACAGTGTACATCCAGATCTAGGATGAACAAGGCTAACTAAGCCACCGAGGTGATGGGAGATCCCGAAGTTAGCCAGATATGTTGGATTAGCTGACTAACTCCTGGGGACTAAAGTTTATAACAAGTGATGCTTTCGGGATCATTTCACAAAGCATTCAACCCAGGCAGTACACCACAGTACTGAATATATTTTAGGAAACACACAGGCATGGGATGATCCCGTTCAAAACATCAGCATAGCTCCAGACTCTCGCAAGTATCAAGAACACTGTCGCTCACCCCTCTCCATTTTTTTAGTGTTAATTACCTAACTCTCAAACATCCATTGGCCATTCCTAAGACAAATGAAAATGCTTTCAAAAGCCCTCCCACCACCTCACCATATCATCTTAAGATTAATTCGAGTCAAAAGTCTTAAACTAATTGGATTAAGCACATTGTCACGTGAAGCCGCACAGAGTCAAAATCCTCAAGTCAGTGCGCTCTGGCTGCGAACATGAGCTGAAAGGGTTGACCGAAAGACCGTTGTTCTGCTTGATGACCACCATCTATTATTTACATTAAGACTGATTGTATATTCTGAACAACTATGGAACCATCATCGGTTCTTCATATTCAGCACAACACACCACAGCGTTTTCCAGGCATTTAGACTTCACCAGTTACATTCAAAACGCCACCCCAGCCACCCCCTCCATCACTTCACCTTTTAAGAAAAGACAACTGTCTTGAGCCCTGTAAGAGAGAGCGCGGCAGAGAAAGAGCGCGCGAGCAACCGCGAATCCTGGTGGAAAACAATACCCAGCTGTGATAATATCATGTTTTTAAAAATGCCGTAATATAGTTTTACTTTTAATAATAAAAGATAAAAAGGGGCGTCTGTGAATAATTAGAGATCGCAGTCTGCAGCCAGTTGCAGTCACTGCGATGGATAATAAACTGAAACCCCCTTGAGCGCAGGTAAATGCTTTGCAGCCCTGACCCCCGCGCTCTCACATTACTTAACTACCCTGCGGTTCTTGCATTACATCACCATTCAAGCGATTGGTTCCTGCATTTTAACTCTCTCCCTGTCTCCTCCGATTAGCAGCAACACCACAGCGCAGAAACTTCGCTGGAGTTTGCTCTTTCTTGCTTTACTTTGTAAAAATGTTACTTGTGGTCCCCCCCCTTTTGGGGGGCTGCGGTTACTCTGACTTGTTCAGCTCTTTTGCCCAGCCCCAGCCTCTGTTCAACTCAGTCGGGTCCCAGTGCTAGAACAAAAAGAACCCTTATCGAAGGGAAAAGAAATGCCTCTCGGGCAAGAGAGGGGCAAGCAGCGGAGACGCTGGGGCAGAGGAGAAGGCAGAGAGGGAAACAAAGCCGGGCAGCGACCGGAGAGGGGGAAGAAAAGGAAGAGGGGGCAGGGGGTGGGGGGCAGGACGAAGACTCAAGACCAGGAGGTGGTAGGGGCAAAAAAAAACTATAGAATCAGAAAAAAGAAAAGAAAATTACAAACAAACCTCATGGACATCACTGAGGCTGAATTCCCTGCTGAGGTGCAGAACATGAGCGCTCTGGAATGAGTGTGTGTAGAACTTAAGCCAAAGCTTAACTAGCCTGAGTGAGTCACATCCTTCCCATTTGATTCCAGGCCAAGCGATGATGTAATGTGCTGGCCCTTCTCTTGCGCCTGCCTTGCTCCGGCTCTCGCTGCTCCAGCTCCACTGTGCTCTTTCTCCTGGGCTCGCCCTCCTCCTCCCCCTTCTTTTTAGCTCAGTGCTGGTGAAGTCACCATTTAAATCTGGCAGAACTGAAGCAAAATTTCAATGTATCCAAAACAGCCCCAGGCTGCGTTCCAGACTCAGGGAGCCTCCGTGGTGCAATTGCTCTTGGAAACGGGTAAACAGAGGGGGAAACAGGGAGGATGGCCCAGCAGCTGCCTGGGAGGGAGCACAGACAGGAACACAGGCGGAGGGTCCACTGGTCCTGACACAACATGAATGGAAAGAAATATAAACTAGTTAAAATTTTTTTTTAAGTGCCCCATCCCTCAAAGAAAATGGGAATCACAACAGAAATGTGTGTGGAGAGGAAGAAGCCAGGCGGGGAGGGAGGGGACAGGGCAGGTTGGCAGGAAGATCACCCACAGGAGCTTCCAGCCCCACTTCACTCAGGACCAGGTGACAGGTTGCCATTGTTCCGGGTGGGTTGTTTGTTTTGTTTTGTTTTACTGGAACTGGGTAGGACTAACTGTTGAGTCTCCCTCCATTGTCCCCTCCCTCCCCTGTCCTGTCCTCCATCCCTAGAGATTTCTCACATCTGACCTCTCTGTCAGCAAGGGCAGCATCGCTTCTGGTCCAAACGCAGGAGAGTGTCTGGTGGCATCGAGGATTGGAAATTGAGCACTTCTCCTCTGGGTGCCCTATTGGTCACTGCTTTATCTGCTCAGGGCGAAGGACCCGATTTGCAAAACACCCATCTTGTCTTCCTGGGTGAGCACTCCGCTCACGGGTGAACTGTCACCAGAGAAAGAAGGCCATAGAGGTCTGATCGCCCTCAGAGTGAAAGAGGAGCGAAGCCCATCCTCAACCGGCCAGAGGGGGGCTGCTACTGAGGGTGGGGCTGTCTGGTTTAAGGAGGACAACAGGGAGAACAAACTGTGTGTGTGTGTGTGTGTGTGTGTCTTTAATTACAGAGCAAGGAGAAACAGCCCAGAGGGTGGAGAGGAGGGCATTGAACATGATCTTTCACAAATGATGACAAGGAGGCCCTTTTACAGGGCTGAATGCTACGCCACACTTCATACCCCTCATACTCTCCCTGGGGACCTTACCTGGGACAGTCCACGCACTAACTCCCTGGGGGAGGCCAGCTTTTAAACTATGTCTTCTCTCAGCTGTCTACTGACCTCATCCCCCACCAACAAAGCAAACAACAACACAAACCAAAAATGACTAGGTGAGTGTAAAAATTGGGAAGTGCACAACTATTTTTCAAAAAATACCACAAAAGCAGAAGAAAGGGGTTGTACTTTTTTTCCTCCAAAAAATGATCACAGAATTCACATCAGTCATTGCTCCTTCTTAACCGAGGATGGAAAAATATTTTTTCTTTTTATGAGCAGTAGGTCAGGTGATACAAACATTCTTCTCTCTTTTCAGAGAAACCTCTTAGATCATTAATCTACATATGCAGAACATATATTGATAAACCATCTACTATAACACATTATCTTAATAAACTATAATATATAGTCTAAACATAGTGTATATATATATATATATATATATATATATATATATATATATGGCATTGGGATGGGGTGGGGGCGACCACTCTTGTTACGCTGAGTCCCTTGGAATTTAAATCCCAGCTTCAGGAAATATCATGGACACAGCAGCGAGAGGGTTAAAAAGCAAGCTCTGTCCAACCATCTCAGTGACCCTGGGGACTGAGGCTGGGGAAGCGCTTTCTCTGGTAGGCTGCCCTCTAGTTTGACATCCTCAATTGATGCAGATGCCACAGTTGCTCCGAGTGACACCTTTATCAAGGCAGGCAGCTCTGAATTAGAGGTGATCAGCCATAATTACAGCTGGCGCCACCAAAGCCCTTGGCCTGACAGCAGCAAATGTGGTTGTTATAAAGTTTGGTCCGCCATGTCAGTGGCCTGTATAACTCATTCACGTCTGGCTCGCCAAGCAGCTATTGATTTTTCTGCTGTTGGAAGAAATAAATAAAACTTTTTTTTCAATAGCTCCTACCAGCCTGTTACACTTCCCCCTTTTTAAAAGAGGACATTTATCATAAAGCTTTAGGAACAAGCAAAAAATTCTTTCACTTTCGCTACTCCTGGCCACCCCCTTCTTTGTTTTAATACTTCCGGGTTTTTCTTTATATTCGTACTTTATATCAAAATAGACCCACCTGGATTTACATTTTTCTTTAACGTTGGTGGAAAAATACCCTCTCTCAGGGTTTTTCTGATTCCACTTCACTAGGGGTGAGTTCAACTGCCGAGAATGGGCCCTACTTCTCTTCAGGGTAGTAGAGAAATGGAGCCCTGTATGGTAGGCAGGCGGCACTGCTAAGTCACAGGTAGACTTGTCCTCTGTCCAGGAGACCTGGGTTGGTGCCCTGCACCTTCTAGGCAACTTTTGCCTGTCCTCCAGTAGAGAGCATGCTTCTAGAATGCTGAAACGACCAAAACGAACCAGGAAGAAAAGGCTGGTGATCTACAGCTGAAAAAGTAGGCAATGAAAACCCCACATGTTCCAAACATCCATGAAGATGGGCCAGGATCAGGCAGTGTTTTATGACACCGTCCATGGGATCTCCATGCATTGGGGGGAGATGGGGGCAACTGGACAGTAGTTGACAATATGACAGTGTCAGCACAAAGGACATCAGAGTCACTTTCCTGTGCCTTCCCTGGGAAGTAAGAGACAAATCACTGGCCACCACCAGGCACAGACCGGGGAGGGAAAACACCAATCCTGGCCCTCGTCAGTGCCATGAGGAAGAAGGGGGCCAGGAGGTCTGAGGGCGGCAAGCTTGCCTCAGACGAAGGGGGTGCCAGGCCCATCTCTTCAGTACTTCTAGAAAGCAGCCAAGTGGCAAGGGCCCAGGAATGTGTGATTGCACCTGACAAGGCCCTGGAGCCAATCATGTCCCAGAACACACGGACACTGCTCGGAACCATGTCTGGCATGCTGGCCTGAGTCTGCATCACTTTGGGAGTTCAGAGGGAATCTGAGCATTCATGAGCATCCCCTCCCCGCCACTTCCCAAGCAGACGCGTTCTCTGGATGGTGCACTTCATCTGACTTTAAAAGAAACCCCCGTTTTCCCGTTTTCCTTCCTGCAAGGGAACACAAGCGACCGGGGTACGGGGTGTGTGTGTGGTGGGAGGGGGGGGGGAAGAATATCCTGTTCTTACAAGAAAATTCCCCTTGGACTCAAGAGCTTCCTTTGGCCCCTATTCGGTCCTCCGGCCGCCGGCACCCTCGCCTAGCCCATGCTCTATCTGCTTCTCCGCACAAAGGGGGCTGGAGAACTAGGAGTTGTCAGATGTTGTAATTCCAGGGGGAGTCTTCTTAGAAGTAGCCCCTGGCCAGCGGGCTAGGCCTCCAGATTAGCTGGCTTGCTCAGGAATGCTTACAACACCCTCCCCTGCAGAACGTCTCCTCCTGGGGGAGAGGGTGGTGGGTACGGAGCAGCTGGACGGTGTAACTCACTCACACCCTCCCGGCTCCTGACGAAATGCTGGGCTCCAGAGAAGCAGACCCCTCAGGGATTTGAGCTGAGCGATCCGGATGCTTTTGGACCATCTCCAGTGCAGCCCCACAGAAAAGGCGCATCGTGGATGACAGGAACAGAAAGGCATCGGAGCAGACTGAAATGTAAACTCCGTGTGCATCTGGGTGAATTTCTGAGCACCAGTGCATTGGGGGAAACATAACAAACAGATACACAGTGAAGTACAACTTTCTAAGAGAGAGCCGATTTTTTTTAAAGGGTTGAAATGATTCTCCTTCAGGAAAGGCATAGCGTCTTCCTTCAGATACTGTTTTGAAAATGTAACCCATAATCCCCATGGTCCCAGTGGAGTTGGGGGCGGCCAGAGAATTTCAGAGTTAAATAAGCTGTAATGACTATCACATGTACCCAGCCGTAAACCTCGTATTATAAATTATTCAGAGGGAAAAAGTGGCATCTCTTCCTTTTTTAATTTACAGTAACCATCCAGGTGGCTTTCTAAGGGCTCCTTTGAAAATTGTTTCCAGCGACCCTTCCGGTCGCAGACCACTGCACACCCACGTGGTGTCATTCAGCATTCCCTTCAACTTGGGTGTCCCGCGGTCTCGCAGTGGACAGAGGCTGGGGGGCGGCGGGCTGTCCAGGTGAACCAGGATGGCAAGCCCCGCTTTCCTGAATGGGGACAAGCAGGATGGTACTAGCTTAGGTGGCTAGGCCAGCAAAAGTCAGCTCTACCTCACTGAGGGGAGAAGCAAGGGAGTGGTCTGTACCTCCCACGGGCCAGATCTGCCATCAGGAACCCTGAGCCGATCTATTGCCCTTATCCTGTGTTGACAACTTTGGGCCTTTCTGGAGTTGAGTTGTTTCAATGTGTTTAAGACCAAGGGTTGATCTTTGATGATGGCGCCATAAGGGAGCCTTAGAACCAGTTGGGATCAGGCATCATCAGAACAAAAAATCTTATCATAGTGAATGAGGGGGAGTGCAGAGTGGAGACCCAAAGCCCATTTGTCGGCCACTGGACATCCCCTTACAGAAAGGTCTGGGGAGGAGACAAGCCAGCCAGGGTGCAATGTAGCAACGATGAAAAATACAACTTTCTGCTAGTTCTTAAATGTTTCCTACCCCCCTCTTCCCCACTGTCATGATCCGAATCCTACTTTGCAAGTCTGACTAGACGAGAGGATGTACACTGGTACAGATGGGAACTGGAAACAGGAAATCCAGGGCAGATGATCCCCTCAGGATCAGTGGTATCAGTGGCGATACAGGGAGGGCATAGGGAGGGTAGGTCGGAAAGGAGGAACAGATTTCAAGGATGTACATGTGACCTCCTCCCTGGGGGACAGACAACAGAAAAGTGGGTGAAGGGAGACATGGGATAGAGCAAGATATGACAAAATAATAATTTATAAATTATCAAGGGTTCATGAGGGAGGGGGGAGGGAGGGGAAAAATCAGGACCTGATGCCAGGGGCTTGGGTGGAGAGCAAATGTTTTGAGAATGATGAGGGCAACGAATGTACAAATGTGCTCTACACAATTGATATATGTATGGATTGTGATAGGAGTTGTATGAGCCCCTAATAAAATGATTTTTTTTAAAAAAAGGAATCAGTTGGCATCGAGTCAATCCCAACTCCAGGTGACCCCACGTGTGTCAAACTGGAGCTGTGCTCCGTAGAGTTTGCAAAGGCCGGATTTTCTGAAGCAGATTGCCAGGCCTTTCTTCTGAAGAACTTGGGGCAAAATCAAATCTCCAGCCTTCCAACCAGCAGCTGAGCGTGTTGAAGGTTAGCCCGTTAAGTCTTAGGAAAGCCTTGACAGCGGATAGGCATCTGAGAGGTTCTGAGAGCCTTGGAACCATCCCTAAAAGTTTAGCTCATATTCTGCCTCCTCGCAGTTTAATTTTCCCCCGACCTTCCAATCCATCTTTAAAGGTATCTATCATGGTGTCACTTGACGCTATCATAATGTTTGAAACGCAGCTCACACGCAAAGAATATCTGCTAAGTGAATTAGTGAATGAAGGACTGCACACCTCAGCTCAGGCATAATCTTTTCCCTGAACTCCTTCCTGGGTCTACCAGGCCGGCATAAGGGTATCTGTCTAATCATCCTACAGTATCGTAGGCCGGGATCTATCCCAGCAACTGGTGGTGGGAAAAAACTAGGGATCCTTAGATGGTGTAAATAGCTAATGCACCCAACTAACCGAAGACTGGAGATCTGTGTCCACCCAGAGTTGCCGCATATGAAACATCAGTCACGTCAAAACACTCCAGAGCACATTTTTATTCTGAGGTACATGGGGTCACTATGAGCCAGGGTAGATTTGGAGGTAATGGCTTGTTTCCCCCTAAGAGAAAACTCATGTTCTGTTGGTATTAGACATCTGGTCTTCAATGGCTCCTTCCTCCGAAGTGGATAGCCAATTCCTTCCTCGGAGTCTGTTCTTATCTGGAAGCTCTGCTGAAACCTGTTCACTTTAGGTGACCCTGCTGGCATTGGAAATACCAGTGACATAGCTCGCAGGATCCCAGCATCACACAAGTCAGCACAGTACGACAAACAGACACATATCACCAGAGGAGCTGGATGATACGAAGAAGGTGTGCTGCATCAGGATTGGAGGAAGGCTGATTAGCAAACATCCTGCAATCTGCACATGGTGCAGCCTTGCTCGCTGAAAGCAAGGAGAACTTGAACCACTTGCTGATGAAGATCAAAGATGGGTTACCCCCTCGGGATGGGTTACATCTCAATGAAAAGAAGACCAAAATCGTCCAACTGGGCCAATATGTACCATCATGAAACATGGAGAAAAGATTAAAGTTGTCAAGATTTCACCTTGCTCAGATCCACAATCAATGCTTATGGAAGCAGCCCCCAAGAAATTAGTCTTTGTGGACTAAGGTGCGCCTAGGCCAAGCCATGGTCGTTTCAATGGCTTCATACACATGTGAAATTTGGACACTGAACAAAGAAGACTGAAGACAACCATTGTGTTTGCACTGTGGTGCTGGAGAAGATCATTGAAAGTACCATGTGCAAACGAACAAACCCATCTGTTTGGAGGAAGTACAGCTAGAGTGCTCCTGACAGCCAAGGAGCCTCCCTCTGGCATATTTTGACCAATCCCTGGAGAAGGACATCTTGCTTGGTAAATATCAGGAGCAGAGAAAAAGTGGAAGGACCCCAACATGATGGACTGACACCACTGTGCAACATGGGCTCAGGCTTGGGAACAGAGGCTATCTCAGGACCAGGCAGTGATTCTTTCTGTGGTGCACAGGGCTGCTATGGGTTGGAACCGACTCGGGGGCACCTAACAACTTTGTATAAGCATGAGCAGGGCTGAGACTATGCTTATTCATCTTCGCTTTCCTGGCACCTAGCAAGCATCTAATCAACACCTTGTAGGTTCTCTGAAGAAAACGACTGAAGCCAGACCAGCATTGGCATAGCTGCTGAGTCACTTCAATCATGAGAAATGCCCAGGAAGCCTACTGATGGGCTGTTTTGTCCCATACTCTGCGGTTTTTCCTTGGAGGGCCTTAGGAACCAGAGGGTCTTCCAGCCTGAGAACTTTTGGAAGCAGACTGGTAGGTCGGTCTTCTGAGGTATCTCTGGGGGTGGTGTTCCAACTGCCAACCCTTTGGCCAGTATCCAAGTGCTTAGCTGTTTATGCCACTCCGATGCTTTGAAGGGCCTTGGCTTCTCCTTGACTTTCCTGGGTCCATCATCAGGGCTGCCAGAATGAGCACCCTGAGGCTGATATTGGAACTGCTTACAAGACACTACTTGGTGGTCAGTTTCTCCAGGAAGCATCCCAGGAAATTGAAATCTGACACAAGAGAGACTGAAGCAGATTGCCAGGCCTTTCTTCTGGTCAGGGAACTTTTTACATGGTTGCTGAAGAATAGACTTTTACGATGAGTCAAAGGGGTGGGAAGAATCATACCTTTATACACTATAAATTAAAGCACTGACAGCAGCATCCTTCTGGATATTTCTCCCAAATAGTTTGCAATCGACTTCTGAAAAAAAGATTAGTTACTTGTTTGGATGGATGCCCTGATGTACTGTATTGGCTGCTTGTATTGTTAAGAAACTGACAAAACACAGAATGAGGAGGAGATGGTTTGGGGAGCAGCTTCGGAATGATGGAGCAGATGGCACGGGGCCAGCAGCGGTCCGTTCTGTTAGGCACAGGGTCGCTCAGGGTCAGAAATGACTCCACAGCACCCAACAACAGCCACAACAGGAAGAAAGGGGAAAGCTTAGTTCAGGAATTCTATCCATGGGCTCCTCTATGCGTGTGTTTAATAATGGGCCTTTCCTTATACTGAGCGGCGCCGTCTGCCAGAACTGATTTACCAGGAGTGTCCCTGCAATGAGAATTAGCCCCCCAACACTTACACCAGGAGGGGATCAGAGAAACTTTTTCCCCCTTTTAACCTCAACTCTGAAACTCTTGTACCTTCTGAATGAAATTAAATTTTTATTCAAAGGGTTCCAGAGTTTCAAAAGTTGGTTTTGATAAGACAGACTAAATGAAAGAGCAAACTGGTGGCAGAGTGATTTTGGTTTCCCAGGCTGCTTCACATTCTACTAGCCCTCTCAGGCCTGTCCATGACTGCGGGTTCTCTACTGACACCAGAACCTCGATGAAAAGATACGCTTAATCCTGCTGCATACAGAAAAATCCAGAGCTTAGCTTGAGAAGCAGAGCATAAATGATCCCCCTGATGCTCTCGCATGCACTAGTACATGCTACCGTCTTCTTAGGTGCTCAAGAGCACACGGTTAATGAATAATGTACGCTTGTCCTCTTCAATCATAGGACAAAGGTGGTAGAGCGTTGGGTTTGAGAATTAAAGATGCCAAATTTCTTTCTCTCTACTCCAAGAACTTGAAGATCCCTCTGGTTTTAATAGAAATGAGGAGAGATGGGAGCGTCTAGGGGGGTCGAGGCCAAGCTAAGGGCGCACTTTCTTTTGTTCGATGCTATCAAGTAGGTTCCGACTCACAGCAATGGCCCCAAGGACAATGAAGCAGGACACTACCGGCTCTCTCTCTCTCTCTCTCTCTCTCTCTCTCTCTCTCTCTCTCTCTCTCTCTCTCTTTCCCTCTCTCTCCTTTGCTTCCCCTCCACTTTATCAACAGGATGTCCTTTTCCAGGGGCTGACTGGCGTCTCCTAATAACATGCCCAAAGTATTTGAGACTAAGTCTCGCCATCCTCACTGCTAAGGAGAACTGGATGTACTTCTCCCAAGACGGCTCTATTTGTTCTTTTGGCAGACCACGGTGCTTTTAATATTCTTCACCAGTGGCATCATTCAAATGCATCTATTCTTCTTCAGATGTCCTTATTCAAGTTTCACATGCGTATGAGGCCACTGAGCAGACCCTGGCTTGGGTCAGAGCAACCTTGGATCTCAGCACTTAAAAGAGGTCGTGTGCAGCAGAGTTACGCAAGGCAACGTGGCGTTTGATGGCTTGACTGTTGCTTCCATGAGCATCAATTGTGGATCCAAGCATCATGAAGTCCTTGGCAATTTCAATCTTTTTTCCATTTATCCTTTATCTTTGTACCGACTGAACTATGAGGCACAGCTTCAAGTTGGCTGGGGGTCATACGTTGCCAGGCAACCCATCTCTTTGAGAAATGAATGAAAACTCCAGGCCCTCATTGTAGTCTGGACCATGAATTTTTTTTAATGGATCATGAATTTAAAACCACACCCTCTTTGTATGAAAATTCAATTCTGCTCTTAAAAAGCAAAACCCAAACTGCAGTTGGCACCTGGAGGGGAAGCTCAGAGCCTTGAAGGGTGGCCTGGCACCATAACAGCAGATCTAGGTTCTTCTCTAGCTCCACGATGCTAACTAAGCCTTCCTGTCCTTGAGAATCTCTGGGAATGAGCCAGGAGGCTGCTTTCTGAGTAGGACACCAGAGATTGCACAGGTCAAAGTGAAACCCCCTACTTATCTGTTTTTCAGCAAGTTGCCTCAGAGATTATGCCGCAGAGACTGCCTCTTAAGAAAGACTGGGTTCTATCTGGTCGTACTATGATCACAGAAGCTTTTATAAACAGAAATTTTATGAACAGAGTAATACAAACATAATCATAAAAGACATATAAATAAACATTTCAATAAATATAAAAATGAATATAAATTCAGGTAGAGCATCCCTACGATTCAGGCTCTCAAAAAAGATGATGTGGGTTTCTCTCATTTATATTTTTTAGGGTAAAAAGGGAAACTTGTAAATGGTCCTTAAATCATCAAGCCTTTAAGAATTGTTTATAATATTTTTCCCAAGCTAGGACGCACAAGGTAGATGGAAATAAAGCATAGGCCTCACAGGGGCATAGAAAAAACAAAACAGTTTGCCACTAAGTCAATACAGACTCATGGAAACCTTACAGGACAGAGCTGAGCTCCCCCGGTGGTGGTGGGGGTGTTTGAAGTTGTAATTCTTAACACTGTCATATCTTATTCCCAAGGGGTGGCTGGTGGGTTCAACCTGCCAACCTTTCCATTAGCAGCTGAGCATTTAACTCGTGAGCTACCAGGGCTCCTTTGCAGAACATCCCTGTAAATAGTCTTTGAAATTATGGTGTCCAGCGCCCCTGATAAGATTAGGGTTTCCTGACCTGTGGCCAGTTTCAAAAGCCATTTCTACCCTTGGTTTACTATCACCTCTTCCAGATGTTTACTTTGTAATATTCCTTCTCCTGATGGGGCTTGAGAAAGTAGCAGCCATCCCAGCAAGGGTGAGTTAGATTGGGAAAGCGAACCAGGGGCAACTGAAGAGTCCGATACACAGCACAGATCCACAGCACGTTTAGCATAATTTTGCCATCTTCTTTCCCCTTAACTTGAACGTCAGCAGTGGTCTTGGCTCTGTGTCCTATGGAATGCTACAGAGGAGGAGGATTCCCTTCTCCAAAGTTCTTTACCCATGGCTCTCTTCAAGGGGTGTACTAAAAGTCTTCAAGTTTTATATTTCATCTCATAAAGTGCCATAAGTATGTGTGAGGAGAAAGCGCCCGTCCACTCACAGAGCAAAAACCAGCATGCCCATTGACGGGGAAGGAGGATTCTCAGCTGTGACTCATCATGAGTTGGTGTGCCCACCGCAGGAATTAAGTGTCTGAATTGCAATGATGCACCTTGTAAACTTCCATTTGACCAACTCTTTCACCCGAAAACGAACCTAGTACCACAGAAATAGCTGTTCCAACAGACCCACGGGCACACCTGAGCACAGGAAACACACAAAATACACAGCCACGCCAGGTGCCGGATGTCTGGAAAGAGTACTTGCACAGGCGGTAGCAGTGGTTTGAGAAAGGGTCTCAGAGGCAGCAAAACATAACAATTATGGTCAAGACAAAAGCAAAGCGAGCTCTTAAACATGACTTTGGCCACGTGATGCCCTTCCTCCTGGGCCAGCATCGCCTTGTCATGCTGCCTCTTGTAGAAGATGTGTACAGGCATGTACTCCGAGGACTTCTGTGTAGACATGGAAGACGAGTGTCTTCAAGATTTGGTCAAGGAAGATCTCGTGACCATTCCTAAGGATGCCAATCTCAGAAGGAATCGTTTGGGTCTAACAACCCCCTTTACCATTGTGGGGTACTTTATGAAATGAAGGATCTGGAATGGGCAAAACATGACTTCCCTTTGGTGAAAATGGATCAGACTTTTCAGGAGTAACCTTCTATGCCTCAAGTCTGAGCAGCCATTGTGTGTGCAAGCGTACGTGCACTTTATCCCTAACTGAAATAAAATCCATGATACACAGTCGCAAAGGGCAGGGCAATTTTGCAAGGTTAGATGGTTTTGAGCCTGGCTGGCCCCATAACTCAGCCTGGGGCAACGATGTCTTCTTTTGTCAAAGTTTCTGTTATTTTAACAAAGGCTATGTGACGTTACCTGATAGCTCTTGGCCTGGCTGAACGTCAGCAAAATTGAGAACCTTTTCTTTCTCTCCCATCTCCCCTTTCACTACCTCTCTCAGTATTTCCTGACACTCTTTTGTTCTTAACTCTTCTCAAGGCATCTGACAAAAGGTTTTCGTGATCAAGGCAAATGTGCCTCACTGTGTACATGGAGAGCGATGGGTGGCAAAAAAGATCCGTGCCTTCCATGCTGGAGACGTGGGTTCAGTTTTTAACCAGTGACCCTGGATAAGGTCATGCTGAACTAGGGTATAATTTACAGAAGTGGGACTGGACATATAAGGACGCCTGGCAGCACAACAGTTAAGTACTTGGCTGTGAACAGGAAGGTTGGCAAGTCGAACCCACCCCGTGGCTCTACAGGTGAGAGTCGTGGCAGTCTGCTTCCACAAAGATTACAGCCAAGAAAAATCTATGGTGCAGTTCCACCCGGTCACCCGGCGCCTTCGCCAGTCAAAAAACCATCTCGACAGCAGCTAACAGCACCAACACTGGACAGGCAGAGGGAGCAGTCAGGAAAGCAGAGGGGCAGGGTCACCTGAGCTCAACAGGGTGGAAGACATCACTGGGAATCAATTCTTATTGACTGTTTTTAAAGCCATGGGCCGGATGGGATTCACTGTGGAGCCACACAGGATGCTGTGGTCCTCAGAGGTGGGCAGAGGAGGATTAAGCAGGGAGGTGGCAGACCCAGCAGGAAGTCTGGGGAGTCCTGGAAGTTTGTGTAAACACATCAGCCACTTCAGATGACCAGGAAGTGGGAATCTGTTAAAAATCAACCAGTTGGTCACCCCTGTGACCGCGTTCTATCGAGGGAAAGACAAGGAAGCACAAACTCAAAGAATAGTGCCTTCTTTCCTCCCGCCACCAGCTCTCTGCACACATGCCAACTCTTTTCCCCACGGGGGCAAATAGCCACCAGATTGTGCAAGCCATAAAAGATAATGAGCTACATATAAAAAAAATAATTCTACCCAAGGCCAATAGCTTTAAAAGACTCTGCTGCTTGCATGGGAGAAATAAAGACGGGGCTTTCTACTCTTGTAAACAGGGACAGTTCGCCCTGTCCTATAGGGCCATTATGAGTCAATAGCAACTCGATGGGAATGAGGTGTATTTTTTTGTCTTTTGTTTAGTTTTCCAGCCTGTGTAGCTCTCCTTTTTATAGTTCCTGCTCACAGGGCCCCGGTGATGCAGTAGTTAAAGCGCTCACCTGCTCACCAAAGATGCCAGCCTTGGAGACCCAATGGGGCAGCCCTAGTCCGTCCTACAGGGCCTGAGTCAGAATGGACTTGTCCACAGAAGGGTAGTGTTTCTGGTGGTTTGTTGCTGCTGTTTTAGGCCCATGGGGGAGTTCATGTACTGCTCCAGCACTCTGAATGATAGCTACAGCTTACATCAGCTGGGCTGAGAAATTCGGTGTCAATGAAGGATGGTGGCTTTATTCGTGGCCATCTTTGAGACACAGCATGTGATGATGGTACCAGAGCGGCATCTCTCGCTTGGACAGGACAAGACTTCTCACAATTTCTCTCCACTTGCGGGGATAGGTATGCCGGGAAAAGTCCTTAAATAGGAAGTTCCCTTTGGAATACGTGAGGAAATCCCTTTGTATTGTCTCTGTCTTACACCCAGAAGGTACGGGGGAACTTGATATTCCAACATTTGGAAGATAAACTATAGGTGTTTTGAGGCAACACTGCATACCCAAACAAAGCAAACTCACCTGCCCCTGTGAGTTTCCAAGACTGCCACTTGGACTGTCTTTCTCTTACGAAGTGGATGGAGGTTTCGAACTGCGGACGTTGTGCATCACTGCCCAACACTTAACCACTATCCCACCAGGACGTCTGTCTATCAATATACCCCATTTATTGCCCTGGCTAAATTAATATTTGCATAAATAGTCCTGGCCATACATCTAAACACTTTGGTTCTTCCCATGAAGATGGCTGTGGGAGTGACATAATCTGGTGTCAACTTGAGATGATCAAGAGTGAAGGGGTGGATGGAGTTTAGCCTGTCAATCAGGCTGCACTTCCATGACCTCATTTGGAGGTGCTAAGGAGATAAATAGCTCACTGGAGGCAGGACACATGGACTTTCCCTGTGAGATTTTCCTGTTGACAAGCCACATGGGCTACATTGAAAAAGCCAGGGCCCTGGAGCTGGAGGAGCCATGTGGAGATCCACGCCAGCACGGAGATGCTTCCACCACCACTAGATCCATAAAACTTTCCACCCACTGGCCTGCGATTTTCCTGCATTCAGCATTATTGCTTGGCTGCGTAAGTCTGAAGAGGAATTTAAAGACTGGTATCAGACATGTGGGCTAATATTGGACTTAGTTGATCTGGACTGGGCTGGGATGTTTTCTTAATATTCAATTACCCTTTGATATAAAGTTCTTTCTTGTACACATATGAGTCTCCCTGGATTTATTTCTCTAGTCAACCCAGACTAACACAATGGCCAAGAGTGACTTTAAAAATAGCCACAGAGGTCAGGATTTGTAAGGGCACAGGCAAGCCTTGGTGGCTTAATGGTTAAGCCTTCAGCTGCTAACTGAAATCTCGGTGGTTCGGAAGCCCCATCATCTGCTCCCATACAGATGACAGCCTGGGAAACACATTGGGGCAGTTCTACTCCATCACATGGGGTTGCTGTGACTTGAAACCTTAGCTTGCACCTCACAACAACAATTGGTTGGTGGGGGTGAAGGGGTGGAGGCAGGAAGGCTGGGTCATTCCTGACCTCAAGTCGATGAGGCCGAGTGTTTGTATTTTTAATGTGGTGACAAAGGGGCAGACAAATCACGGCGTCCTCAAAGAACTTTTTCACCATAGCCTTGTAGAACAGGAGATCCCAACAGCCTCCAAGGACTTTGTACCATAACCTTCTAGAGCAGGAGGGCATGATAACTGCCAAGTACAACTCTCCTCAGGTGGGGAGACAGAGGCAGGGAGGAGTAAGGAATGGGGTCACTTGCTCAAATCCACACCTGGTTCAGGGCTCTTTCTGTGACCTCCCTGGAAGGCCCGGTGTTGGTGATTAGGGGGCAGGGTGGTGGTGGTGAGGAGGGGAGGGGGAAAGTCTAATTCAGCGGTCATGCCAAATTCTGTTGTGGTTTGGGGACTCTCTGAGTGCCCATTGTCCTCTGAACAATATGTCCATCCTGGAACAATAGAAAAGTCCCATGCAAACAACAGCTGGGGTCCCTGGGCATTTCTCGACAACTGAGTCCAGACAGGCAGTCTCTGCCAAGCCGAATTTGTCAAAGCCCAATTTCATAGTACATTATTAAATATCCTGATGTTTTTGTAACCAAGTAAGTGCGTGATGCAGCGAACATTTTCCCTGCACTCCTCTGCAGCATCCTAGATCCGTTCTGAGAAGTGAGTGGGATGTGGCACTGGGGACACCAGCCTGTCTGGGTGTTACAGAGCGGGGTGCTCCCTCAGTTGATTTTCCTGCAGTTTTTCCCTAGGAGAGAGCTGAAGTCACAGAGGGGCAATGAGTTGCTCAAAAACACGGAGCTGTGCATGACTTCCCAGGTGTCTTAATACGTTCCCAGCATACCCTTTGTTCTCCTCAACTGATGTCCTGGGTATGGACTGTCATTTTATGGGGTACAGTGGCTTCTGTATTCCGTTGGCTGGGATGGCGGCAACATTTGCAGTAGAACAAAAATAACAAAATATATTATTGATCATAATGACAATAAAAGCTAACGAGTAAATAAATCCTTACAAAATATGGGAGACTCGGCTTCATCTGTAATCAGTGTACCTGTGTATCTACCACTCATCTGCCAAGGGGAAGCTTGTAGGTTGCTATGATACTGAACAAGTTTCAGTGGAGCTTCCAGACTAAGATGGGCTAGGTGAGGAAGTGAAAGTTCAGAGGTTACGTGACTTGCCTGGAGTCATACAGCTGGCTCATGGCAAAGCAGAATCATTTAAACAGAAGAAAGAAGCGCTCAAGCTTTCTTTCTTGGCTTCTCCCTCTCTCATCTTAACCTTTACATGATGACTGACAACTGAGCTGCCAACATCCCACCAGAAGATGAGAAGAGGTATTGGCGTGAGGAGGAAAGAGCCACACGTGTCTAGCTTCTCCCCTAAAATCTGAAACACATCATGCTGGTTCTCTAGTTGAAACTAGTAACGCACTTAAGACTGACCCTAAATCAAACTTGCCTCCATGAAGTCAAGTCTAACTCACACCAACCCTACAGGATAGGGTAGAACTGCCCCTGTGGATTTCTGAATCTATAAAGCTCTATGGAAGAGAAAGACTCATCTTTCTCCCGGGGAGCACCTGGTGGTTTCAGATTTCGGACTTTGGGATTAGCAGCCCAACTCATAAACACTAGGCACCCAGGGCTCTGACAAGGCTGACCCAGCAGACCAAATATGAAACCGTCCCAGAAGCTAGAGGTCCCCGCAAGAGAACCTCAGTTTCCTGAGATGAGATTGTAAAATGCAGGAAACACACTTCCAAGTGGAAAGGGTGTAAATTATTAGCAGTCCAGTGCCTAACCCACAGCGCCACCAGGGCTCCTTATTACAAGATGACAGGAAATAGCTTTCCCAAAGACAAAAAGAAAGCAGCCCCAAGAAGTTCGTCTATTAAAAGGTTAAAAACCCATTTTCAAAAGTGTGCCTGCTGACCTTCCACACGTGACGCTCTCTCTCCCACATGGAATGATGTCAAGAAGGAAGCGGATGAATGGCAGGAGAGCGGGTGTGGACAGCAGGAAAAGGAGCCCTAGGGAGCTAGGAGCTCTGGCCCAGTGGTACTGATGCAGCTGCCGCCACGGTCCTCCCACCCTCTCACCCCCCGGGCTGCACACCGCAGGCTGCATCCTAAGAAGCAGACACAGAGGGAAGCAGGCCTTGGGAGCAGGTGAAACGCCAGAAATGACCATTCTCGACATAGGAAACAGACTTCTAGACCTGACAGCACAACAACAAATGCTCAACTTCTGTCCCCTGGGCTGGGATCACAGTCACTGGTACAAAAACCAGCCTATCTGTCCCCGGAGGCTCTAGAGTGAGGCTCTTGTACTGCTGTTTGGTGACGTTTCATAGTGGTGGGTTTGTCTTCTTGCTGTTGTTCTTTTCGCGGGTTAATTGTTTTTGCTTTCTTACTTTCGTATTTTGAAATTATTTCAGAATAATTGCAAAGCGCGCACTGAGACTTCACAAATCCCCCTACCTGCTGTTGCTGTCCAGGGCTGTCTTTCTGGTTCCAACTCAGCAATCCCGGGTACTCCAGGATGGACCACCGCCTGGTTCGGAGCCATCCTCACAATGGTTCTTATGCTTGAGTCCATTGTTCAAGCGGCTGTGTCAGTCCATCGCTTTGAGGACCTTCCTCTTTACCCTTCCCTAGCTTCCCTGAACGTTGGCACCTTATGTGACCGTATTACATTGACCACAACTGGGAATTTAACACTGGAACAACACTATTAGTGAAACCACAGACCTTACTTGCAGGTCACCAGTCCAATCCATAAACCCCAAAGACCAAACTCACTGCCAGAGAGTAGATGACAACTCATAGCTACCTGCCTGTGGGTTTCTGAGACGATAACTGTCTACAGGATTAGAAAGCCCATCTATCCCTCTCTGGAGGAGCGACTGGTGGATTCAAACTGCTGAATTGGAGGATTGCCGCCCAACATGTACCCACTATACCTCCAGAGATCCCCTGTCCAATCCATAAGGAGGTTTGAATCATTGCATCCCCTTGCTCCAAAATAAGCTCTCACTTGTCAGCCAAGGTCAACGTTCTTTGGGGATTTAGTTGTGTCCTATATTGTTGGAGCTTTTTGTCATGATTCGTCAACGTGTGCATAGCAACTTTGGCTGAGGCCAAACGAGACAAGTTTATCATCTAGCAATGTCCCTACCTGCTGTTTCCTACCTCCCCAACTTGACCCTGGCAGTTCCTTTCCCCAAAATACCCTACTCTTTCTTGAAAACTCACATCCAAACTCTTGAAGAAAGTGTTCCTGGGTCCTCCAATGAGATGTGTTCTTTCCTACCCAAGAATTCCCCACTGGGAAGTAGTACAGGTTTCTTGCGCTGCATCCTGGAAGGGTGTCACTGCGCAGGTCTTCAGAGCAGGGGGTTGGTGAAAAGGCAGGATCTGGGCAGCGCGGGGTCAGCAAGAAGGTCCTCGTCTCTGAAAAGGGGAGGTAAGCGGAGCCCCTGGATGGGGACCTCACAGTCAATGTGGAACAAACAGTCCCGCTCACTCGCTGCCAGGATTTAACTCCCACGATGCGTGGATAAAGTAGGCCACACCTACCTATAACATCCCATTACTTTAAATGAAACCTGCTTTTAGCCAACCTTTGTTGAGATAAAAGCATTCTATTCTTATAACCCTTTAAAAACATTGTTTCCCTCCTTCCTTACTATACTAATGATTAATTTCCTATCATCTGGGGGGGGTCGGGGGTGGGAAACTGCAAATCGTTAGGGGGCCTCAGAGAGGTATCATTGACTATAGTCATTATTTTGCAGTTTAATAATTCTATGTTCATAGGGTACCATTTGATATAGGTCTCCATAGACTAGAAAGGATTACTAAGAAAAGAAATAGTAAATTTTGATATAGCCAGAGTTGTTTAAAAACATCCAGATAATGGAAAAGTGTACCTGACCCTTCATTTTGGACTGCAAGGAATGGATTTTCTTTCTTCCCCCCCCCCCCCCCCGCTGCAATTAAAAGGATGTGATAAGGTTCTCACCACACCCTCATACCTTTTAGCATTAAGGTAGAAAATAAATGTAACAAAAACTGAACAATCTAAAGAGAAGACACACATTAACTTCAGAAGGAACCCCCCCCGCCCCCCCCCCCACCCATGGCCCCTGGCAGCAATGGGTCAGAACCCAGAGGGGCTTAAGAGACACCACAATGTGGCACAACTTGATGGGTGAGTGCGATTCTTTTGAGAATGCTCGATCTTTGTGTATGAACGTGCAGTGTCCAAGCCCGGGACAATTATACGAGAAGGGATATGATTAGTTTAATGTGACTCAAAGGCAGGCAAGGAACGCAAATGGCTAAAAACCTCTAGTTATTTTATACAGTGTAACTGGCCTACCTTTTAAAAGCAAAGCAAAAATTTCCAGGGGTAGGGTGGAAACCAACGATAAGAACCGAAGATTTTACCACTCTCTTTTTTTTGAAAAGTCCAGCAGGTCCTTGGAGAGAAATGCAACTTGGGACTGGTTTGAGGTCCATTTAACAGATCAATGTTTTCGTTCCTATACTTTGTCCTTTTAGGCAGATAGACTAGATGGACTTCAAAGTTTATTTCCAAACGACAAAAAAAGTATTTTGCCAGTTTATCAATAACAGAACGAATGATCTTAATGTAACACCGTGGCGTTCTTTCCCTTCGATTATTCTATCTTTTCCGTCTTTCCCGTCATTTTTTTTTACATCGCTTAATTCAAAGGAGCCCTGGTGGCATCATGGGTTATGGGTTCGGCTGCTAACTGACAGATCAGCAAGCAGTTCAAACCCACCAGCCGCTCTGAGGGAGAAAAGACGAGGCTATCTGTTCCCATGAAGAGTTCCAGCCTCAGACACCCACAAGGGGCCGTGCTATTCTGTCCCACAGGGTCACTTTAAATTGGGACCAGCTCCATGGGAGCGAGCTTGTGAGCCATGGGAGTTCACTTGGAGAAAGATTCCTATCCTTCAAGCTTACATTTGGACTCCCGCCCCCCCGCCACCACACCCCCACCGCACCCCCAGACCCTTGAGCTACGAACTACAGAAGCATCCTAAGGCCATGTCTCTGAAGGACGGAAATACTCCCACAGCTAAGCTCTCAAGGGACCAACTCCCAAATCCAATGCACCGCGTCACATGGATTCCGATGTATAGCCAGCCGAGAGGACACTGTCCAACTGCCCGCTGTGAGCTTCTGAGACTGCGCTCTTTGCAAGTCAAAAGTCCCATCGTTCTCTTCGGAAGAGCTGGTGGGCTCAAACCGCTGACGTTTTGAGCAGCAGCCCAAAGTGTGACCCAATACACCACTCAAGCTTAGCAAGGGGGTTTTCACTCCCAAACCTCAAGGAATCCTCTGAGAATTTGGACAGCCTGGGAACAGCAGCTTTGCCAGTGGGCCACGGCATTTTAATTGCCACAAACCGTAAAACTTGAAGGCGGTTGCAAGCAGCTACACAGGAAGGGTTAAGAGCTTACAAGAACACACACACACACACACACACACACACACACACACACACACACACACAACCTTTGAGGACAGTTCTCGCTCTGCCACTGGACAGCTCCTGGTGCAGCCAGCAGCCAGCTTAGGAACAGGCCCGTGGTCTGCATGTTTACGGTGGCTAGTTCAGGAGGAAGGCAGGGCTTTCTACTCTCCCCCACGAGCATCAGTTCATGTCTCACTTCCCACAGCAAGGCAGACCCTCAAGCCTCATCGCAAGGACCGATAGGACCACACGCAGTCTTCCGGAAGTGTAGGCAGAGGCCTGCCATGGCTCGCGGCCCCGCTGCCTTTGCCGGTCCTTTGCTTCCCCACTTTTTCTCTGGCGACCCTCGGGTTTTGGTGGAACGAGGTCCCTCCGCACCCTCATCCTCCATTACAGGGGAGCTTCCGAAAGTTTGTGAGGAAATGGGATGGAAAGAGAATGGCATTCTTCCACAAACGCTCTGAAGCCTCTTTGCGGGGACCCTTACATTTGGCGAATGGGGTTTTCTTTGCTGGGTCACTTGACAGGGATGAGCTTTTGGGATTCAACCTGGGGGAGCGCAATCGGTGACAGCTGCACTGGAGGATGAAGACACACCCTTTGCTTTTCATATATATATAAATAATTAATAGGCTGATTTAATTTTAAAAAGAGCCACACCTGCATATGTAAAAGACCGTTAACACCGAAAAGGAAAGCGATTTGGGGCTGACTCCAAGCCAGGGGCGCTACCCACTGAATCATCGCGACACCTCCAGGGTTTCTTTGGAGGTCTCCATATGAACAAGGACTTCGCCCAACCCGGTTCAGTTTATGAGATCTCAGCCGAAGGTGGTATGGCTGCCAGCCATATTACTCACTGGGGATATTGAGTCATACACACTCCTAAGGGGTGGGCACAGAACATTACATCTCCCCGAGGTGTCTTGTAGCTCAGTGAGGCTGCTAGGCCACAGACGGACGGGTGGGGCTCAGGTTCTGGTTTCTGCGTACAGTACGCTTCATCTTGACAGCAGACATTACTTGTTTGTCACCCAAATGTTCGGTGACCGCTCCTTGCAACTCGGCGTTCACACATTTCCAAGCCTGCTGTTTTTTGAGAGATGGAAATGAAAAAAGACAGCAGAACATAGATCCCTTTGCTGTTTTCCCGTACACTAGTTAGGCCTTTGATCCGTTATGGGGGGGGGTCACCTTCACGTGGGGCTGTGTGGATGTTTAAAGGGTAAGAAGCCCTCTTGGATAGTTTCTCTTTGTGCTTCAGACTCATCTCTGAAGCCGACTTGCCCGAGTAAACCACAGGCATTAGATCAGGCCCACAGGAGAGCGTGCGATACCCTGCCTCGCTTTCCATTAAAGCTGAATATGATCTTTGACTAATGGCTTTGCCGGACAAGGAATAAATCTCTTCTCTCAACCACAATTGCCGAGACCGTGAGGTTCAGGCTGGTGTTTTGTTTTGTATTTTTTTTCCCTCCACATCCTGCTTTAAGTTCCTCTTTTCTATCAAAAAAAAAAACCAAAACGTTATAACTTGTCTCCCCTTCCTTTCTTTTTACAGTTTCTGAGTAAATTCTTTTAAGTTTCATTTAAACCAGGGCGCTTGGTAAGTTGATAGCTATAGCGCGCTCACAGCTGTGGGAAAACGGACATAAAAAATAACCAGCTCAGAAAAATGGCCATGCGCAACATCTTTGAGTTTTTATGTTTTATTAGCAATTTGGACTCATTACTGTTTGGGGGAGGAAGGAAGGGAGGTAGATGTTTCTGCAAGTCATTTCTTTAATGCATTAAGCAGAGTTTTCCAATCCGATTTAATGCGCCTCTGCTCGGTCCTCTTCACTGCGCTGAGGCAGAGGCAGAAATATTGACCAGCAACTCCCCTCTCCCCTGCAATCCTGCCCTCCTCCCTCCACCCTGCTTTCCTTCACTGAAACACACTATGCAACTAGAAGTGATGCTAGATACTTCGTGAATCTTCCACTGGAAAAAATGAGAGTGCCTCCGTCTCTCAGCCCACTCCAAACAGCACGCTCTCTGATCTCCGCCCCCCCCCCAACCCCCCGCAAGATTATGACTTGGCTCGTGGCTACCCCATTGTCACTGTGGTTTTGAGTTATGAGACCCAGAAAGAGTCTGATAATATTTAATAGCCTGAGATCACAGATTTCCCTGACACCACACTCAGCTGCTTTGTCTGTTATCTTAGCACCTTTATGATGTGAACATGGTTGCAACTCCTGGTGGAGAGTCTGCTATCTCTGAAAGGCCCCTTTCCCTGCTGCTGGCTCTTCCCTGGCACCCAGATCCGCGCTGCCCTCTGTGAGCACCCCCACCCACCCACCACCACCAGACAGGTTCTCAATAGAACTGTCCATTTTGTGAGGGAAAGCATTACGTAGGAGCCAAAGAGCTCTGTCCCTGATCTTGGAGGGCCCTGGGTGAGTCCTTGGACTATGGAAACAGACCCATGCTGAAACGGTCTTCGGGAGCAAACCACGGGAAAGCCATTCCTGTCACATTTGGGACAATGTTCGATGCATAGACACCACGTCTGCTAACTGGATTGCTACTCTTTCCCCGACATCATGGGAACTATAATGGGAAAAGGATCAGAAATCAGGTGGATCAGATATAGCAAATGGGAACATTCATGAACTTACTCCCTCACCGTTAGCAGGAAGGGGTCGGGTGGGAAGGGAGGGACACCGGGAAAGAGGCAGAGGAAGAACAACTGGAACCGATTTCATTTTCTGGATATGAAAATACTGTTTTAATTCTTAAAAGGAATGGGGACTGGAAAAAAGATTTGGCATCTGAAATATTAGCCCCGGAGGGGCTGAATTTGCTTGGTGTGCCTGGATTTGACACATAGCTGGGTGACAAGTATTTGAATTCCACTCTTGTCAACAAGATGCCTGGTTCGGCTTGTTTTTCATGACTAAATCGAAAGCTCCCAGAGGGAAAGGCTCTAGAAGCGAGGGAAGCGGGAAAGACCTGGGTGGTGGGCTTCCAGGATAGTGGAACTCTTAGATGCGGTCCTAGGACCAGCAGGAACAGCATTACTTGGGGACCTTTTAGAAATGTTAAGTCCAAGGCCACATCCCAGTACTTTGTAACCCAGGCTCTCTGAGGGTGGGCCCCAGAATCAGGCTTCAGGCCATCCTTGGATGACAAATGAGTTTGGTTCCTAACTTTGTTCTTAGCACCCATCTTGATGTCATATGGCTCCGGGTAAATGGCAGTTAGTCTAATATTTGTCTTAGTGGATCCTCTAGAGCAGTGGTTCTCAACCTTCCTAAGGCCGCGACCTTTTAATACAGTTCCTCATGTTGTCGTGACCCCTAACCAAAAAATTATTTTCGTTGCTACTTCATCACTACCACTTTTCAATCCATAAGCAAACATTAAAGAAACCCAGATACACTAGAAGATCTTTAATATAGGAAACCACCCCCCCCCCAAAAAAAAGAAAAACCCAAAAAACAAATGCACTGTCATCGAGTTGATTCTAATTCGTGATAGTTTTATAGGCCAGGGTAGAACTGCCCCTCTGGGTTTCTGAGACATTAACTCTCTGAGGGTATAAAGTCTCATCTTTCTCCTAAGGAGATTGGTGGTTTCAAACTGCTAACCTTGTGATCACAGTGCAATACTTAACCACGACACCATCAGGGCTCCTTCACATACTAATAAAGCAATAATAACCATAACATTTGGATGTGCGTTAAGACATAGAATCCATTTGCTATAACAAACCATTGTATACACCTCAAATCTCTAATAGACTAGGCTTCACAGGGATTGGTTCATAACTATGGTTGTACTTAAAGCAGATGTTGTAACCCAGGACACCCTGTAATCACCTCCCAGGTCATTCTTCTGCATGGTCAATTTGGAAAGCACTGAAACCTTCTCCCACAAAAGGAACTTAGCTTATACTTGAGAAGACATAAAAAGACCCAAGTCCACGTTCAATGAGATAGCAGTAGTACTAAAGCCCAAGGAAGAGCACAGGGCAAAGTGTGCTGGAACACGTTTCATCTGAGCAGATCAGAAGATGGCACAGCGAGTTAACAAACACTTGCATATGAATAAAGGGAAATCATGAAAGTGGTGGTGGTGAGGGAGAATACCAGAAATATAGGGAGACTCATAAAATATCACCAGCTGAGAGAAGGCTTTCACTCTGACCCTCTATAAACAGGAGATGGGTCCAACTGGAAAAGAAAAGAAAAAACTAGAACCTGTGACCAGAATCCCATCTTGCCTTAGTGAATCCTTGAAGCTTCACACATCAGAGAGGAGCTTTTTCCCCTGGGAAGAACATGTTTACTACATAGACACACATACGAAATGCATCTTGTTATTAGGAAAAGATTGCAATAATACTGATACCCTCACATATATCTTCATCCCATAGTCAATAAGTATAAAGTGGGAAACCTGATAGGTAAGCAAAATAGGCAAATAATGGCTGAGGCTGAGGCTGAGGTTCCCAAATCCTACCTGAGAGAAGCAGACACAGACCTTGTCCAGCACAGAACACTTCTGATTAGCTTCTTCCAACATCTCACGGCACATCCCCGGGCCAGTTCATGAGAGTACACTCAGGGACTCTTGTGTATAGGTGTGGACAAGGGAGAGAGGGTGGAGCAGGGATTGCCATCTGCAGGTAAGTGCTTAAATCAAACTCTGCAGTGAGAAGACAAGTCAACTTTACGGCTTGGCTCCCGGAGGCTTAATGTGGGCAGCAGAAATCAACAACTCGGAGCTGCACACATTTGAGCTGGCCAAGTTTAACCACGGCCGTTTCCTGCAGCGGCAGCAAGGAAAGAAAGTGAATGCACTTATCCGGATTGTGTTGGGAGCTCGTCAAGGCGGCATCGAACACTGAGCTACGGTGGTGCCTCCCACCGTTAGAGGGTTATAGGTGGTGAGGAGGGAGGTCTCTGCTTCATCGTATCCAGGCCCCCTTGAATTTCTTGTCCAGATCTTTTTTAGTTTTTCTCCCGTCACCTCGTAACTCAAGCTGGATTATAGGAAGAAGAATTTGGCAGCAGGATGGGAGGAAGGCTTATGAGCAGCCTGTAATCTGCAGAACGCACAATCTGGCTTGCTGAACGTGAGGAGGCCTTGAAGCACTTGCTGCTGAAGATCAAAGATTGCAGCCTTCAGTATAGATCGTGACTCAACGTAAAGAGTGCCCAAATCGTCACAACTGGACCAACAGGTAACATCATGATGAATGGAGGAGAGGGTGAAGTTGTCAACAATATAATCTTGCTTCGATCCATAATGGAGTCCACGATGGCTCGTGGAAGCAGCAGTCAAGACATCCAAAGACCTGTTGCGTTGGGTAAATCTATTGCACGAGACCTTTTTAGAGTAGTGAAAAGCAAGGCTGTTACTCTGAGGAATAAGGTGCCCGTGGCCCACCCCACGGTGTTTTCATTCACCTCTTACTCAGGTGAAAGTTAGACATCGCATAAGGGTCATCTAAGAAGAAATGATGCGTTTGAATTGTGGTGCTGGAGAAGACCATTGAAAGCACCCCAGACTGCCAAGAGGACACACACATCTGTCCCAGAAGATGGTCAGCCACAGTGCTCCTGAGGGGCAAGGAAGGTAAGATTTCACCTGACCTATTTTGGGCATGTTATCGGGAGAGAGCAGTCCCTGGAGAAGGACATTAGGCTTGATAAAGTAGAGGGGCAGCAAAAGAGAGGACGGCCCTCAAGGAGATGGATGGGTGTGTTGGCAACAACAGTGGGCTCAGGCATAGCAAGAATCGTGAGGATGGTTCAGGGCCACGCAGTGTTTCATTCTGCTGTGCATTGGAAACAATTCAATGGCACCGGATACCAATTTAATCAATGTTAGTGACTGGCCACGCTACTCACTAGCCCACCAGAAGACCGCCTTGTCTTTTCTCATGCTTGCTCCCGCTCTCTCCCTTGCCATCGTGATCTCACCACGTCCTCTGGGGAAGCAGGAGGTCTGCAAAGCTGGGAGAAGAGCATGTTTTCCTGCTGTGCAATTAGGGACAAACTCCTTGTCCCCAGGGACCGGCATGCAGGGATCTAATATGAAACGCACTAATAGGAAACGGATCTAAACCAAGCACTGTTTCCCCACGACATGATGTTTCTGCCCAACGACAGTGTGTCCATTTCCTTCGCAGCTGGCGTGTGTGCCTAGTGTTACAGGAAAAGACGTTGTCATTTGTACAATTTGTCTGCAACCCCTTTCGTTTAAACCCTTCTTGCCTTCCCCTTAAAAAAAAAAAATCACGTATTTGCCTTCAAACTTCTCGGAAGCCGGTATATTAATTCAAGAAACACTGAGCACCCAGCGAGAGTGATACATATAAGTCATGAACGATTATGATATCAAAATGATTTGACAAGTGCTGCGATTGCTAAGTAGGAGATGAAATGGGAAGGGCCAATGAAATGGGGGTGGGAGGGGAGCAAAGTACTAAAAGAAGCCTTCGCCTTGGCCTGGGATTTAAAGGATGGGCAGAGAACCCCACAGCAGAAGACAGCATGATCTTTGGAGGAAGGACTGTGTTTTTCCATCTCTCCAGGACTCCTTAACCCCTCACGGAGCATGTAACAGAAGCTCAGTAACAGCCTCATTCGTGAGTGCTGAAAACAAGAAGTGACCAACAGAGTTGGCATGTTCAGGACCTGGCTAGCGATTTAGGATGACTAAAGACAAAGTTTTGGGGGAGAAAAATGGAGACAGAATAAGCTGGAGTCAGAATGGGACGAGCCAAGGAGTATGGCCTTTCCTTCTGGGGTCCAGCACTTTCCAGAGAGTTGTGGAAAACAGTGGTTCAGTATCTATTAAGGTAGGAGAAGGAAGAGACGGAGATATGATTCTATACTCAGATGTGTTTAGAAATATTAGGTTACCCAAAGGTAACCAGGGTATTTGACTCTAGGATTTGTCAGTGTTTAGTAAGAAGATATTTTTTATCCAAGCCAGTGGGTAGAGCAGTGGATGATGGAACTTCTCTCTCTCTGCAATTAGTCATTTGGCTGAGAGATTGTTCCGCTCTACCTCCCTCATTAGATTATCAACTCTAAGAAGATCAGGGCTATTTTCAGTCACCTTTGTATTCACAATCAGTGAAAGATAGAATCCCTGACCCATTGGAGATACTCTAAACTTGTTGAATGACTAAATAGTCGTTTGGTTGGGTATCAGACGCTAGGTTCAAATAATTTTCCCTTTGATTATTTTTAGAACAATTTCTCTTTTTTCCCTACCAACTAATAAAGCTCATGAGACGTTTGAGGCTCTTCTGATGCCGATTCTTTGATTAGTAACCTTTTGTTTTGTTTCATTTTGTTTTCGCCCCCTCTAAATGTTTACAGACCTTTCTGTCTCTCTGTTTCTCTGTCTCTCTCTCTCAGATATACCCAATGCTATGTAGCCAGACTACATGATTCAAAGCAGAGTCTCTAGCATATCATAAGGATTAAAAAATTATAGGAGAGATTGACATTATTCTCGCTAGTTACCATCAATCCTGCTGCCTTACAGAAATTGTTTATACTAGAGAAAGAAATTCTGACCAGCCCTGAACCCCAAAGGTCGACCCCAATTGTGCTAGTTACATAATCTGGTGTTAACTTGAGACTATTAACAGTGAAGGGGTAGAGTCAATCAGGTTGCCACTTGGTGACCTCATTTGGAAGCGCCCTCAGAAATAAATAGTTCACTAGAGGTCAGGCCACACACTCCGCTTGTCTTCCTGCTGACAAACCACATGGAGACCCCTGATGGAGCCAGAGCCCTGGAGCTGGAGGAGCCATGTGGAGACCCACGCCAGCACTGAGTGCTTCCACTGTCACTGCATCCACCAGACTTCCCACATACTGGCCTGTGATCTTCCTGCATTTGATGTCATTGCATGTGTGTGTGTGTTTGAAAAGTGGTATACCACTGGTCTGTAGACTGGTATATGACATATGGGCTAAAATCGCACTTACAGACTTGATCTGGACTGGGCTGGAATGTTTTCGTAATATACAATGACTCTGTGATACAAAGTTCTCTATTATACCCATATGAGTGTCTATGGATTTGTTTCTCTAGTCAACCCGGACTAACACATCGATAATCTCAATTTATTTAAATACAGGTCTTTAACAAGTCTTTGTCCCAATGTTATTCCTTGTAGTTGTTGACTTAGAGTTGGGAGGATCGCAGAGGGGCTTAGGGAAGTATCCGTTAGGTCCTGATTTCTTGGGCAGCTGTTTACTCTCTTTTCCCTCCACTGTTCAGATCATAAGGAACCCTAGTGGCATTACTGGGTCAGTGTCAGACTGTGAACCACCAAAGCAGTGGTTCCAAGCCACCGGCCCCTCCTCCCCAACAGAAGAAAGCAGAAGGTGCCTGACCCAATAAAGATTTACAGTCTCAGAAACTCCATAGAGGGTCTCTATGTGTCAGAATCCACTTGAGAGCAGTGGCGTGCCTTTTGTTTTTTTTTTGTTTTGCTCAAATCTCTTAGAAACTCCACAATTTCTAATCCAATAATGACATCGTTTCCCAGTGTTTTTATAATTTATTTCAAAGATAGATAGTCTTTCTCTGATTTTTTTTTGGGGGGGGGGACCTTGAGGGAGTTGGGTAAGTGCACTTGGTTTGCATTTGCATTTTGTGCTTACTTTTTGTATTTTAAACTCCCCAGTCATCAGAGATATAAAAATTCATACTGAAATCCAATTCAATTTAGTCTAATTTATAATGATAATGAAACACAGATTTCTCGTGTGTCTGCATTAGGAGGCAGCGCAACAACTGAAAAAAAATAATCACCAAATAAAAGCATGCCTGTTTTCTTCACTTGGCTTCTTGGTCTTTCTATGAAAGGACACCAGGAGGATTAGCAGTAAAAATGTTGGTCAAAGGATTTGGATGCCTACGCAAGTCATATCTGACCCTATACAGAAACATACCACACCACTCTTTTAAAAAGGGGGTTAAAAAACAAACCGAAACTTGTTGAAATGGATTTTACTTTCTCACTCTCTCTCTCACTCTCTCTTTTATTCGTCTTTTTAAAATTGCGATGTGTTCCTATTCAACAAAGCATTCGCTTGTTTGGACAACTCAGCGACATTAATGATGTGCACCGTGTGTGCTACTTCTTCTGAAGCCCACTCTATCTTTCCGCTTAAAATATCCAACTTCCTCTCCGGCATTTAACTCTGAGCTCCACTTCCATCTCCTGATGGGCCACAGGGACCAACTGCAGCTGCCGAGGGGGGCTTTCCAGACACCAGATCGCCTGCAGAGGCCCCTCACATGCGTGCCTAATGAACGGGGGAAATGCCATCTGCCCAGGGCACTCACGGAGTCATGAGTTCCAAACCTCCGACCTCTTCCACTGGTGTGCAAGGAATGATCCCGGAGGTCAATATTCTGAGGCAGGCGACCAAAGGCAATGCTTGTTCTCAGCTCAGAGATCCCCTCCCCAGGAAGATCCATTATGAACCATGGCAGAGCTGTCTTATTTTGTGAAATGATTGAAAGATTTGAGGCTGGGGGACTGGGGGGGAGTGATTGGGAGAGCATTCCTTCTCAGCTGAAGTGAAGCATCGCCATGTGCTGTCTTCCAGCCAGAGGCTGCTATCTGCCCGCGTTTTCTCCAGTTGTGCGCCAGCTGTCAGCCCCTTCCTTCTCCCCCTCCCCAAACTGGAGACTCAACATGGCCTTGCCGTCACCCCTGGCTTTAATCAGCTCGGAGCCTGAGAGAGCCAGGCTGCGTCCTCCTGGGAGCACCAGGAACTGCTGGTGGGCCACGGGGCCAGACCTCCGCGGCTGTCTGTTTGATAGTGTTGCTCACGTTTCGGGGCTCCGGAGTGCAGGCGGGCTTTGTTCCCAGATGCAGCTGCAGGGCCTGGCTTCTCTTGCAACAGACATGCGCAGACACGCGCTCTGCCCCCTCCACCATCATGAAGCACCTCTAAGTGAAACCCTGACTAAAAGGCAATGGAACGAAAAGGCACCCCCAAGTAAGAGTCCATCTAGCAAGAGGCCTCTGAAACCAAACTCTCACTCCCAGGAAGCTGCTCCCAGGCAGAGGGGGATAGGAGCTACCGCTGTGACCTTAACTCTGTTTGCTTCTGACTACACAAGACCCAGGAGTTGGCCACAGAACGCATTTTCCTTAGACGTTGGAAATGTTGCTCTTGTTCTCGTTGGGAAACAAGCGGCTAAGGTATGCATGGGAGAAATGGCTCCAAAAAGCAATTAGAAGCTCATTCC
This sequence comes from Tenrec ecaudatus, assembly GCF_050624435.1. NCBI lineage: Eukaryota > Metazoa > Chordata > Mammalia > Afrosoricida > Tenrecidae > Tenrec > Tenrec ecaudatus. The sequence continues at coordinate 79,221,912 of NC_134538.1, forward strand.
ATCACCTGTCTAGAGCTGCAATGACCCCTGCTGTGGGAGCCCAGCTCCACCCCATCAGGGCATTTATCCATATTGCCCGCTCTGCATCCAGGGGAACAAAGGTGTGGAGGGAATGGTGCCCTTGGTCACAAATACATATTCTCTACCCGAGAGTCACCTGAGATTATTCCACGCCTGCTCAGGGATCAGACCAGACGTGGAACCCGCCATTCACCACGGAGCTCATGCAGTGCTGGCTGTGTGAGAACAAAAAGATTTATACACACAATTAAGCAATGAAAACACCCTTCAGACTGTTTCTAGGAGGGAGTTTACGGCTGCGTGCTAGCGAGTCATGGGACATCGATCTAAGCAGCTGCTTAGGATAGTCGATTGGTTCCACTACTTTACGAAGGAGACACAATGACGAGATTGGCGAGCTGGAGAGCAAAGGTTGTCCTTGAAGTGTAGGCCAAGGGATGAGGGGCGGTGAAGAGTGGAATTGCTCAGACACTCGGGGATCAACGGTGCTCTCATGCCACTGGCAGGCGCTGTTGAAGCTGGCTTCCATTTGGCCCCTGGATTCCCCCTTGACCTGACTGGTGACACATGGACAGCAAGGATTCCATTTGGAATTTTGAACTGGCCACCTACTTCTCTAATACAATGCAGAGAAAATTGGGGAAAAATTATTTTGGTACAAGTATATCTGCTGTGCACAAAGTCCCTTCGAAAGTATGGCAGGCGTGGGTATGGGTGCCTCATTGCTGGGGTGGGGTGTCCAGAAGGGATTAGGTGTCCTGGGGATTATGGTCGCCTAGAAGAGTATTCCATGCAGCTCATCCTTCAAAATAAACTCTACAAAGCTCTTTGGCTTGCTGCTTTTCTCTCCACAATTGTCGCACGTGCTGTCCCGCCTGCTGACGCCTTTCAAGCAAGAGGGCACTGAAAGAGCAGTTAAAACTTTCTTTGCCCGCTATTAAGGGCTCAAGTAGAAGGCAAATATTTTGAGAATGCTGATGGCCACAATGTGCTTGACACAATGGATGGATGGATTGTGATAAGAATTGTAGGAGCCCCCAATAAAATGATTTTTTAAAAAAAATGTCAAGGGAAAAAAAAACTTTCTTTGCTGCAAACGCACAACGTCAGAAAGACGGCTTGTCATGATCAAGGAGGAATGTATTAGGAGTAGGACACCCTGGAATAAGACAGCAATCACTCCTCTGCCTCTGATTTCAGAGGGAAGAGGTCAAGAGCTTGTAGGGAGAACCCTGGGAGGAATTTCCAGTGCAAATCTGAGGCTACTCATAATTATAGACTGAGTGGTGCATTGCTATTTCCCACGTCATACTTCGGATCCATATTTCTGCCTATTTATTTGCCACGCTGCTGTGAAAAATCAACTGATTTATTCTTTTTTTAAGGCAGCACTAAGGGCTTTATCAGAAGGCCACGTTCAATGGAAGAAAGCAAGGTTTAGAGTAGAGCTGCCCGGAGCGCTTCGGAGGCTGTAAACCTGATTCAGGGATCCAAACGCCACCGCTCTCCCTGCGAGTGTTCCCACGCTATGCTTCCAGGGAAGAAGGACATCATTGGGTAGCAGTAAATGGGAATGATTTCATTCTAGTTATTGGTAGGCATGTTACCCAGAGTCACTTTACTCAAGTGGCTAAATGTCATCCCACTATAAACACGCTGAGCATGAGGAATTCCATGTTTTGGCACAATGATTTTCTCAATAAAACTGTCCCTTGCACGCTCATCTTCATACATAGTTTTTCCTGGTTTGCTTTTACTTTCAATTGAACTAACTACCCAGAGTAAAGTTTACATCCAACTGCAGCCCGACTTCTGTTCATAGTATTTTAAAGGTTATTTTTATTTCATGTGACCCACCCACAGAGGGGCACAGCTGGGCCGAATTTTAGACAAACACTTAAGTAGATCTTGATGTGTTTTCTCTTTTAATAAGTGACAATATTATTCATGAGGCTCAACTTCCCACATTTAGAAAACATTCTAGAATGTGTTCATGAACTTCTGGCTTCGATAGGAACGTTGAAAGCCTGGCTGCTATTCCCATACAAAGCTCACTTGCTAGAGGATGCTCAGAGCTCCCCAAATGTCAATGTTGTATCACACAAAGAGACACGCACGCACACACACGAACCCAAATCACCTTATCCACCCATTTACACATATGACACTATTCTGAAAGGAATAGTGGTCCAAACAGTTTGGGGCACAAGGATTAATGGGAAAAAAATAGTTGGCAGTTTGAAACCATGCAGTAGCACGAGAACCAAGGACCTCGTGGTCTGTTTCCATGAGGGATAACAGCCAAGAAAACCCAATGGAGCTTGGCTCTATTCTGCAACCCACACGGTGGCCATGAGCTGGAATTGACATGACTGGGCTGGGTTGGATTTTTTTTTTTTCAGGAAAGTTCACTGAACTAACTACTATCCCTGAGTTGATGCTGACTCATAGCGACCCTATAGCACAGGGTAGAACTGCCCTGTGAGTTGCTGATATTGCAGCTCTTGATAGAACAGAAGCCTCCCCTCTCCCCCGTGGATCAGCTGGTGGTTTGAATTGTTGACCTGTGGCCAGCCCAACACATCGCCACTACTGCACCAGGTCTAAATTCGCATAAATGATGACTATAAATGAGGACAGGAACCTTTCTTTTTAATTTGGTGTGAGTATTCCGAGTTAAAGAATAACAAAATAACATTTGATGTAACAATCCCTCTTCAGAAGAAATAAAATGCCGCAATTAGGCACTGGATTTTCACCTTTTGCAGACCCTAGAGCTTCCACCGCCCAGCTCCAGAGGTCACCAGGGGCTTGGGTGGAGCAGTTCCCATTCCTGTGCCTATCTGTAGTTCCTTACCCTGCGTGTGCATATGAAGGAATCTGGCTGTGCTGTGGGTTAAACATTGGCTGCTAACTGGAAGGTCAGAGGTTCAAGACCACAAGATGCTCCTCTGGAGAAAGATGAGGTTCTCTGTCCCCTCAAGATTGACAGGCTCGGGGATTCCGTACAGGGGACTTGATGAGTTGGAATGGACTCAATGGCAGCGAGTTTCATTTGTTTGTGTGATTTGCATTGTGAGGTCTTTCCTTCTCAACCGGAATACCCAGCTGCTGTCCATGGGGAAGCTAGGCTACAGGAGATATTAAAATATAGTAAGTCCCTGGATCACTCCGCATCACGGCACCATTTCTGGGTTCTAATGACAAGTGACTATTTTGCAAGCTTACCACATGAAGCACTCAAACAAACAAAAAACTCACACTGCAAACGACTCGCTTTTCACTTGTAGCTGCCAAACAGGTCAGGGTACACCTGCCCTCTGGTTTCTGAAACTGCAAGTCTGTACAGGAGTTGAAAGCCTTATCCTTTCCCCACAGCTCAGCTAGTGGTTTTGAACCACCGACATTGCGGTTCGCAACTTAGCGTGTAGCCCACTGCACCACCGGGCCCCTGATTCAAAGCACAGCCGAGGCAAGTGAGTGACCCAGGATCACACTGCATCTCCACAGCAGGTCGCAGGGCAAAACTCAGCTTGCACGGCACCCACCCTGCCCATCACCAGGCCAGGCTGCTGCTGTACTCTGCCTCTTCATAATATATTTATAAATGCTCCACAGTATGTAACAAATCATTAGTTATTGATCCAAACAGGGCCATTTGCAAGGCTCAAAGCGCTTTGCTGTGTTACATGCACAGAGGCATCAAATCACCTGGGCAGCCCGACAGTTAGAAGCCCGGGCCATTAAAGTGGTGTCAGCAGAACTCCACAGAAAGCTGAGAACTAGATGAGAGAAGAGTGGGGTGCATCGACTCCGTAAAGCCAGCAAACCTCGGCTAATTGCTGAGGGAATTTGTGCACTAGTATATCTTGGAGTTCTCGCGGGCTGGAGACAGAATTGTATTTGTATAAATCAATGTTTTCATGAGAGGGCTGTTGTGTCTAGAACTTCACAGGTGTGATGTATATTGGCTACAGGAAATGAAAGTCCGTTTTAAACAAGGCCTTTGTTGTTGTCCGTGGTGGCTGCCCCTGCGTGGACTCGGGTCATGGCCATGCTGTATATGAGACCGTGAAACCTTTCCCGGCCCACCACCATCTTCAGCCTTACATGACAGGAGCCTGTCAGTTTCATGAGCATGCTTTTGGATCCAAAAGAAATGCAAATCGCCAGCGCTTAAGAGCCTGGATACTAAAGACAGTGTTATACTAGAACTCGTGCACACACTGTTCCTTTCCCAAATTATAACCATCATCGTAATAAATTCAGGAATCCTGCAAGCATGTTGTTAAATTGTTGGCAGGACGGCACTGAAGCTGCAGCTAAGGGAAAGGGGCATGTCTGATCAGAGCAAATGAAGGGGGAGGAAGAGAGTGGAGCATAACTTGGCCCATCAGGCCTGGAGGACATTATGCCCGCTCTGAACAGCCAATGAACAGAGTGGACAATATGGCTGATCCCACTATGAGACACGCACTATGAGACACGCCGTCCCATGATGGCCCAGGGCCCTAAGAGGGACAACACTGGAGACTCAGGGCCGGGACTGGCCCAAACTGACCCTGTGACACCGAGGCAAACCACTAAAAGTTTGCAGCAGAGTAACTGTGGGAGCAGAGCAGGGAGCCCCTGAGGGAGTACAAAGGACAGACTCTGGGGCCAAAGCATGGTGCCCCATTGGACCTGACTGAAGGACACGTCTAGAGATCAAAAATCAGACCTTGATCTATTTACAGGTTTTTCTTTCTTTTTAAAATTTTTTCTTTTAATTAATTTATTCTACTATGGGTAATTGGTTTCCTTTTTGTCATTGCTGTGTTCTCACTCATCGCCTATCTTGCTATGGCTTGATTTTTGGTGCATATTATTATCTCTACAGATCTATCTAGATAAGAGAGACTGGATGAATAGTCTGGAGGAGAAAACAACGGGACCAATGGTTCTAGGGGGACACGGGAGAGGGGGAGGAGGGGGCAAGGAGGTGGTGCTGACCAACCCAGGGACAGGGGAGCAACAAGTGATCCAAAATCAGTGGCAAGGAGGGTGTGAGAGGCGTGGTAGGGATTCAGCAAGGGCAATGTAACCGAGAGAAATTACTGAAACCCAAATGAAGGCTGAGCATGATAGTGGGACAAGAGGAAAGTAAAAGGAAATAGAGGAAAGAACTAGGTGACAAAGGGTATTTATAGAGGTCTAAAGACTGGAATGTACATATGTAAATATATTTATGTAAGAGTGTAGGGAAACAGATCTATGCACATATATTTATAGGTTTAGTATTAAGGCAGCAGATGGACTTACTCAATGCAAGAACACGTTGTTCTATTAAATTGTCATTCCAGGATGCACACCTTCCCAATACGCTTGCTGAAGACAAATGTGTGCATAAGCAAATGTGGTGAAGAAAACTGACTTTGCCTGGCTATCAAAAGATATAGTGTCTGGGGTCATAAAAGCTTGAAAATAAACAAGCGGTCATCTAGCTGAGAAGTATCAAAGCCCACATGGAAGAAGCACACCAGCCTGTCTGACCATGAGGGCCAGTTATCAGATATCAAAGAACTAAAAATCAAATCAATGGGTGCCCACCTTCCTGATAGGATCACTGAAGACAAACATGAGCATAAACAAATGTGGTGAAGAAAGCTGATGGTGCCTGGCTATCAAAAGATATAGTGTCTGGGGTCTTAAAGGCTCAAAGATAAACAAGTGGCCATCTAGCTCAGAAGTAACAAAGCCACCATGGAAGAAACACAGCAACCTGTGTGACCACGGGCAGTCGAAGAGATCAGGTATCAAGCATCAAGGAACAAAAAAATCATATCATTGAAAATGTGGGTGAGTGCAGAGTGGAGACTCAAAGCCCAATGGTAGCCAACCGGACACCCCTTACTGAAGGGTTGTGGAGAGGAGATGAGCCAGTCAGGGTGCAGGGTATCAACGATGAAACATATAAATTTCCTCTAGTTCTTAAATGCCCCCCCCCTTCTATCATGATCCCAGTTCTGCCTTACAAATCTGGCTAGACCAGAGGATGTACATTGGTACAGATAGCAACTGGAAGCACAGGGAATCCAGGACAGATGACTCCTTCAGGACCAGTGGTGAGAGTGGCGATGCCTGGAGGGTGGAGGGAATGTGGGGTAGAAAGGGGGAACCAATTACACGAATCTACATATAGCCTCCTTGGGGGACGGACAGCCTAGAAGAAGGCAGGGGGAAACGCCAGACAGTGTAATATATGACAAAATAATAATTTATGAATGATGAGGGGTTCATGAGGTAGGGGGAGTGGGGAGGGAGGGGGGAAATGAGAACCGATATTAAGGGCTCAAGTAGAAGGCAAATGTTTCGAGAATGACGATGGCAACCAATGTACATATGTGCCTGACACAGTGGATGGATGGATGGATTGTGATGAGAGTTGTACGAGCCCCAATAAAATGATTTTAAAAATTGTTGGTAGCTTAAAATAGTCGTGGTGGGGGTGTTGACACTCCCAGAAATCAACAGATAGTACAAATTAACGCCTCCCTCACCACTCAGAGAGCTGGTGACGAGCACTTGACTGCTTCTATGCATCTTTTCCCTAATTTAACTTGTTTAGCTTATTGGTACAGTCAAGGTCCAAGTGTTTGTGCTGGATTACTAACCTAAGGGTTTCCGGTTCAAACCCAATTAACGGCGCTCCAGGAGCAAGGCCTGGTGACCTGTTTCCATAAGTATTATAGTCCAGACACCCCTACAAGGAAGTTCTGCTCTCTCACAGGGGTGGGTCCTATGAGATGGAGCTGATTCAATGGCAATGGGATTGGCTATTGGGGGTTATGGGTATATTCATCGATAGTTTTTATGGGGGCAACAATCTTCGAACCTGACGGGTAAATAATGTGAAACAATATCTATCATATTGCCTTGTTGTTGTTGCTGGGTCCTGTGGAGCCTGCTCCGACCCATAGTGACCGTATACACAGCAGAACGACACACTACATCGTTCTATACCATCCTCACAATGGTCCCCATCGTCCCCTGGGTGAGTGAAAAACTTACGTTTTCCCAAAGCGTAGCACAGGAGATGGCTCTCCTGGAAATGGCTACGTTGCAGAAATGAAATGAACGGATCACACATTTTCCCAGTCCATTCACTCAGGCTCAAGAAAACACGGCTTGCCTTCTGAACGGAAACCTGAAAAACTCAACACTGAAACTCACTACCATCCAATCTTTTTCGACTCAGAGCGACCCTATAGGACAGGGTGGACCTTCCCCTGTGGGGTTCTGAGACTCTAACTCTTTGGTGGGTGGTTTTGAGCTGCTGTTCAATAGAGGAAGCCCTTGAAGTTAGTAGCCCAACGCATAAGCAGGACACCACCAGCACTCCTGGGAAACAGGAAAGGGCACGCCTGGTCACACACCAAGAACGTTCAGAATCACTTGTTTCCAACAAAATCACTCACGTCTTAAAACCGGATGACTCCTACGAGACTCACGGAGGAGAGAGGGCGCAAAGGCAGACATGTCAGCTCCAGAGCCACTCCAGTGTCCAGGTGGCGATTGTTTACGGCCGGCTCTGGCAGCTGGTTTTATGGGGATGCCTGCACATCTTTTGATTAAAAGGAGTGTTTTACCTTAAGTGCTAACAGGTTGCATGGATGTTATCCAAGGCAACCACTCCAACTCCCACTAAACCAAACCCCAAACCCAACTCACTGCCATCGAGTCGATGCCGACTCATAGAAACCCCAGGAGTCCTGGTGACAGAGTCCTTAGTTGCACGTTGGGCTGCTAACCTCGAAGACAGCAGTTTGAAACCCCCAGCAGCTCTGCAGGAGAAAGAGAGGTTTTCTACTCCCAGAAACTTGCAAGGTCAGTTCTACTCTGACCTGTAAGGTTGCTGTGAATTTGAACTCAGTGCGTGCATTGCTAGATGACACCAGGTTTGTGCCAAAGCCACTGGCCATCGATCATCTTTCACCGGGTGGCCCTGAGTTGGAATCAATTGGATGGCAGTGGGCTTTTAGATCGACTGTGGACTTCAGTGCCCTCTGCGCTCGACCACGCAGAACAGCGGGCTTAGAAAAGTTTGACACCCTGTAAGCACCAGGGTGAGGTCCTCAGTGTATCTGATCAAAGCATACGGAGTGCCACCTGCCCCCTGTCCTGCACGCAAATGTAAACTTCACAGTTAATAGTGGAAAAGGCACCTTGGAAAAGGGTGAGCTTTGATAGGCAGAAGGGAAGTGAAGCAAACGCTCAGTCCGGTTCTGTTGGCAAGGGTGCGCGGCGAATGCAAGATCAGTGGGAATGCCGAAACAAAGACTATCGAGTCCCACAAGTCTCTCTCTCCAAGCCTGGGTTTCCAGTTTCTTTAGAACCATTTCTCTAGGTTGCTGAACGCCAGCTGCTCCCACGTTGATAAAGCCTCTGATGGGGGTCTTTTGTACGCTGCATTCATGGCAAACCCCATTTCTTTGCATTCCTCCCTTCCCTCCAAATGACAGGGGCTGTTTTGATTGTTCTGAGCAGAAGCTCTGCCACATAACTCTGTCTACTACAGTAGGAGTTGGGTAAATCGGCCATGACTGTGACTTTTAATGGCATTGACCTGGCAACAGACTAAAACAAATTTGTTCCCAGATATATTTGTTTAACAGGTTCACTTGCCAGGAGGTACGATTCTGCTTTCCTACTCATTGAAAAAGACAATTAGGACAAAATCCTATCCTCCAGCAATGCACTGTCCTTACCACACCATTCTCCCTTCTCACCACGGCCCTCTCAGGACTGCTGCCACGCCGGAAAATAATGGGCAAAAGAGGGTATTGTTCCCAGGACTCATGGTATGCACTTTTTTCTGTTTTAATCATTTTATCAGGGCTCAAACAACTCTTATCACAGTCCATCCATCTATCCACTCTGTCCAGCACACTTGTACATTTGTTGCCATCATCCTTTTCAAAACTCTACTTCTGTAGGCCACAGAGTCTGGCCATCTTTACGTGAAAACCAAGACAGCAAAGCAAAACACTGCCGTCTGCTAGGTCAGCATCCAGTATTCTGAGATGATGAACCAACTCATGGAAAATAAGCGATGGAACCCTTTTTTGATTTTTAAATCATTTTATTGGGAGCTCATACAACTCTTATCACAATCCATCCATCCATCCATTGTGTCAAGCACATTTGTACATCTGTTGCCATTCTCAAAACATTTGCTTTCTACTGGAGCCCTTGGTATCAGCTCCTCATTTTCCCCCTCCCTCCCCACTGCCCCCTCCCTCATGAACCCTGGATAATTTATAAATTATTATTATTTTGTCATGTCTTACACTGTCAGACATCTCCCATCACCCATTTTTCTGTTGTCAGTGCCCCAGGGAGGGGGTTATATGTAGATCTTTGTAATTGGTCCCCGCTTTCTACCCAACCTACCCTTCACCATCCCGTTATCGCCAATCTCACCACTGGTCCTGAGGGCTTCATCTGTCCTGGATTCCCTGTGTTTCCAGTTCCTATCTGTACCACCTACAAAAATACCAATAAGCCGCACTGCCATTGAGTCGATTCTGACTCATGGGGACCCTACAGGACAGGGAAGGACTGGCCCTGTGGGTGTCCCGAGGCTGTAACTCTTTATGGGAGTAGAAAGTTTCATCTTTCTCCTATGGGTGGGATGCTTTAAGATACTAACATATCAAGATTTATATATGAGCTGTATATTTAGATATTACGACGTATGTGTGAATTGTTTATCCACAGAACCTTCTGATGATTTATTTCTTACTATGAGGAACCCTTGTGGCAGAGTAGGCTTTGACTTGGGCTGCTAACTTCAAGGTTAGCAGTTTGAAGCCACTGGCCACTCTGAGGGAGAAAGATGAGACTTTCTACTCTTATAGTTACAACCTAGGAAAGCCACAGCAGCAGTCCCACCCTGCTCTATAAGGGTGGCCGTGAATCAGAATTGACCTGACTGCCTTCCAACCTATTTATGCCGGAGTTGGAGCTCTCCATTAGGCCCCATTTTTCATTCAAAATATTGTACAATCAAAATCCTTCAAACTTGCTATGTTGTTTTATGCACAACAGAAAGAAACACGCACCGGTCCTGCGCCATCTTCACAATCACAATGCTTGAGCTCATGATGTTACGTTGTTATGTTTGAGTCCATTGCGGTGCAGCCACTGGATCAAACCATCTTGCTGAGGGTCTTCTTCTCTTTCACTGACCCTCTACTTTACCTTTCTGCAGCGATGGTTCCTCCTGGTCAGATGCCAGAGTGCATAAGGTGAAGTCTCGTCTCGTCGTCCTCACCCATAAGGGGCGTGCCAGGTGTACTTCTTCCAACATTGCCTTTTAGTCTTTCCAGCAGAACATGGGACAGTTAATATTAGTCATCAACCCCCACAATTCAATTGCATTACTATTCTTTGGCCCCTGGTGCATTGTCCAGTTTTCACCTGCATTTGAAGGGACGGGTGTACTTGGGTCAGGTACACCCCTTCACCCTCAGGGTGACATCTTGGCTTTTCTAATGTGGTAGAGTCTGTTGCAAAAGAGTTGCCCAAGGCAATGCATCCGTTGACTTCTCGATGGCTGTTTCCATGGGCATCGATTGTGAATTCTAGGAAAATCAAATATTTGACAACTTTCATCTTTCTCTCCACGCACATGATGCTGCTTTGTCCACTTGTGGGGGCTTTGTTTCCTTTCTGCTGACGGCCAATAGCCCTTCCAGCTCTGTATTAGGAATCCAGATTTCCAAAAGGTTTCATTTAGATCTAATACAATATTGTCTAATTATATATGTTTTCAATGGAAGTTTAGTAGTAAAGTTAAATAAGATATAAAATGACATTCAGTCGCTGAGTTACACCAGCCCCACATACGCTCTTGCAGTCAGTTCCTGTGGGCAGTCCTGATCCAGAGTGGGGAAGAAAATAGAGGAGCACCAGGACTGGATGGCTGCCAACTCTTCTCATTTACTGATAGCGATAAAGAATTATCCTGGAAAACCCACTTCTTCATTTCTCCAGAATGAAATGGCAGATGCTTTTTTAAAACATCACAAGTACTAACAATGAGTCAGAATCATGTTTCAAATAATCTGCCTACAATAAATATAAGGCCATGCTGAGGAGGTGCCTCACATCTGGATCCCCTGGATGGTACAAACAAACTGTTAATGTACTTCATTGCTAACTGAAATGTTAGAGGCTCAAGTTCACTTGGTGAACTTGAAAGGAGTCCTGGTGATCTACTTCCAACAAATCACTCATTGATAATCCTACAGAGCACAGTTCTCCTTTGACACGCATGGGATTCTCGTGAGTTGGAATCAGTTTGATGACAATTTGGAGACCAGGATCATCCAGCATTCAAGCGCTCTTACTCATTCTGGGGACTTCCTGTTGAATAAGGTCGTAGCAGGTTACATGATGCTGGTGTGGCCAATCCAAATTGGTGCTGTGTTTGTGATGGTGGCCAGTTTCAATGACAGCCAGTGAGTATTCCCCCGGCAGCACCCATGGTGGGTGATTCCACTCTTCAACCAACCTTCTAGGTCATTGAAATGGAGCTGTTCATTTCTCTGCTCACTTTATAGGGTTGACCGGCTCTAATTTCTGGTTAATTCCTTGAGTCCAAATATCCTTTGAATAAGTCCTCCTTTTTCTGCTTAGAATAAGAGGACTAAGGTTTTAGTTTTGCCAAAAGAACATCAACTGATGAATCATCTGTGTTACACTTTATGTTGTTTTCATATTTTTGAGACAATGTTTTTACATTAGTTTTCATCCAAAGAAATAAACCAAGATGCAGAGGCTTTGTTGCCATTGCCATGTCATTGTACCAGAGACGATGTTTCAGAAGATTTATACTCATTATTAACAGAAAATTAAATAATGGAACCACACATTAAAACTGAACTAACAAGTAAAACTTCTCTTATACAAAGGCTATTTCAATCCACAAACAAAGAAGGAAGACCATAGAGAGAGAATATTTCAAATTTTCAGTGGTCTTTCTTCAAACCTGCCATTTGGATTTCCATGTCAAACATTTCTCTCTCTCTCTCTCTCTCAAGATGTCTTTCTTGGAGGTTTAAAAGCTCTGTTCTCTGTTACGCCCATTAATGTTATCATGCTCTCTGGTCCTATCTCTCTTCAAGACACATGGACGAACACTGATTTGAAGCCACTCTGAGGATGGCCTTTTGCACCACTAGGCAGTTCTACAAGAGTCTATGCGAGTGGGGACGGCTTTGAAAGATAAAGTAGGTATCACCTTAAATAGTTACTCCAACATATTTAAAGAGATGACAGCCACTGGGCAGGCAGAGAGAGGTGTGACTGATGTTTCTCATCTCCCTTTCCTCTCAGTTTTCAGAATCTCTGGTCTTAAAAAAATGTCCGCAGGAAAACAGGGCTTTGGGGAGTTCTCTTTGGAAGTGAGAATTTAGTTTTCCTTACTTCCCGGTAAAGGCTCTTTTCTCTAAACTTCGCGGTATTATTAAAACAATGATTGGGTGCCATGTTGTTTTACATCTGATTCTTAGGAAAAAACAATCATCCACAAACAATCATGATAAAAGGTGACATGTTGACAATTCTCTCACAGCATATATTCATATGTTATAATCTATCTACAAAACGTAGGTATTTATAAAATGGTTGCTTGATGCATAACACAGTTCTGAGGTTAAAAAAATATCACCTAAGAAAGACCCCACCCTAAGAAAGACCCCACCCTAAGAAAGACCCCACCCTAATTGGGCATGGTATCATCCTATGCTTCTAGCCAGCTCTGTCCCAAACCCCAACGCAAACCAAGCATTTCAGCGGTTTCTCGGATGGAGTTGAAGTCACTGATCACAGATCAACCATAATTTTATATGCTCAGATGCAGAGCTCACATTTTCGGTCTGAATGTCCATTCTTCCTACGGCACAGTGGTTACACATTGGGCTGTGATCTGAAAAGTCAGCAGTTCCAAACCACCAGCCCCTCCTCAGAAGAAGACGGGGCTTTCAATTCCCATAAAGAGTTACAGTCTGGGAAACTCGTCCTGCCCTAGAAGATGCCTATGAGTGAAGAATGGCTCAATGGCAGTGAGTTCGTTTTTTAATTATAATATCAAAGATCCCTGATGGTTAAGTAGTTGGCTGCTAACTGAAAGGTTGAGAATTTAAACCTTTCAGGTGGGGTGTGGAAGAAAGGACTGGCATCCCTTTCCCCATAAAGATGATCACCTGAAATCCCCGATGGTGCCATTCCACTGTTACAGGAGGTCTCTGTGAGCCAGAAGGCACCTAACAACAGAAGGTCACAAAGACAGGAGGTTAGACTGTGTGGAAGGAAGGGCTGGCAAACCACTTTTGTGAATAATACAGCCAAGAACACCCTATGGAGGGTCTTATTTATTGTGGGTTCAGTCTCTGCAACACCTGGAGTCACCATGAGCAGGAGCCAATTCTGTGGAAGCTAACCAGAATAATTCATAACAGGAAGGGATACGCAGTATGCGATAAGAAACTGATTCTCAACATTGTCCCCGTCCCGTTCATGGCTTCAGTGCCTTAGAGACTGAAGACTGCTCCACTGGAGGCTGCAACCAAGACCCATGATTTTAGTCAAGAAAGACAGATAACAGCAAGGGCAGACGCAGTAGACTAAAACTTACTCTACATGTCCTCGTTTACAAAATCACACTGGCGAGCGTCCAGCTGAAAGCAGAGTTGACCATCCAAGTCTTTTCCTGTGTCTTTGGTCTAGTAACACCCACACTGGCTGCTGGGTGCTGAGTGTTACTGGCTGTTACTCACAGTAGGAGCAATCTAGGGAAAGTGGTAGAAACGGATATTGGTGGGCCAAAATAACTAGGTTTTTTGAGAGGTAAAAAGATGATTTACTATTGAAGGCCAGCAGACTCTCATGATTCTAACAGCTGAAAAGGTCTGAATACAGGCAGATGCACTAGAGCCCTTCTGGGTGTGCTCTCCTCTGGGTGTGCTCTCCTCTGGGTGTGCTCTCCTCTGGGTGTGCTCTCCTCTGGGTGTGCTCTTCTCTGGGTGTGCTCTCCTCTGGGTGTGCTCTCCTCTGGGTGTGCTCTCCTCTGGGTGTGCTCTCTTCTGGGTGTGTTCTCTTCTTTTCAGCCATTATTCATACCTATAGGATCCAGGTATGTTTCATTCTGCCATACTTGGGATTGCCATGAGCTGGAACCCACAAGGCAGCTGACAACCATATCTCCCCATGATTTTTAAAATTAAAAAAAATGTTACCAGCCCCTTGGAATCCCTCCCCCAAGTTCACTGACACACAGTATCCTTTGCTTCCTAGTTGAAAAAGGAAGACGGTAAAAGAATGAATACATATGAATCGTGGTGCTGGAGAAGAACACGGAAATGCCATGGGCTGCTAAAAGGACAAGCCAATCCGTTAAGCCAGAGTACTGCTTAGAGCAAGGACGGCAAGACTTCTTCATCTTTGGACATATTGTCACGAGAGAACGGTCCCTGGAGAAGAACATCACATTTGGTACAGTGGAGGGGCAGCGCAAAAGAGGAAGGTCCTGGAGGAGATGGATGGATACAGTGGCTGCATCAGTGGGCGTAGGAACAATTGTAAGGAAGGCATGGGACCGTGCATTGTTTCGCTCTGGGATTTTCAATGAGTATACCTTAAATTTACCTTTGGGAATTTGTACTTTTTAAAAAATTCTCTGGATGGCTGAATTTAGGGGCATATGAATCTGCAGATTGATTTTTAGATCTACTCACATTATACATAGATTGAGTGAGAGTGAAAATCCATAGGGTTTATAAGCGCCTCTGAAAGCCTGTCCATTGAGAATCAAACCTTGTGAAAATGAGGTTTGGGACACTGTATACATGCACGTATGTGTAAGAATGAAAGAAGCTCAAACCTCAGTAATCATGGGTGATCATGAACATGAAATTTAAAGATCAAAGTCCCCCTTCACTTCCTGTTTACTTTTTTCTTAAAAATCTTGAACAATATCTGTGCATACTTTAGACCAGCAGTTCTCAACCTGTTGGTTGAGACCCCTTTGGGGTCAAACGAACCTTTCACGGGGGTTGCCCGATTCATAACAGTAGCAAAATTAAAGTTATGAAGTAGCAACAAAAAAATAATTTTATGATTTGGGGGTCACCACAACATAAGGAATTGTGTGAAAGGGTCGTGGCATTAAGAAGGTTGAGAACCACTGCTCTAGACCAATGCTTACAGATGCTTATTTTCTCTCACCTCAACAAAAATGATATTAATTAGGTATGCACATTTATATCTGTTCCCTTCTTTATTCTGCCTGAATGAAAATCCCCATGAAGGACAGCTTAGGCAGTTAGGCCAGCAAATCTTTTAGCAAACTCAGGGTGATGGTTAAGGTTAGGTGACAACTTGACTAAGACATGATTCTCAGCAATTGGGCAGTGATGACATAATCATTCTCCATTTTGTGAAGTCAGTGGCCAATTAGCTGAAAGGGGAGTTTCACTGGGGGTGTGGCCTGCATCCAAAATATAGGGATAGTCTGTCAAAACATCCCCTCTTTTGTCCTACCGCAGATTCACCATCCTTTGACCTACAGTTCCTGGGATGTGAGCCAGCAGCCTGCCATCTGACCTGCTGATTTAGGGTTTGTCAATTCCTCTCAACCATGTGAATCAGGAGAAGTCTCCACACCGATGACTGACCTATGGAAAAGTGGGACTTACCAACTTCCCTGAGCCATTTTCTTAAATGGGTGTCTGTTACACTCACGTATATAATATGGATATAAATGTATGTCTATAAACTCATCCTTAGGATGAGTTATGACCATACACAGGCACAGATAAACACGTTCACGAGTTCTGCTCCTCTGGAGAATCCAGCCCAAGACATCTGGTAATGAAAGTGGTCTTAATTAATCTTAGGGATGAGTTTTCTGAATTGGTTCCTGGGTCTCGTTAGACTTAGCATACTGATGACTCTGATTTCAGGAAGGCAGAGGGCACTGCCAACCCAAGGCTTACGGTGATAGTAGAAATACATAAACTACCCTGTTACTGGCCCAAGTATTTGTGAGAAACAGATCTCTGGGTGATTGTGCACTTGGTGCCCCCAGCATTTCTATCACATTGTCCAGAGAGGCTGCTTTTGCCAGGCAAAATGGTGAAGCAAAGAGATGAGCTAAGGGTTCAGAGTCATAGCTCAAGCAGCACATAAAAGATCTAAAAGTTGTCATTTCTACCCTAAAAGAAAAACAACAACAACCTCATTTCTCCTGAGATTGATGAAATGAAGCACAGAATTCTATCATAAGAGTGGCTGGATTCAATGTCAATTGAGTTCCCAAACTTGAATGGGTGTGAAGCTAAAATGAGGATATTGGTTGGGAATAGGTGGCATCTTGTCACTTGGGAAGGGAAATATGGACAGAGAATCAGGAAGCTGGGGACACCGAGCCCCTAAATTCTATTGAATCACCCCTGCCAACAGAATCAGCCCTCTAAGTCCCATCTAAAGTGATTACTGCATCTTTGTTTGTTAAGCAATCCTCCCCAGTGAAACTCTTGCCCATTCCACTCCCACTCAATGATACTAATCCAGTTATGTCTGAAGAATCTTTGCGATATCATTTGGGGCAGCACCTGCAGCAAATGCTTTAGAAGACATTGCTGAGTGTCCCCAGGATCCGCGCCCCACCACCCATTTTCTTTTCTAGATCGACACCCTATTGCCAATAAGGCAATACCAAATTATACTGACCTTATCTTACTCACTGTTTTTGTGTCAATCCTGACATACAGTGACCCTGTAAAACAGGGTAGAACTGCCCCCTGCATGTTTCTGAGACTGTTACTCGTATGGGACTAGAAAGTCTCACCTTTCTCCTGAGGATTGACCGGTAGTTTCAAACTGCTGACCTTGTGGTTAGCAGCCCAACATGCAACCACTACATCACCAGGGCTCCTCTACAGAGACATTGTAGAACGGAGCAAAGTTGAAAGGTTGACATCTTTATGTAAGTGGATGGCTGCCATCTGCTCACTGCTGAGCAGCTGCTGGATCCAAACTGCCAACCTTTCAGTTATCAGGCAGGCGCTTCACAACTACCACCAGACCACTTCCATCATGGAAGGGGCTGCGTTTTGTTCTCACGGGGGCACGTAGTGGCCTACCCGGCATGCAGTGCTTCCGTCAAACTCCCATCCGTGGACTTCTCCATCACCATGGCATCCCGCACAGCACTGCCTTGGCTCAAAAGACTCTCTTTCCAGCAAATTAAGTGTGCCAATGGGTCTACACTGAGGGAATTCACGGGGCCTGCCCGGTTCCTCGCCACCTGGAAGTAGCTGGCGTGTTGGAACAATGAAAGAACCTTCTAAAGACATAATCACAGCACCAGCTAGATGGCAATCCATGGCCGAGTGGGGACACGCTCTCTGGAGCCAGTACCCAGTACATGGTTCTGCTTCTCTCAGAGGCAGGATTCACAGGTCCAGGAATCAAGGGGGAGAAGGGCAGTGGCACCTTCTTTATGTCTCCTAGGGACCCACTCACAAACGTTTGGCCTCTGCACCCTGTGACCCTATGTTCTGCATGTCTAGGTATCTTTGTTCCGAAAGGAGGAATGCCCTCATTAGAAGACACAACACGGCTTCCGTTGAGCTGGAAGTTAAGAATGCCACTCAGCCACTCGGGGTTCTCCTCATGCCCCGGAATCAACAGACAAAGAAGGGAGTTACCATATTGACTGGAATAATTGATCCAGATTATCAAGGGCAAACAGAATCGATTTTACATGATGGAGGCCACCAAGAGGGTGTCTGAATATAGGAAATACCTGAGGACATCTCTTGTTCCATGTCTCCTTTTAGAAGGAGGCGTGACGTTCACGTCTGAAGTGTGCCTAGTGGCTCAAATAAATACTGTCCCCTTGCTGGCCAATATATCCGGCCTTTGACAAATATTAACAGGCCAACTGGAAACTCGCGCTAATGGCCTTTCATGCAGAAAAGGCCTTTGTATGTGAAATAGCAAAATAAAGTTCAGCTTGCACTATTAAAAAAATGAAGTAAAATAAAGTTGGTAAATGCATGATTCTGTTGCCCCAAATACTTATGTTGGTATTAGTAACAGCTTCTCACTTCCAGGAGTTTTAATTATGCCTCTTGGGACAGGCAGGAGGACGAGGGTGGGGATATGATTTTAACAGCTTATTTGGTTGCTGTCCCTACCTTTACTGCTGTTGGGCTAAAAAAAATCTCCACAGGCTAAAATTCTTTACATTGCAAATAAAATAGCTTTCCCCTGGTTTTTATCAGTATAGGTCCCACAAGGAACCGGCAGCCGGTTTATGTCAATGAACGAGACTTATTGTTTTCAGATTTATTTTTTTATAGCTTAAAAAAAAAAGGTTGGTGTTGCACTTAAAATGCAACAAAGAACAATGAATACTCTTAATTTGGGGTTCCAGTACAATTGCTGGGCCGAATAAAGGCCACATTACACCCAGCTATTTGTGGGAGAGCTCATTAATTCCGATGCTCTGCCCAGCTTGCTTCCTAGTATGGCATGCACACACATGCACACACACGCACACACACACACACACACAGGCACATACATGCTTTCCCTTTAACCTTCAGGCAGATAGATGGGCTTGCTGTGTGTCTATTTCGTGTTTGCATGAACCCTCATCATAAAAAGTAATGAGACAGGCCCAGCAGTCAGAGAAGCCGAAAGTAAGGGGCAAAATATAAATTCTGAAGGACTGGGCATGTTTATCTGGGATAAGGAGAGGGAGGTGGCAATACTCCTCAAAGACCTGGAGTGGTCTCTAGAAAGTTTTCTCTTTAGTCTGACTCACCCTTTCTGTTCTCTTGGATGCAACTAGACCGGTGGAAGATCCAGATCATACCCCAATTCTCCCCGCACTCCCCACATTCCTGCCCCCGCAAAACCCCTGCCCATCACTCAACATTTCTGAAAGAACCTCCTTCAGGCAGAGTGGAAAGAGTGAGTTTGGGTTGGAAGCCAAGAGACTTGTGTTCTCATTCTGGTCTACTGCGAATTCACTGGGTGCTCTTGGGAAAATCACTAAGTGCTTTGGGGTTCTAGTTTCTCCATCTGAACTATAAGCTTTCCAAAAGGCCCATAGGAGCCCCCAATTTTGAGGTCCCATGCTTTGACATTTTAGTCCCATCTTCTAGAGCCCAATGATGGCCCCGGGCCACCATCGTAGAGGCTTGTTTGCTGCAGCCCTGCGTTGTTACTTCTGAGCTTACAAAGCAACAGGGCCCTGATTCCCTCAGGTTGTCACCTACCAGTCGGTTTGCATTTCCACATGAGAAGGACCTCTTAGAGGTCAGAGGGAAGCGTCTCTAATAAGCGAATTGTAGGCCCCTTATTTTATATCGACTGAAGGTAGCTTTCGGGTGCTGTCGCTCAGGATGGCACTCTCAGCCATTTGGAAGACACTGAAAGTCCGCAGCCAAAGCAAGCAGCCAAACACATTGGAAACTAGGATCTGACTTTAAATTAGTGTCAAGGAGGTTCTGAGAGGGGGTGGAAAAGTTCTGGAACTAGATATTAATATTCCTTCTCAAGGCTGCATCGCCCCAGTGACTGATGAACTAAAGGTGAGGCAAACATTTTCTCTCAGTTCACTGTGGAAGGGACCTCGCTCTGGGGACTAGGAAGGAATGATCAACTTGAAGGAGGGAGACATTCATTTTGTGCATTTGCAGAAGGTATATGATTTAAAACCTTTGTCCTGTCACTTTCCCACACTCAATTTCAAGGCTCATTTTCCTTCAGCGTGTCTTCGGCCCATATTTGGTAACCTACTCTAATTATGGAATGTGTTGTTATGAAAGCTACTCCCATGGTTCTTCTTATGACGGCCATAAACTAGAAGAATGCTCTTTCATCCAACTTTCCTAATTCCAATTTCTGCTACAAGGAGTCATTTAATAGAAACACTATAAAATCAGCCTGTTGTCCAAATGTTACAATGAACAGCCAAGGATCTGCCGTTGTGGGTCACTGTTGTTGAAATGGTTATTACGATGGTGTTATGGTTTTGAACGCTCATTCCCGTGTTCCACATTCTTTTATCCCACGTGTAATCCAAGTCAAACTGACCTCAACCTTGATGCTCTTGGGATGATGGTAAAACAGAGAACTTCTAAGTTATGGCCAAGGACGTTCTGCTCATTGTTATGTGCAGCTGTGGTGGAGAACGAGGCTTTGTAGTTATTATCTAGAACTTCACTGGTGGTAAGCTAACAGTGAAGACTTTAATGGCTTCCACTGGAAGAACAGAGGAGGGATGCATTCACTCGCCTACAATGTTCTGGGCCTCGGTAGCTTAGTGATTACTCGCCAGGCTGTAATCCAAAAGGTCAGTAGCTCGAAACCACCAGCTGCTCTGCTGGAGAAAGACGAGGCCTTCTACTCCATTAAAATCAAGTTACAGTCTTGGAAACGCATAGGGGTAGTTCTCTCCTGTCCTGTAAGCTCATTATGAGTTGGCATCGAGACCAGTGAGACTCACAGCAAGGAGACAACGTTCTGACATGTAGGACTAACTAAACGTAACATTTGCAACTCAATTCTTCCCAGGCCTGTAGACGGCAAGACCCAACTTTTATCCTGAATGGAAAGAAACAAGAAATACAAGGGGATAATATTCCTCACACACTAAAGAAATAATAGTCTTTTATGTCCAACTGATTCTTGTGAATATATGTGCCATAAAGTTTTTGCAGGAGTGGGTGGATGGAAAACCGCAAACAAGACCAGTTGTGAGTTCCTGTGGTCTCTGCCAGGGTTTATAAGCATCTATTTTAACCCCACAGCACCACTGCTGGCCTCAGGGCTGAAATGCTATTAAAGTGTCAAAGGAACTTCGTTTATAACAAGCTCTTGCCTGTCCCAGTCCAAACTTGGTAGAGAACTTGGTTCCACTGCTTAGCTGATAAGACATGACTTCAGGATGGCTGGTTGTCTGCTCTTGATGACCGTTGAGCAAAACTTTATGTGGACTTGGAGCCCAAGTTTAAGGGGCAGCCTGAGTTCCTTGGGGTTCAGTGAGGAGCCAGAGCAGCAAGCAAAGAGAGATGCTTTGTTTCAATCTACTCATGTACTGGGACAGGTTGAAATATGGAATGCTCCCCTTGCATTCATATATAAAGTCCAATGCCTGATTTTGAGATAGATTCAACAAATATGTAAAAATCCAAATTTCTGTGTCTTAATGCTAAGTCTCTTATCCAGAGCTAAGAGATATCTGCTGTCAGTTTAGCACGGCACATTTATTCAAAGGAGTTTTGTTTCCATGTGTTTTTATGATTTGTGTTATGAAGAGGCTCATGTTTGCAGCAGAGCACTGGGCTAAATCTAGAAAGTGCTAAAGTCTGAACAGAGATAAGACCAATGCCAAGGAATTGATCAGACTTTAGTTGAGGTCCAAGGCCTATGAGTAAGAGGAAGAATTGGAATCATTTTGCTGAATTAGTCTTGTCCAATTGGTCAAGAGGAATTATGACAGCCTTCCTATCTGAATATATTCCATTAAAATGCTTTTTAATGTATGGTCCAAAAAATGCAGAAGTCCAGTTTTGTTCTCTGATTTGCCATGTGAGGTCAAATAAATCATTTGTTGATCCTCAGTCTCAGTTTTTCTTCTATAAAGTGGACTAGTAACTAAAGGTACATGGACTAATAACTAAAGATACATGGAGAATATTATTATTAATATAAGTTATAATTACATCAATTGCATTGATAGACTACTCTCTTATTGAAGACTATAGTTAAAAACTGCAGGGCAGCTAGCTCTGCGTTAATATACATATGTGTCTGATCTCTTTCGTGAAGCTAGCAATTTGAATGAAGGCGGAAGCAAGGTTTCCTTCATCCTCAGTGCAGTGATTGCAACACATTATAGGTTCCAAGGGCATTGTCACTGCTTGTTTGTCATGGACTGAAGGTTTTGCCCTCGGCACCTTTACATGGCCAGCTCTTTCTCATCCTTGGGGGTCTCATCAGAAATGTCACTCCTTCAACAAGTCCTGCCTATCAAATTCTGCAAGCCCAAGTCCTTCTCCTTCCTTTTCTGCCTTTCCCACGGGTCTCTGTCTCAGCACCCTATTCCTTTGCTTCCCACTGGAACTGAGCACAAAGTGGAATGTTACATATTATGCCATGGCTGTGGCTGTCCATTGCCATCGGGTCAGCTCAGGCTCACGGGGAGCTCCCAGACAACAGAATGAAATGATGCCCAGCCGTGTGCCATCTTTGTGATCCCAGAGGTATGCTGGGGTTCCCTCTTGCAGCAATGTGTCAGCTTTATACTTGTTTATCCTCCACCTTCTTTATGAGGGGATTAACTTCTTGAGAGCAACTCTGATCTAAACCTCTGTCTAGAACATCCCCACATATAGTGCCTAGCAAGGACATGGCCTTGTAAGAATTAGTTCTCCGCTGAGTGGATGAATCCACGAAAGCTCAGGAGGACCATGGATGTTGGGGGTTTTGTAAATGGTGGAGCATCACCTGATCATATTTGCAATGCAGGAAAACGGCCCTGGCAGCCACAGTTTGGGGCCTGGATATGAGAAGCCATTTAGGAGCCCTGAGAAAGGACGATGCGTGTGGATGAGAAGGAGGATGGGATATACATGAGATATTCCAAGTCAGTGAAAATGATATGGAACACACACTTTTCCGTGTAGTTTATGGTGAAAAGCATAGCATTTAGGATGCCTAGTGATTTGATCATTCATTGAATAATCGAGCTATACCTATCGGCTCCATACCTGTCACCATGGTGTTTACAGCCTAGGGGAGAAGAGATTTACTGTATATAAGTAAATGATGTAAGTGCTGTGTTTGTGTGATGGTGCCTTTGCTGAGGTGGAGCAACAGGATGGGGCAGAGCCGCAAGAGGAGGGACGATGATGTAAATCTGCACTAGTCACAATCCCTGCCAACTCCCCCCAGAGCTGCAATGCTCACCTGTGAAAATTCTCCAACACACATTGCACAGGTGAAAGTTATTACTATTACTCCTCGGCATCCTCCACCTCACCCCCTTCTTTCTTTTTTCCCTTTCCGTTGTAAAATATCAGCTTGATTTAACTCATGCGTAACCAACTACCTATTCAACCCACCTGCAAAGAAAATACCAAGCAAATGCCCCTAGAAAAGGCTCCTTAAGAGAGTATGGGGCAAGGAGCAAGCAACCCAAACAAGGCTTCCAGCCACATGCTGGGTGACCTTACCCTTGGCTTTCTTCTTTTGTTAAATGAGGGATAGTGGTTACACGTCTCTGCTCATTCAAAAAGAAAATAAGATAGGGCAATTGGAGGGGGCACAAAAAGAACAAAAACACTATTTTGGGCTTTTTTAAGAAAGAGGAAATCCGGAGCGTTTTCATCGAGCTTTGCAATCCGATGATTTTGTTGTTCAGTAGCAATTTATTGATTTTATTTGATTCGCTTGGCACACTCAGCCGACGAGTTGCTGGACATGCTCTATTCCTCTGTTCCAAAAGCTTGGCTCACAGGTCCCGAGGCACACGCAGCAATGGCATGGCTGAGGAGCAGCACAGGGCACTCAGGGGAGCCACCAGGAGCGTGGTAGGTGCCATGTCAACTCGCACAGGCCCTGCGGAATGTAGCTGAGCCCAGACAACGATATGAATGAAGACAAAGGAAGAAAACAAACAAACAGCAGAGCCCCTGAAGAGTAGAAAATTGATATAGGTAGACCCCGGAGTAACCAACTGACTATAAATAAATAAGTACCTTCATACATGGGATAAATATGAAGAAAGAGGGGCAGATTCATTGACTAAGATTGGCTATCATTTCTTGCTTCTGAAGTGAATCCATTGAGACCAACATTGAATAGTAATTTATATATATATATATATATATATATTGATTTTAAAGAGACTGCAGGATCCCTCAAGATAGATCTGGTGATTTAGCTATGACACATGTTGATCCCTTAAGCTGGTATTAGAGTCTCGGGGCGGGGGGGGGGGTTAATGTGCTAAGACAAAGGGTAAAGGTTTTAGTCTATCCAGAAGTGCATCAGAAGAAAGGTCTGGTGATCTACATCTGAAAAATCACCCATGGAAAACCCTAGGGAGCACCGTGTTACTCTACTACACACGGGCTCACGACAAACCAGGGCTAATGCCCAACATATAGCAAGCAGCTAACAAATGTGCATTACTGGTAGTACTACCTCCACCACTATCTCTTCCAGAACTGGGTCTCAATCTTTAAATGGAGGAGATATTTTTAAAGTGTAGAAAAAAGTAATGTCAAGTACAATATAGAATTAATATATGGAGTAAAAACCCAGTCAGTCAAATGTATATTGGAATGACAATGCAAACTATTAGCCATGTGAACGATCCAGGTGGTATATAGGCAAGGGCCATCTAATATGGGCCCTTGGTGGGCTCTCTTGACAGTATTGTGACTGTCCTCCCTGGCCTTTATTGCAGAAGTTGGCAGATGGGGTGCCTGAAATTCTAGCTTCCCTATTACTTAGACACCCCACACGACATACTTCTGGTGAAGGAAATATAAGTGAAACTCCCTGGAATAAATGCCCACAAATAAATTCTCAGTAAGAAAAACAGCTCCTGGGACTCACATGTTTTTCTCTTCCTGAAATGTAGTCACCTTCAGACAGACGATGGGCATGTAAGCCACACATGAAGGGTGGCAGAGCAGGAGGATGGAAGGGGCCCAGGGCTCTGATCATGAGTGGGCAGCCTTGCATTGCCTGACTCAATTTTTTTGTAGCATGAGAACTATAAGCTCCGTGTGTGTGTGTGTGTGTGTGTGTGTGTGTGTGTGTGTGTGCGCGCGCATGTGTGGTCTCACTTGCAGGCAAATGGCTACAGAACTGATACGGTGCTCTACTGTCAAGCTGTTTCTCTCTCCTTGAAAAGGGAATAGTAATATTAATAAAACATGGACATATAAAATTACACAAGACTATTAAAGATGCAAACTAAATTCCTTTAAGAATTTGCGAGGAAAATAATCCAAAGGTGAAATTTTCAGGTAGAGTTGGAAGGATGAGTAGGGAGGACTTGGGCTTTTGACAGGAAGAGGCAAGGAGGGTCTGATTCATGCTGCGGAGGTGAGGCGCTCAGGAGAACCCCTGAGCTCTGACTGCTGTGGAATATGGATGTTGAGGGGAGAACTTGTGAGATAGAAAGGGGGGCTGTCTGAAGTCTTGGAGCAAGTGAAGGACACAATGAAAATAGAGTTATCATGAAGTCTTACTCATACTGTATTCGAAATAAGAATTGTGTAATGACATGGGAATCATTTTACCCTTTCCATGATAAAATATCTGTCTAATTCAGATGATGAGTATGCATTTCCCTGGTCAACTAGTCTGAAGAGAAAATGACATGATCTCAGTTTAGGGTGAAAATTACTTTTTCAAAGTCCTTCAGAGCCTGGACCTGCTTGGCACTCACTATTGAGCAGGTACACATGGGAGCTTGTCTGCCATCGTACAAGGCCCTGATGGGAAATGCCGAGATCGCCCTTACAAGAAGCACTGGCCACAGCTGAGAAAAAGATGAGGCTTAAAATGGTTATCAGTGACCTTCATTTTACTTTTTGTTCTGGGAATCTTAACTTATCAGAGAGCCAAGAAGACAGGCTCAAGGTTCAGACCCATTGATTTTCTTTCCACTCGTACATTTAAGAGCCAGACTCTTGGCTTTGGATAACAGTGATTTAGAGATTCTGTCTCATTTTATAGGCAGCACAAAATTCGCACTGCCCAGTGTCCGGAGACAGGCTAGCTCATTCTCTTTTAGATCCGAGGATGGGTGAGCAAGGAAGCAAAGAGGCGTGCCAGGGGGGTGGCTCTGTCTTTATTACAGGGACACACTCCTGCAGTCTATGCATTCACACTGTCCCTATCGGGGGGAGCCCACCGCTACCACTGGCCCCCTGTTAGTTGCAGAACACAGAAAACACAAAGTCGTCAGAAAATCCAAAGAACAACCAACAGGTTCACGACTGCATCTTCAACCTGACCTAGCTTGACCATTCTCTGAGAATCTTGTACAGGTCGGACATGGTATTTTTTGATAGAGATGTTCAATTAAACTATAATCCACTTGAATCACCCTGAGACCTGCTTTTCTGCTTTCTTTCTGTGTGTTCTTGGAAGCACGGCAGTAGGTGTGAGTTAGACGGAAGCAAAAGTAACTGCCAACAATCCATATAGATCGGAATATCCACTGAGAGATCATTCACAAGGACCGACTTTCTGCATTTGTTTCCTCTTTTCTATAGTAAGCTAACATTTTGTTGATTTTTATTTATAGATTTATTTGTTTTAAACTGTGATCAGGGTGAAAGTTTACAGAGCAAAACTGGTTTTCTATTTAACAATTCTTACACATTTTATTTGGTGAGATTGACTGCAGTTTCCACCATGTGACAGCGTCCTCTTCTTATTTCCCCACTGGATTTACAGTTGCTGCTCATACCTCTGCCCTGTCCCTTCCTATCTTTAGAGCCTTCTCCCAGGGCAGATGATGCCCATGTATCTTCTGTGGTCCATTGTTCCAAGGAGTGCTTTCCTCCTGGTGTGTTGTACTAATCTCTATCAGTCCAGTAAGACCTTCATGCTCCACATTTTTATGCTCCACATTTCCCTCCTTCTCTGTCCAGGACCTCCTATTAGGATATCCTTCAGAGAAGTTATTGGTCCTTCAGTGAGCCTGCTATTGGTGTAGTGACACGTACACCAGAAATGACAACTCAGAAGTGAATTCACCTACCTATGGGCAGCTGATCTTTGACATTAAATGGGGAATGAGTTATTTAACAAATGGTGCTGACAAAACAGGATATCCATTTGTATAAAAATAAAACAGGATTCTTATCTCTCACTGTAGGCAAAAATTCATTCAAGGGCCATATACAAAACTCAAGATGGAGCAAATACCTAAATAAAGCTAAAGCCTAAAACCATAATGATCATTAGGAAATTATCATAGGAAAAAATAGGGGCAAGCTAAAAAGCCATTTACATGACACAAATATAATATCAAACATAATTTTGGGCACACACACAGCAGAAGATGAACTAGATCCAGTGAAGATCCAGCATAAATGTATATCAAAGGGCTTCACCAAAAGGTTAAAGAGAGAGTCCTATAGACTGTGAAAATATTTGGGGCAAAAATATACTGGAAAGGGAACTAATGCCTCAGACATATAACAAATTTCAACACGTAAAAGACACTCCAAACTAAAAATTGGCAGAAGTCATGAACAGACACTTCCCTACAGAAGACATCCAGGCAGCCAACAAACATGAAGACATGCTTGTGACCATTAGCCACTAGAGATGCATTTCTTTCCTTCGTACACACCAAACCTATCCAAATTCATTACCCTAGCATCTCTGACATTGTAAATCCTTATGTGAGCAGACAGCCGCACCTTTCTCTAGAGTGTGGTGGATTTGAACCACTTACTTCATAGTGAGCATTACACACATGCTTGCACGCACACACACTCACACGACTGGATCCTGCAGTTAAGCTGATCAAGTTTCTCCTTTGTGAGCAGACATTTTGTGTTAAAGACTTTTTTTCTGCTTTGATATTGCCCTCACATTTACAAAATGGAAACATATCCTGTATAATATTAATTGAGTAGATATGTAATATTAACAGATTCTGAATTTGAATACTAATGCAGGCACTTATTAACTGTGTGCTCTTGGGAAAATTATTTCACTTTCCTGTGCCTTAGTTTACTCCTCTCTTTATAGGAATAATACTTGTGTCTACTACATGATTCATTGTGATTTATGTATAAAGATAACATAAGTTAGTATGTCTAATGTGTTTGCTATAGTGCTTGGTACATAATGAGAGCTATGGAGGTGTGATCTCTGGTTACTATGATTTGACATGTGATATATTGAAATGTTCCCCCATTTTGTTATTGAGTACCTGTTCTACAATGGACATAATTCTAAAACCTGGGAGCTTGAGGTGAACAGAGCAGAGAAGCATCTAGAATTCATGTTTTTTTCCCCACTGTGGTGGGGCAGTAGCTAGTACACACACAGTGTGTGTGTAATGAAGAAACGTCAAAGATGGTGTCATAGAGCAGGATGGGGTCACAGGCGTGCTGATCTGAAAGCAGATGGGCAGCGAGAATCCCTCTCTGATGACACTGAACCTGAGATCTCCGTGACTTCTACGTAGGTAGCACTTAGCTGTAGGAGGTGACAGTCACTTTTCTCTATTCTCTAAAGCTTATTGTCCACAGGGTCAATGCTGACTCACAGCAACCTTATAGGACAAGGTAGAACTGCCCCGATGGGTTTCTGAGACTGTCACTCTTGACGAGAGTGGAAAGCCTCATCTTTCGCCCAAGGAGCGGCTGGTGGTTTCAAACTGCTGCGTTTGCAGTTGAGAGCCCAGTGCATAACGTAAGCTAACAGGGCTCTTTCTCTGCTCACTAAGGATCCCATTACAGCGAGACCTTTCACGTTAACATAAGCAGTTTCCTTCAAAAGCCTTCGATAAGTTTAAAGGTAGTGAACAAACTCTGAAGGCCACGCCGTTCAAAGGACAATCAGGAGCTTGTCCTGCGGACAGTCACCCCCGAAGGAAAGCACCCGCTGGAGGGAGGGAGGGGGGGAGGGAGGGAGGGAGGGAGGGAGGGAGAAGGCTCCGAAGGGCACCCTCAGCCACCCTTTTCTTACATCTCATCCTAGCTCGAGCCAGGCAGTTCAGACTTCAGACACCCATGTCCTGTCATCAGTCATCTGCAGGAAATTTTAAAAATTCGTTGCCCAATCTGCAAAGACAGGAGGTGGAGGAAATGGCCAAGGGAGAGAGGGAGGAAGTTCTGTTCCTTGGTAGATGATAGAAATCAGGGAAAACATGACTGCTGGTGTTTGTTCAGTCCAGGCACCTCAAACGTTGGTGCGGGGGGATAAAGGCTGTTATCGTGTGGAAATGGAACAACTTCACTGGGTTGGAATGCTAGTCCTGCCTCTTATGGGAAGAATAGGGCCCGGGTTTGCTTTGCAAGTGGCCAATGCTATCTTTCTCTCTCACTTGCAATGGAACTCTCTTGCATTGATGTAGTCTCGTTAAGTTTGCCCAGTGCCTTCAGAGATGCAGTTTTCATCTATTACTATTTTCCCAGCTCTGCATCTTCTGTTAATCTGAGGTCCAGACACCTCTTGCTCTCCACTGATCAGATGCTTCCTCCCCATTCAGACACAGTCTCCTCAGAGACACCTCCCCTGGTTGCCTTATGACAGCAGGCACTAGCTCCCACCCACTCAATTCCCCACTGTGGATGCCTTTATGTTCCCTTCAGAACCCTTATCCCAGAGTGTAATTTTATTCACGCCTTTCTTCCTGTTGTGCGTAAGGTCTCCACGGATCAAAATGGACTTGGTTGGCACCTAACAACAACAACATGGCAGGGGACCTGTTCAATTCCAGGCCAAGGCACTTAGTAAGCTATGACCACCTGTCTGTCACTGGCGGCTCATGGGTAGCTCTGATGTTGAACAGGTGTCGGCAGTGCTTCCAGATTAAGAGAGACTAGGGAGAAAGGCCTGGAGATCTACTTCTGAAATCCTGGCAATAAAAATCCTATGGGGAATAAAAAGATCTCATTTGGGGGTAGCACAGGACCTTGTAGCCCACAGGCTCCCAGACGTATTTGGCCTACTGAACCCTTTTCAGAACACAATGTAGTCAGTGCCCCCTGGCAGTGACCAATATTTGTATTGCATTGTAGTGTAGTGTAGTGTAGCATAGTGTAATGAAGGCACGTGTCTTTGCAGCTTCCCTGGGCCATTCCAGTGCCCTCCAGGGAGCACTGTCACCCACTCTGGGAAACACTGGAATAGTCCTTCATTTCACAACATCTACTAGAGACCACACCGAAGCCAACTCACACTGGCCCCCAAGACCTGGCGAGACTTGGGATCTCTGCTTAGCCCAGTGGGAGGCAGATGAAATCTGATGATGCTTAAGAAGCAGCATCCTTGAAATCCGCACCTCAAAGAAGAAGCTACAGCCCCATCCAAGACACCTTCAGAGAAACTTGGGGTTGCCAACTTTCAACACAGCACGTCTCAGCCCAGCCGTTATACTGTGTGGGTGTGTATGAGTCTGGGACCAGAGCTCTGACCACTGCCTTAGCTGGGTGACTCTGTGTAAGTCATGAACATGGGCGACTCGTGTCCTCATCTGTGTACGACGGCAAGAGTCAAAGGCCCCACAGTGTGGCTTCCCAGAACACAAGAGGGGATTGGGTGGAGAGGGCTTCGTAAATGAATATTGAAGGTCCCTGTAGACGTGGTGTTTCTTTTAGTGCATGTGTAAAAAGTCACTCTAACCTAGTAAGGTGGTGGTGATCAGGTTGAGAATATCCTTGGGACCTTTTGAGATTATTAACCAGGCTATGGTTCTTTTTAAAATCAGTTTAACCAGAATGTTTATAACTCCCAAGCTATCAACCAAACCATTTGTGCATTGCCCCGTTTGCTTCACCACGTGTCCTTGTATCGCTATTGTTTTTAATGGCTACATTTTTTCTAATGTTTCCCCCCCGCTGCTGCACACCCAGCATGATGCTTTAAGATGCAATATGTCAGGTGAAAATGAAAAACACATGTATTTTTTAGCACTTAGTTTCCAGCATGCAAGAGTCTCCAAAGAGGGATGGAAAAACCCATATTTTGAGAATAAGGTTTCCAAATAGAGAAGCTCTCCTGAAATGGAGATTTCCAACTTTTGCGGAAATGCTCATTAAGGGATAGGCCATTGGTTAGGGTAAGAAGTGCACGAAGCTGCTTATTCTCACAAAGAGCTGATACTAGAGACTCCTGAAGAATAAACATTTTTCAAACGGAGATGATTGGTCAGAAAAAGAAAATTCAGAAGGAAACATTAAAAAGACAACTTTCATTTGAGAGAAGGAAACGAACAGGTTTAAGAAGATCAAGTCCTACGAAGAGTTAGAACTAAGTCCTATGAGCGAAAGTCCCAGAGAAACATAACTGACTTCAAAGGAGTAGTATTTCTTACCAATTTAAGCTACCCAAGAGACCGTCCCATGGACGGGCTGCTGGCAGAGCTGGTGCCCACTCAGAAAACACTGGAGCCAGGGAGGCTCGCTGGCTCTTTGGAAAGAAGTCCAGCCACCAGGGAGAGAGAGGTTTGACTGGGAGACCTTATGGGGAGCCTTGCAGTCTTCCAGATGTGCTTCCTGAACGTGCACCTCCATCCGACCAAGGCCATCATTGCTCAACTCCAAGGTCTATCATTGTTCAGAAATCCTATGCTTCCAGATGCATGCATAGTCCCGACTGAAGCTTCCCTGACTGACGCTGGAAACTTCAGATAACAAAGAGTACATGTGTGTGATTTCTCTGCTAAACAGAGGTGAGCTTTAATGGTCGTTTAGATGCTATCCTTTCTACAAAGTTGACACAGCTGTTCTGAATAGCAGATTCAGGGAGGACCAGCGATTTGAAACCAAGGCGCGCAACTCGCAAGAAGCAAAGGTGCCCATAGATGGGGAATGCCAGGGCCCCGTGGTTGAAGGCTCTCCCTGATCCTCGAAGGCCACCGTGCTTTCTAAAAGCAAAAGACTGCTCAGCCCCAGCCTAGGCTGTCTTTTGGATCACAGAATCTTCCCAACTGCCAGCCAGGCGCCTGCTTAACAATCAATGCAGAAGTAGTTGCCTGCTGGCTGCCCGGATTCCTCTGTTTTTCTGTAGAGTCCAGGAAGACGAGTTCAGGAACCAACAGCAGCTGAACAACTTGGCTGACCTGTGCCCCAGAGCATGGTTCCAGGACAAGTCTCCGAGGGGAGGGAGGAGGTAGCAAGAGGACAAGGGAGGGGGTGGAAGGAGAATGGAGCCATCAATTAGTCATTTGGATTTCCCCATAGCTTCGTTTTCTCCGCTTACCCTGGTGGCTTAAGAATAGGAGGCTGACATGGATTAGGAGCCCTGAGGGCCACGTGGGCTGCATGTTGGTTTGCCAAACACTAGGTCAGTAGTTAGAATCCACCCGCCGGTCTGTAGGAGAATGCTGCCACTGTCTGTTTCTGTAAAGACTTACAGTCTCAGCAGTTTTACTCTGTCCTGTAGGGGTCACCGGGAGTAGGAATTGGCGAGATGGCTGTGGGTTTGGTGCATTTTGGTCACCCCAGGTGAGGACTGGTTAGGTGTCTAGCTCTGTATTCCAAACCTCTGTAAGCATTCTCTCATCTACTTCTCAGATGAGTCACCTGAGGCACTGTGGGGCTCAGGATCACACTGGTGAGCCCAGGACTAAAGCAGAAGCTCAGTGGAGGAATTGAGGCATCTCAGCTTACAACCACCCTCCTCACCACACCGGGCAGAGAAAGCGGACATCAGATGTTTAGCTTAAGGTTTCACATTTTGGTTTTGCTTTTGTGTGTGTGTGGTTAAGTTTACCAGAATACCATGCCTGCTTAAGGATCTACACACACACACACACACACACACACACACACACACACACACACACACCACTATGCTCTTGTTTTTCAACGATCCGATTCAGACATGGGCTGACCGATGAGAGGTACGGAGTCAATATTTGGTGAGTGTATGAGCAAATGCATGCCAGAGCAAAGGGGAGCTGAATGGAACAATACTGCTGGATGTCATTGAACTGTGGAGTGCTATGGCAGCTGTATTAACTCCCCATAAAATATTTTGGTGGTTTTTTAAAAGCTTTCCTAAAAATGTCAGAGAAACATTGTATTAAAAACAACAACCCACAGAGGATCATCTCAAAGGGTCCTGGCGTTGCTATTTGACGCCACAACGCTCCCAAGAAAAACACGCAAACTCGCTGCCTTCCAGTCGAATCCCAACTCACAGTGGCCCTCCAGGGCACAGCGGAACTGCCCCTGGGGTTTCTGAGGCTGTCCTTCTTTACAGGAGTAGAAAGCCTCCTCTTTCTCCCTCCAAGTGGCTGGTGGCTTCAAACTGCTGCCTTGGCGGTCCGCAGTCCAACACACAATCACCACAGCCCCCACCAAAAGGCATGTGGTGCATTCTGCGTACACATTTTTCCCACCTGGCTTGCGTCCCCTCTGCCCGTCCACAGAGAAGGGGCTTCCCCCCGTGTCTTTCCCCTCCATGAATGGATGGAGAGAGGGACTGCTGCGGGGGCTCAAACACAACAGCAGCTATGAGCGTCCTATTGGACCATACCATGTTTCGAGCTGCTGTACACGCGGTCACACTGCGTTGGCGCCCACTCGGGGCACCTAAACAACAACTTTCTTTTGCTGCTTGGCCAGCATCATGTCCCCAGGGCCCGGGAGGAGCCTGTTTATTTTCCTTGGGTACTGAAACATCTTCTGGAAGCTTTTGGGCACACGGTCAATTGACAGATGCTAAGCCTTCTGGAGCCAATCAGATCTATGAGAGGTGACCAGACCGGAGACGGACACTAAGCAGGTGTGGTTGGTGGCTGTAATAGTAACGGGTCTGGGTCAATAAACAGAAGTGAGTCCCGGAAACCTGTGCAGTCTTGCTGTGTGTGTGTGAGTGTGTGTGTGTGTGTGTGTGAAGTACAGACCACAGAAATCCTGGCCTCTAGTGCCCTACAGATGCGAGACAGGAGGAGGACTCCTGGCTGGCATTACTGGGACACACAGTTGGCCGCATCTGCCAACATCGGAGTCACTGGAGGGCCAGCCTGATATTTAGAACGTCTGAAGCCCCTCCGCTGGGCCGTGAGGCATTCTGTGATCATCGCAGAGGAGAGGGAAGGAGAAAGAAGCGGCCCTTCTTAATGATATCATTTCATTATGCTATAATTTAATCTGGAAATGGTCCTTCAGAGCAGACGCTACTGCCTTGCCCTACAGATGAGGCGCCGGGCTCCTCCCTAAATACACCTAGAAACCTCAGTCCTGCCACATATACCTCTTGCCTTCAGTACCTAGTGTGTGCCGGGCCCTGTCATAACAATGCCTTCTGGTGGCTGCCTGGTTTGTCTCAGGTTTGAGAGGAACTGACACATCTCTCTCAGCCCTGGGAGGCTGTGGCGGCTTTCTTTCTTGTTGAAACGTCTGGTGTACACAAGAGGACTTCAAAAAGGTCATGTGGGGTAAAAATGGCTTTCTCCTTGAATTCCATCTTTCCACGAACTTTTTGAAGTCATACAGCTATCAAAGCATACGCCATTTCGATGTTTTTCACACGCACAACTCGGCTACCTAACTCAGAGTCATCGCGTTGTACCGTCACCACTTCCTGTTTCCTAATTTCCCATGTCTCTTAACGGATGCTCGCTGTCCCCAAAGAGGTTTTGGCCGCTCATGAGGATGTGACAAGAGGGGGCCAGGCACCAGGGTTCACTGGGTGCCCGCTTGCTTCTATTTCACAAAGCGTGACAGTTGGCCCTTCATTCTGGGGTGGCTCTCACTCACAGCAAACCTCGCTTTGCATTTTGAGAGACGGTCATAGGAACTAAGTGGTCATTCAGACGAACTTTACATATTTCTGAGTTATGGCCTTTCAGAGTCCTGGTATTCAAATTTAAGCCAAAAGATTCATTTAGACCAGGGTTTCTCAACTATGACTTCACAGATGAAAACAAGTAAGAATAACATGGACGCGGCCTCCACCCCAGAACACGTGAACCACACTTTCTCTCCAGGGTGGGGTCCCACGGTTGGCTTATTTTTCACAGCACCACAAGTGAGAGCAGCAGGCAGTCCCACTTCAACCGAGTACCACTTGATCAAATAAAAAGAGGGGATCGTATGGGGCTCCCCCTGACCCCCAATTGAATATTGGCTATTAGAAGCTCAACGCTATCCTAGCCAGCAAATAGCAAGTGAGTTGTAAGGGGAATTTGGCAACAAATGCCCACAGTCAGAATAGAAGACAAGGAAAGAAAAGAAGACAAGAACCATCACGTCAATTATGAAGAACCAGATGCCCAGGCACGCAGCCAGGGGCGTGGCCAAGTCCCTGGGGGTGGGGGCAGGAGACATTTGGAGGGATTAGACATGTTGCCAAAGGTTGCGATGGGATGTGGACTTGCTTCTGACCTATTGCGAGCCCCGAGAGCAAAAACAGATGAGGAGTGGGCACTCCTGTATCATTTTCCGGCTGCTTTTGTCTCCAGCGGACCTAAAGGAAACCAAGGCTTCCTGCTGTGCCTTTCCACCAATCCGCTCAAGGGTTCCCAACAGTCTCCCTTCCTGAACGCCAGGGGGAGTCAGACCTACCCTGCAGCTGGACACAGAACAGAAACACTTGCTTCTGCTTTAGACCCAGTCTCAAAGAGCCTCTCCCCCTCTCCCTGACTAAAGAGACACTCTCTCTACCTGTGCTCCTTTACACGGCCAACTAACCCCCTCCCAGAGCAATAAACTGAATTTTATTCTCTAGCCCCTAGACCCAGAGACATAAATGGTCAACCACGTGGCTGCTACCCCAGAGGTTAGCAGTTCAAAGCCACCATCACCCTAACCGCCTCAGAAGAAAGGCCTGGCATTCTACTTCAGAAAGATCCCTGCTACTGAAAGCCCCAGGGGGCACAGTTGCACTCTGAACCAGGGGGCAGGTGTTTGGTTTGTTTGGATATTTTTCCCCCATGCCCTAGGTTTAAAGTGGCAGTAAAGGGCCAGAGGTAAGAGAGGAGATGCTGGCACTAGACTATCTAGATTTGAATCAGCCCTTAGTACTCCAGGCAGCTTGCATAAAAACTCCTGTGCTTCAGTTTCCCTGCCAGTACAATGGTACTGGTAAGAGTCATGTGATCGATAGGATCATTGACAGGATCACTGTAGGCTATGGAGCGTGCGTCAAGCTTGGAACGCGCCCCAGGGCAGACTAACGTAGTCGTTCAGTGAATACGAGCAAGTGCTGTTGTGAAGAAGGTTGCCAAGACGCTTGTACTTAAGTTCTCAATCTCCCAGGCCCCAATCATGCCCAGACCGTTTCCGTGGAGAGCGAGATGACTCCATTAGCAGGAGCGGTGACGTCCAACAAGGGTTTGGCAAGTGGAAATGCTATTTCAAGGCGGGGATGAGCGTTAGCTCTCCTTCCTCACAAAGCTGACCGACGTCTCCTGAGTTTACGTCATAGGGCTGGAGAACCCAGGATGCCCGACACTGTCCTAACACGGCTAACTAACCCCGTGAATAATGAAATAACGCACCGCCCAATAAGGAAATCATAGATGGAGCGAAGGGAAGCAACTGATGGTGCTTAGGGATTGCTAACTTCAGCCACCAACAGGGATCCCCTTCTTTCCGACTCTGCGAATCAATCTGAGAGCCACCGGGCAGAGTGGGTTCCTGCTGTGTGGTTTGGTAGCCCCTTCCACATCTGCCAGGCACCGAGTAGAGATAGGAGAGATGGCTGGGCCTGCCCCATGGTACCGATGGCAGTTGGACTATCCAAGTCTGGCCAGAAATCAGAAGCATGGGTGAGGAGGCTGTTTGAGAGGGTGGAGTAAACCCCACGCTTTTCACTTGGATGAAGATGAGCTGGAAGAAGGACCAGCGATATAAACATTTGTGACTGCAACCCCCATGAGACCCCTGAGTCACAAATATCCCAGGACCAGGGAGCATGTCGCTCTGTTGCATGTGAGCCAGGAATCAGGGAGGCCCTCACCAGCAGCTAAGCATGATCCACAGGGCTGTGGGAAATTGGACCAGGTATGGGAGAACCTCATTCTTCACAGACTCCGTATTTGCACATTCACCTATTCACTGACATGCATTTGCCACCCACCCCCAAATTGATATGACATGTTCACGGTTATGTGTGGGCACATACACAGGGACAACAAATACACATGCCCAGTTGAAGTGGACAAGGCGATGGTGGGTCTTCTGGTTTCAGTGCATCTGGGAGCAAGCATCCTCTTCGTGGTTGATTTCCTTCCACAGCAGGGGCATTTGAGTGCTGGATATTGAAAATCCCACTGTTCAAAATGGCCCCACACCACATGGCACCTATGTGCTCTCTAGTGGCCTAAGAGCCAGAAGGCTCTGAGGTGCCTTAAGGAGACACATGCTTACACATGCTAGATAAACTCTGTTCAGGCGCAGCCACTGCTGGGGGCCATGAGCTCAATGCTAATGAAGCCACAATGTGTATTAAATAAGGTGTCTTTAAACAAGGTCCCCTATTAGTCAGCTAACAAAAAACGTGATCAGAGGCTTGTAGGAACCTGCCCTGTCTTTCCGCATAGGAACAATGGTTCCATGTTTGAGAACTCAGTCCTCATGGCAACTCTGTAGACCATAACTACCAGGAATAACGAGGACTAGCTGTGTCTCTGGCAGTACAGCACAGGAGTCAAAAGCTTGTCCTGGGCCAGGTTAACCAGGCTGACTCCGGTTCCACACTAAGAAGTCCTGCAACTTACCCTCAGCTGTTTCAACCCCCTTGAAGTCTCAAATGGTTGGCACACGTGGCTGCGCAATGGAAGGCTGGAGGTTTGAATCCATCCATAGGTACTTCAGAAGAGAAATCTTGCAATTGGCTTTCATAAAACCAGCCCATAGGAACCTTAGGGAGCACCAGGCTTTTCTGACTCCTATGGTAGAGCCATGAGGTGGGATTAAGTCAACACCTTCTGTACAGAGATTATGAGTTTACAATTTAAAACAGTGGTTGAAATGGGATGGACTCTGATACGTTAAAACTGTAGACAAACTTTCCATTTCCAAACCCATTATTATTATTGATGAATTGTTTATGAAAGAGCTCTTATCAGTTTCCCGCTTCCCTCCCAATCCTCACTCTGGCCTCAATGGCCGCACTCACAAAATGAGAAGAAAACATTAAAACTGCGAGTGACTCAATCCTTGCTTCTTTGTCTTCAGAAGTCACACCAGTTAGACCTGCAGGGCATAAAGACTTCTGTATTTAATTGGCCTCGATGCGCAATTCGCATTCACGCAGTGGGAACGCTGTAGTTATCTGTCTGAATTGAGCACTATCTGGTTTACACCGAATACCCGTAGAGGGCAGCATGTTATATTTAATTAAGAGCGGATGTAGAATCTCTATTATTGGTGGTAGGGAACATCACCTTCACGACCGTCACCGCCACCACCATCATCATCATCATCACCGCCACCACCACCATCATCATCATCATCATCACGGCCACCACCATCATCATCATCCCCATAGTTATTGTTTTATCACATTCCTGAGTTTCAATCTCAGAGAGAATTTCTAGGGGCAAAGTTTCAAAGTTGGCCACAGGCATTTCACTTCTCCCCCCTTTAGGAACATTAACACTCCTCGTTCTAGTCTTTTCTGACTCAAATCAGAAAGATCCTTTCACTTGCCTACCACAACTTTCTTCTAGTCACTGGAGGCTGTTGGCATCCGCTTAGGCTATTACGCTCTTTAAATAATCACAAACAGCCTGCTTGGAGGCACCAAGACTTATCACGAACAGTCATCGACAGAGGCATCCAGTGGAAACCAAGCTCTTCAACAAGATGGGTTTTCACGCACATCCATCTGTGGTCAGAGGAAAACAGTCCCTGTAGAATCTGTTTCTTTAAGATTCTAAAAATAAATTGACCTGTCAGTGACTTTGTTGTAATGCATACAGTGAGTCAGATCAAGCAGTAAGAGCCATTTATAGGAGGTGAACTAAACGCTGGCCTGAGACCATCTGACCCTCATCAAACAGAAAAGGCGACGTTTCAGATAGGGCTGAGTTGGATCCGCAGAGCTGCTTTGAAATATAAAGATTCCTTTTCTATGGCTAAAAATATGGGACTATGGCCATAGCATCTAAGAAAAGTTCAAAGCACTTGGCACTATGACGCCCTGGTGTGTCTCAGGGTGCAAGACCAGGACCGAAGGCAGTGTGGACATGTGCACGGTCATAGATTGCCGTGCTCCTCAGGGCCGCGGCGGCAGAAATGCCACAAGAGGACAGCTTTGACCCATCCCTTCCCTCACAGTTTGGGAAGCAGAAGTTTGAATGCGGGGCAGCAACGCTAGGGGAAAGTGTCCTTCTCTGTCGGCTCTAGGGGATGGTCCTTGTCTCCTTTCAACATCCGTGGATCTAGCGTTTCTTGGAGATTTCCATGTGTCTAAGCATCGAGCTTTGCTAAGTCTAGGAGATACTCGGTACATGGACCCCAGACCCAGAGGACGCAATGTACCACACCTCACCCTCCATTCTTGGTGATCATCTGATCTCTTAGTCACCATATAGGGCGGAGTAGAACTGCCTCTTTGGGGGTCTGAGACTTCAAATCTTGAGAGGAGTGGATAGCCTCATCTTTCTCCACTGAATCAGTGGGTGGGTTCCAACTGTCGACCTTGTGGTTAGCAGCTCAGTGGGAGCTCCTGCCCCATGCCTTGAAGCACCCTTAGTTTCTAGTGTGCTTCATCTTCTTGTCATTGTTCCTGAGATGAAAAGTCTGCTGGCTAGCGTTTAAAGAGTGTTTTATTATTTTTTTTCTTTTCTGCTTGGACGATGTAATGAGCATCTTCAAGGGGGCTACCAGGGCCCTCAAACTTTTTAAATAGGGGCCAGTTCACTGTCCCTCAGACCTGTTGAAGGGTCGGACTATAGTTAAAAAAAAACATGAAAAAATTCCTATGCACCCTGCACATATCTTATTTTGAAGTAAAAACAAAACGGGGCAAAAACACCTGGCAGGCCACATAAAGTCCTTGGCAGGCCGCATGTGGCCCACGGGCCGCATTTGGCCCACAGACCCCTGGGCTATATGATCGAAGGTGTGTGTGTGTGTGTGTGTGTGTGTGTGTGTGTGTGTGTGTGTGTGTGTTAATTTGCACTGAAGCAAAAGGAAATGGCCACCCTTTGTATGTGAGTCTCAGGCACAGGCAAAGATGAACTGCTGGGGCATGGGTTAGTCTGGGTGCTTTAGAGAAACAAATCCACAGAAAGTCACATGTACAAGAGAGTATTATATAAAGGTAAGTGCACATCAAGAGAACATCCCAAACCAGTGCTGTCCGAGCCCACAAGCCCAACATTCACCCATATGTCTGACACCATTCCACAAAGTCCTCCTCCGTCTCACAAAACACATGCAATGACGCTGACTGCAGGAGGAAAGCCAAATCAGTGAACAGGTAAGCATCTCAGGGCTGGCAGGGATCTCCACACGCCTGCTCCAGCACCCAGGGCTGCATCGGGGTATGTCCATACAGCTTCAGTGAGCCTTGCCAGCTGAAGCAGGGAACTGGCTAAGGCAGTTGCACCCTGGTCCGACCATCACAAAGCAAGAGACCCAAGAACTAGAAAGGCGAGGCTCACCGAGCCATTTATCCCTCCGCCCTTCAATTAACTCCACATGTGTTTATCGGCCAGGTTGGCACAATAAACTAACTACCTCAGGGCACATTGCTTCCACTCAGCCCTCAAACCTGACACACTGAAAGAGTTGCCTTACAAGGGCTATGACTTCATATCACAGTGTTCATCACTGACCCACGCCCTGAAAATAGGATCCTTGTTGGCCCTCGTGCAATTGTAATCCACCTGGGACGTCCTAAGCATCTCCTCGAGAAAGCATTGGCAGCAAGCAAGAGGAAATTCTACCTTGGTGTTGGGGCAAGTCTTTTCCATTTACATAGTTTATTTAGATTACAAGCTCTTTCTCAATTAAACAAACACACACACACACACACACACACCTTTCTTTCATCTTTTCATTTTCCTTTCACCTCTGGATGCAAATTGTCCTCAAGACGCTGTCATTAAGTTGCAGTCCGCATGCGTGCGAAGCATGACGACACCACCCTGCCTTCCAGGTGTGGCTTCAGGGTCACACAGCACATTTTCGTCTAGAGGGGTGACTTCACAGTGCACCCCAGACATTCTGCTGCTCGGGGAGGTGAGATCATGGGGCTGGCAGGAATTTATCACTCTGTGCAATGAAGGCAGTTGAATTGAGTCCTCTGACCTTGCTTGGGTGTCTAGTGATACAGGCTGGAAAACAAAGTGAGGTGGGAGAACCGAGAGAGAGACCTCCACACATGCAGGCACTCCATGTCGAAGGTGACACTAACTGAATTTGGTCTGTGAAGGTCTTGTCACGTGAAAGTCTAGAAATAGCTATGAGCTAAACATGAGGGGTAGGAGCCAACCCATTTAGAAATGAATGAACACATTCCATGGTCATTGTATAGTGTTTAAGATCTATTTTGGGGCAAAAGGGATATTGGAAATACTTTCCCTTGTTCATGACTATCCTAACACAAAGTTTCTGCTCCACAACATTTTTTTCAGTTGACTCTGCATGCCAATAATTTTTGGGTGGACCACCTGACCCGGCACACATCATTCTAGCAGAGACGCAGGGTTCCCTGTGACTCACTGGGTCCCCAGGGCCAGCCAAGTGCAGCTTGGACCCTGTGACTGGTCCTTGTCTGACTGTCTGAAGAGTTTGTCCTAGTCCCTCTGCACAATCCCAAGGCTGCTCAATTCTGCTGCTGCTATATTAGGCACGTGGAAATGTCCAAGTCATTCTGAAATTATTTTGGAAGTACAGATTTAACATAACTTCTTGGATTAACA
This sequence comes from Tenrec ecaudatus, assembly GCF_050624435.1. Taxonomy (NCBI): domain Eukaryota; kingdom Metazoa; phylum Chordata; class Mammalia; order Afrosoricida; family Tenrecidae; genus Tenrec; species Tenrec ecaudatus. The sequence continues at coordinate 79,263,598 of NC_134538.1, forward strand.
TTCAATTCCAAATTTGGGACTGAAGTGTGCTATCATATTGGTAGGTGCCAGGGGGTCGGACTCATAGTGACTCTCTGCACAAGAGAAGAAGGCACGACCCAGGCCTGTGCCATCCTCACCATTACTGCCAAGCCGCTGCTGTAGCCATCATGGCAATCAGCTCCTTGAGGATCTTCTTTGTTTTCCTTTTTTAAGATTTTTTATTTCCCAAGCATGATCTCCTTTTCCAAGGACTCGTCTCTCCCATAGCATGCACAAAGTATGTGAAATGAAGTCTCTCCATCCTTGCTTCCAAAGAGCGCTCTGGCTGTACTTCTTCTAAGACCGAGGTTTAGGTGAAATTAATTTCAGAGACTTTTTGTGTGTTTGTTTTGTAAAATGTGAATGCTAGTGAGTATGTTTGCATCCTCAGTACCAACTAGATCGCAGAGTGTGCCCCTCTTTTACTGTTTTTTCCCCCTCTGATTCTAATATTTCGATGGCAGAGGGCCTGGAAAGCTCTTGCTAGGCTCATTGCTGAATTCTGATCATTCTGTGGTCTCTGATGGCTCTGGATGTTGATGCCAGAGTAAATTAGTGAGTGGCATGTGCACGTGGATACATTGTGTCTGGCGAGAGGGGCTTTAATTAGAAAGAGGACTCTAACCTTTGAGCTGTAACAGTTACAAACTAAGGCAAGTGTTTATAAATAGCTCCCTTTTCTAGCAGAATTCCCCTGTAAAGTAGTCCACTGTGACACTCTCTTTACTGGGGCCACCTTGACTATTAAGCCTCAAGACCCCCTTGGAGGACCATTAGTATTCTACCTCCAGTCTTCCGAAGGGGAAAGAAGGCTGAGAGTGGCTAACTCACTTGCCCCAAGTTTCAGAGCATCATGTAACAGAGCCAGCAGTTGGCTTGTCTCCACTTTGCAGGTTCGGTTCTGCTTATTGTCACAGCCTAGGTTTCATCACCACCTGCTAAAGTTGCCAACAGATCAGGATTTCTTTTTCCCAAATGAAAGTAGGCTCCAATGTAAAGAGAGGTGGGGTGTGTGTGTATAAATTTACAGCGTTATGAATGCTCTCCAAGAATCTATGAGAAGATTGTAAATGCCGGAAATCTTACCTAAGCACATTAAACAGATTTCTAGTTCAAATGGGAAGGGGTGGATTATTGGACAATTTTGAAAGGTATTCTTCTTTGGAGTCTTTCTTGAGTCAAGCCCATTTCATTTTAAAGGTGCTTGAATGATGTAGCTTGTGAACTCATCAAATCCTGGTGTTTGGGGGTTTCTCTTTGAGTCTCTTGCATGGATGGCATAGTGAGATAAGTGTTGGGTTGCTAACTGCAAGGTCAGCTGTTCAAACCCACCAGCCTACCCACGGGGAGAAAAGTGAAGCTGTTGGTACCCGTAAAGAGCTGCCATCTCTGACGCCCCGAGGATCAGTTCTGCACTGTCATAATAACACCCTAGCGTGATGATCTATCCTTGGAAGAGGCTCCTCTTCATAAAACAGATATTGGGAATCTCTCTCTCTCTCTCTCTCTCTCACTTTTTTCCTTCACATTTCTCCTTTTTGGGATTTTGTGTCTTCCTCCAGGGGTTTGCTCACCCTGAGAGCTTGTCAGCACCTTGCCATGCATCCCACCAACTTTGGAGCCACGTGACTTTGTATGCACCAGTCGGTGATCTCCCTGCTTCCTGTTCACCTTCCTGCATCAGGGACCTGCAGCTACATGAGCCTGACAAGGGTTCTGGCTAGCTTTGGCCTCGTGGACTGGGCTGGGACACATTCTTGATATAAAATTACTTCTGGATGTAAAGTTCTTTCTTATGCGTAAAAATGCAATAAAATAGAGTCACTGCAAAATCAAATCAACAACAACAAACTTGGTTCTGAGAGATCCGTTCGGAGCAGTTACTGTGGCTGGAAAAGCAAGGGGCAATGGCAGTTCATCACATTTGTACAGCAGGCAACAGATTTCAAAGTCATTTTTGTGAACACGTGTTGTTTGGTTTGTTCATTTGCTTGCTTGTTTTACAAAAGGCAAGCAGAGAGATACTATTCCATGCTGCTGCGGTTCACCGATGACCAGCAACCAGTCCAAGGTCATACCTTTAACACATGACTGCAGTTCAGATTCTCTGATGTGGCCTTCAGTTCTATTCCCCACAAGACGTGGGAACGGTCTCTGGTGCCCAGGGCTCACTGCATTGCCATCCCAGAATAATAAGGACCGGCTTGCCGGTGTGGTCTCCCCCTCCCCCCGGATGAGGAGCATGTCTGCCTCGATGTAGATGGACAGGCTCCAGCTGTCTCTCCTTTAGAGCTCACTCAAAAAGCCCACTCAGTTACAGCAAACCACTGACAGGTGGCCTTTTCCCAGCCAGAGCTTTTAGCCATTAGGGAGAAACAACCAATAACAACAACCTACTCCGCTCAGTCAATCCCCACTCAGAGCAACCCTGTAAAACACAGTCAAACTACTCGAGGGTTTCTGAGGCTTTAAACCTTCAAAAGCAGACAGTCATCCTTTTCTGGGGGATTTGAACCACAGACCTTGGGATGGCAGCTCGACACCTAACACACCAGACCAGTAGGATGAATGACAGTCTTTGATAATCTCTCTCGTGCAGATGCAAGTGATGGACTGTCTCGTGCAACCTTGGAGCCTCTCCGGATTGAGTTCTGAAAATTGGTGTGAGCTGTTGGGTGCCACCGAATTGGTTCTGACCCATATCGACCCAAAGTACAGCCAGAGCCTCACAATGGTCTGATTCACCGCAGATCATTCAGGTGGCACGGGATGGGCATCTTTCAGTCCTGTTGTCCATGGACTTACCCAGAGGAAGAGACCGGATCAAAGCAGGGTCGCCCCACCCCCACCATCACCACCACCAGTCATAGGTATGCAACTGATAGGACTTCTCTGTGTTCTGTCTCGATAGTCACTTCTACCTCACAGCATGATGTGAGGGGTATAAAGAACAGGGCTGGGCTGCGGGCCCAATGAGTAGTGATTTTTATTATCTTATAGAACCAATCCCTTGTAGTTCTGCCTGGTTTGGTTTGGTTAATCTAGCAAGTGAGAATAACGGTAAACCCTGTAACAAGAAGCGCACGTAAGCATGGAAGGTTCTTGATGTGCCATCAATGTGCTGCTGTGTCTGAAAGAGAAGGTTGTCGGGTCCAAGCTCCCTCTGCCTTCCTGCTGCAAAGGCATTTTCCTCTCTCTCATCAAAGCGAGAGGGGAAGGTGAGCGACAGTCTGATCTTCAGCTTAGCTCCATTAGTAGCTACTAGCCAGGAAAGAAGCGACTGTGGACGTGCTGTCTAGCTCCGGTGGGTGGCTTTTAAAGTGACAACTGCAGGGCCTCCATCTTCCAGAGGAAGCTCACAGAGAAGGTGGTGCTGAGACGGGAGGCAGGGCCCAGCTGTGTGTGGCTATCTCTGAGCATAGGATCTAGAATCGGAGAAGCTTACCAGGCCTGCAGGATTACCTGGGCACAGCGGGCAGGCAGCCCAGAACCCAGGAAAGTGGGGCAACCGTAGCCTGTGTGGGTGGCTGCTTGCTGAGCCTGGGGCCACACCAGACCTGAAATCAGAGATGTATCGGCATAGAGAAGCAGCTCAGAGGCACAGAGGAGAGAGGAAAGAGGCAGAATGAGATTGTTTTTCTTTCCGATGTAGGAGATGGCTCGCCATTTCTGACAAGATCAGCAGAAGTACAATAGATACAGTGAGGCAAACTCCTACTATTGCTTCTTCTTCTCCTGCTCTTTTTAGCTATGCCCCGGGAGCACATCCTGGTTTTACCCAGGGGCATGCACATGCACCCCGAGCTCCATGGTCTTTAAGGAGTACGGGGGACAGAGTTAGGGGGTGGGGACAGATGTTCCTCCTTCCCTACCCTAGTGAACCGTGCACACTCAGCATTGATGGGCCTCTCCCTGCAGGCTTCTCTAGTTCAAGCTCTACCCGCATCACCATGCGAGGGGCAGCTTCAACATCATTCCCCTTCACCAAGCTCTCGAACTGATCTCGCCCCGCGTGTCCTCACAAGGCTTTCCTTTGAATATCTGCAATGCTGGGCTTTCAAAGTCAGCCTGGCTTTGCAATGAGTTGTGTAAGACATCTCTGCTCTCCTCGATTGTATGCGTTTGCCTCTGTCTTCTGTGTCACTGTGACACCTAGATGCTACACGCTGCTCAGAGGAGATGCACAATAAATATTCATCTTGCAAATGCAAACATATTAGTGGGTGATAATCACATTGAACACAGAGTGCCAGAACTTTGGAAAGAGACAAGGAAAATTTTAAAATGGAAACTTGCTCTTTCTTCCTATACTGAAAGGAGGCCGGAAGGCTTAGTGGGTTAAAGTGTTGGGCTGCCAATCACAAAGTTTAAACCCATCAGGCACTCCATGGGAGAAAGTCGAGGCTGCCTGCTCCTGTGAAGGCTTACTGTATCAGTAACATGAACATAAAGGATCAGTTCGACTCTGTCCTATAGGGTCGCTATGAGATGGAATAGATTCAATGGCAGTGGGCTTAGTTTGCTGCCTTGTTTTATTTGGCTTACATATTCCTAATAAGAGGAGGCCTGGTGGTGTTATGGGTTGTGCATTGGGCTGCTAACCCCAAGATCAGCAGTTCAAAACCACCAGCCACTCCTAAGGAGAAGGGAGAGGTTTCCCACTCTGGTATAGACACATAGCCTTTGAATGCCACAGGGACAGTTTGACTCTGTCAGAACCAACTCACAGCAGTGAGAGTAGGACTGGACTAATAGGGTTTTTTTTCTGTGCAGTAATTTTTATGAGACCAACTCTCCATCTTTCTCCCTCAGTGCCACGGGGTGGGGGCGAACTGGCAGTCTTTCAGTTAGCAGCAGAGCTCTTAATTGGTGAGTCACTAGGTTTGTTTGTTTGTTTGTTTACAATAGATGCCAAACACACTGGATCAAATTGTTTTTAACTCACAACAACACTACAGGTCAGAGGAGAAGTGCTTCTTTAGGTTTCTGTGAATAAGCAGCCTCACCTTCTCCCTAGAGAAGCTCATAGGTTTGAACCACTGACCTTGCAGCTAGCATCCCAATGCTTAGCCCACTATGCAACCAGGGCTGCTTTTGACAAAGGTTTTTCTACATTGTTTGAAATGGAAAAAAATTTAAAGGCAGCAGGCCAGCGATGAATTCCACATGAAGGAAATCAGTTTGGGGAAAGGCCGAGTGGGATGTGCAGAGCTTCTCTCTGGGCGGTGACACACAAAGAGAACCTGAGCTGCCCAGCTGATGTGAGAAGAGACCAGTACAGGACACCTGCTGGTGCAGAAGGTGGCGTCTCATGGGAAAGATAGGATCTTACTGGTTTACTCTTGGCTTCCCCATCCATAGGTCATGTATGGCATGATCTGCCATGACTCGGCATGTTCCCATGAGCTACATAAGGGCATTCCCAAAATACTCATTCTGCAAATCCCCGGTGGGTGGCTTCAATGGCGGCCATCAGAGCAAGTTCGAAAATGCCACTACACTTACTCCCTAAACCAGAGGTTCTCAACTTTCCTCACGCCGCAACCCTCATACAGTTCCTCATGTGGTGGTGACCACCCAACTATAACATTATTTTCATTGCTACTTCATCACTGTCATTTTGCTATGGTTATGAATTGGGTGACCCCTGTGAAAGGGTCATTTGACCCCCGCAGGGGTCACAACCCACAGGGTGAGAACCACTGCCCTAGACCGAGCACCCTTGGAGTTGATCTGCACGTGCCAGGCTGTCAGCAGCCCATGTGGATTAAAAGTTGTCCAGGAAAAGACATGCTGGCTTTCATATTGGAAAAAGCATTCATGACTCTAAGCCACCTCCGTCCTATTTGTAAATTATGACCGTGGTTATTGACTAAAATCGAGATCTGACCACCCGAAGAATTAAAGAGTTCCACAAGTCTACAATGCACTATGCAAACACTCAAGCACGTGGGTCGGAAAACACCAAGTGCCAAATGTAGGAATTTCCCCGAAGAGACTTGGGGCCAGGATGAAAAGCAACAACAGCAACAAAACTCACCGTTCAAGCTCTCTGTCACTGAATCAATGCCAAACCACACTGGCTGGCCCTTTGGGGCTGAGTAGAACGGCCCCTGTGGGTTTCCGAGATCATAACTTTCTCCAGGAGCAGGACACCATCGTTCTCTCTTGGAGTGGCTAGTGGCTTCTCCTTGTGGACCTTGCAGTTAGCAACGGGACTCAGAACCAGTAGGTCGCCAGGGCTCGTCATCAGAGGGGAAAAAGCAAAGCACAGGGAGTATGCTAGAGCTTGCCTCCAACTTTGTCCTTCAAAACCCCAACCCCAATGCAGTAATCATTCTTGATTCAATTCACATCAAGTTGTAATGATTTTTCCATTCTGGGAGTAATGACTTGATGAGCTGATACCTATGAGTCAGAGGCGTCCCTTTGTTAAAGGAGAGATAGGATCATGTCTCCCCCATCCCCCCTCCTGGGCTGATGCAGTAAGTCACAGTTCAGCCTCAGTTGGGTTTTCCATGCAGTCCCCACTCAGTCCTCCACCTTGGCCAAATCTAGGAAAGTTTCTGGGTCTTAGCTCCATAGCCAACATACTGCAGTAAACCGCATACACTCTTAGTTACATATTTGTAGTGAAGCTTTTAAAAAAGAAGAAGAAACATACATTTTGTTGTTCTTAAGAAGAAGACAAGCATCCAAAAGGTTGACATTATAGCACCACCCCTAATTGATTCCTGCTTCCCTTGAGCAACAGATCGGAGGACATTGTCCTTCGTAGCTCCAGCTGAGCAGGGATGCATTGGTTGGTAGGGACATTCTACAATGGATGTCTAACAAGAGACACTGGTCCTCTGGGTAATTCCAAATTCCTGCAGGGAAAGAGCTTGGCTCCTGCCCCTACAGTGACTGTTTTGTGGGGACTGGACTCTGGTTCAGTCGTGAACCTTTTCCATACAGCTTGGGAAGGGTTAAGTTCAGAAATCCCGTTAGACAATAATGGGATTTGTGTGTGAAACCTTACACTCTTTGAACAGTTTTAAGAAACTGATTCTCCTCTTCTCCCTGCAACTAATAACAATTCAACATTATTTAACATAATCCTACTGACAGGTAATTTCTGACATGAAATTTATTACTGGCTTGCCCTTTGAGGGCATGTTTCACTATTAATGTTTCCTTTTAAAAGCAAGAGCATGCATTAGATTCTCATACAAAGTCTCCCCATGTTTTCCTTGGACAGCCCTGCTTTGTGTGGTATTTTACATGGCCCAAATCTGCTTTAACTCTATATCCTTATGCACAAGTGCAAACACACACACTCACTCCCTCTCTCTTTCCCTAAATGCCCAGGATATACTTAACATCAAAACATTTTAGTCTTCCATTATTGAATTTACCTATAACTGAATAAGCAACCACAACTGCAATGGGGCACACATTTGAATACGGTTCTGCAGAACCCAACGTGGTATGTGATTGAATAAGCTGGGGGGCTTGACATGAGCAAGATCGTTCCAGGAAATGAAAGTGATACGGGTTGCGGATATAGTTTCCTTACGGCACTAGCCAGAGATACAAGCAGACCTCCTGATTGGTCTTTGGGGCCGTTCACAATGTAGGACAGGGGGGACTGCTCGGAACACATTTGTGATTCTGACTAATTGAGAAAAATGTTCTTCACCTGGTGAGTCAGCATGAAGCTCGGTATTTCCCTACCTGTGCTGGCCGTAAAAGGGCATTGCTACCTGGAGCACTAAGGAGAGTTAAGTCATCTTCCCCAGAAGGAAACACACACCAGCTCGGCTTTTTCTGGAACAGTTTTATAGGCACCGTGACTCATAGGCTGGAGTTGACTGTGCCGTGCCCTTCCTGCAGAGAGGTTGTCAGCCAAGAGGCTTGCTCGTGGCCAGGCAACAAGAAGACAAGTGAGAGGAGGAGTTCCTTATGAGTGCATTTACTTATTCATCTGGTTATTTATTTACGTTTAGCCAATGCAAGGGAGGTCAGGTTTAGAGAGTTACCATTTACATATAGTAAAATACATTCTTTTTAGGATAGAGTTCTACAAGGTTTAACAGATGGGCACAGCCCTGGAACTGTTATCCAATCAAAATACACAACAGTTGTATTGCCCCCAAAGATGCCCTTACCCCCTTTATGGTAAATACATCTCCCCACCCAGAATATGTATTGTAAAATCATATTCAGATGATTTGCAAAGAAAGACAGATTCGCCATCAGGCTGACTCAAGGACATTCTTACAAGTTGTCCTTGATGCAATGGTAGGATTTACGGGTAATGAGCTTGGGGGATCCTTAAGACCACCAGAAGAGTAGACCCATGGGGTAGAGTTCTTTCTTTCACCTTACGCTTAACTCATTTCCACAAAGAAGGCATAACTCCAAGAGGTAAATCCGTAGCTTCCCAACTCGTCTTTTAAGAGGATGACTTCCAGTTCCTCTAAGTACAGGGAAAGACTTACAAAAGTTCCCTGATTGTCCTTGGGTAGCCTCATTAGTAATATATCAGACTGCTAAATGAAAGGTTGGAGGTTCAAACCCACCTGCAGGAGACCAAAAAGGAAACAAAAGGCCTGCCTATTGACTTCTGAAAAATTAACTATGGAAAACAGTACAGAGCACACTTCTACACTGACACCTGTAAGGTCAGGCTTAAGTTCTCTGAAGTGGTCTTAACTTCAACCCCATTCTCACTGGGATATAGGGACACACACACACAAGAAACAGAGGCAACACAAACACTTCCAGTCAACTGTCTTCCAGGGTGATGGTTAAATCTACAGGGCCATGAACCTGACCTTCCAAGCCAAGAACCCTGCTAGAAGGAAGGAGAAAATCTGTCGTAGAAACCAGTGTCCCCATGAGAAGCTGGAATTTACTTGATGGTAGTGGGTTTGGTTTGGGTTGGTTTGATTCTTTTACTTTCACAGTAGGGGAGAGTTAAATTCCTAGGTTACTGGGCCATTCCAGCTCAGTCACCCCTTTTTCACTTGAAGGAGACTTTTTAAGGGTGAATTCTTATCTTCAGGCCTATAAATGCAGTCTTGTGTTTTCATTGGGTTTATTTAGCCAGGGGGATTTGGGTCCCTGTGCTTGGGCAGTAAATTTTTCCCTTTGTGTGAATGTATGCGGTTAATCTACTTAAAAGTCTGTCAGGCCAGGCTAACAAAACTGCAGCCGCTTTTGCACAGTGGATTTTGGCAAAAGCACAGAGTTGCTCAGGGAGGCTGCACAGTGCTTATGATTGAATTGCGGTCACTAAGCCCAATGTTATCAACTTCTGCACCAGCCCAAAGCCAGATACCTCGCAGCATGGCTTTCACCACCTCCCATCCGTTGCCCTCGCTGCCAGCTCCCCATGCCCCATTCACCCAGCTGACTGAGAGGGTAGCCCAAAGAAACCTGAGATGAGCAAGAGACACTGGGACAAACCTTAACAAGGTTCCATAAGAGATCGACTCGACTCGTGAATGGCCGGAAACCCAGCCCTGACAGTCAGGGTAATTGAGCTTCAGAAAGTAGACCCTACATGAGGGATGGGGCTGTTAGAAACTACCAGTCTCTGAGAAGAGGCCCTTGGAATGCTCCCCACTTTTGGTTGAGAATAGTGCTGACATTGAGTCACTTCAATCTCCTTTGGTCGGACCCTCCAGGCACAGATTGCAGGACCTCAAAGAACCCCCCCCCCTCTAAACAGTACCAAGAAAGGTAAGCCCACTGCCATTGGGTTGATTCTGAGTCCCACTGACCTTAGATGAATTTTGCCTCCTTCCTCCATTGCTCCTCCTCACCTACCTCTCTGCCACCTCCCTCCCAGGCACTTTGACCAGAGCATCATCCTCCACAGACTGGGGCACGCGGCAGCTGTGGGCAAGCAAGCATACCGTCTTGGCCGCTCAGTCACCACCATTGCCCACAGGCAGCCAAAGGCCTTCACACAGCCCAGCGCACCCAATTCACACAACGGGCCTTGGATCCTGTGAGATTTGAAATGAAAGGAGAAAACAAGTTCACCGAACAGAGAGATGCTGTAGGGGGAACATTCAGAAAGCTCAATTCCATATAACTCTTCAAACAAAACAAAGTCAAAATGCGAGCATAAGCCTGAGGATGACCTTTTTCATGAGGCTTAACAAAAACCTTCAACTAGTAGCCAAAGAGCTGGTGAGCTGAACCTACCCAAGGGGAGCGTGGAAGATAGGCCTGACAATCAGCTGTTGAAAAGCCCCAGCCTTGAAATGCCTGTCAAGCATGGGGCCGGTGGTCAGCCATCAGAACAGTCATGCCAACGCACACATGCACACACATACACACAGACCCCCATCTGTTTTGTCCCCCCAGGAGGTGTGAAGAATAGAAAACGTACTCTGTTGTCACCCAGCACCCTAGACCAAATTCTGCTGACCATGTCCTCGTGGGAGCTGAGGAGCCTAGACTGAGATACAACCCCACCCACCACTGCCATCAAGAGGATTCCGGCGCACGCCTGGTCCCGCTAGCATTGCCTAGACTGCAAAGTCATCTGTGACAGCCAGTCTCATCTTTCCCCAGGAGCAACGGGAGGTGTCCAACTGCTGGCATCACAGTTAGGAGCTCCAGAGCTCCATAGGCAAGACCCTCACTCCCTGCCTGCCCTCACTCACAATTATACCACAGAGGGACCCTCTACAACAGGCTAGAACTGCCCCCTTTGAGTTTCTGAGACTGTAACTCTTTATGAACATAGACAGCCTGGTCTTTCCCCCATGGAGCAGCTGGTAGTTTCAAACTGCTGACCTTTCAGGCTCCAAATTAAACAAGACAGGGGCCTCCAGGCAGGACACCATAGGTGGCTTCAAAGCAAAGAAAGGACTGCCCTCTCGACCCACGACCCAAAAGGAACTAAGCTGAACCCACAAGGCATTAGAAGCTCACATTCCTCTGGGTGTCCTTTAGCGTGCCGCTCCCTGCTGGAAAACCTCTGTACTAGTTCCAGTCGTTGCCGCTCACCGCTCCCGACCGTTGCATAAGTATCTCTGTCTACGTGTTTTCATTCTTTAAAAATATATCTGCAGAGCTATTTAAAGTTAGGCATCTGGCATCCTGCTTGGCATGGCAAGCTCCAAAGGGGGGGGTTGACTTTCTAGTGATCACTAAGGAGGCTCGGTGGTGCTGGGGGGCTGGGCATAGGGTTTAGGCTTCTCACTGACAAGTGGGCAATTCGAATCCACTAGCCTGACCAAGGGAGAGAGATGAGGCTGTCATTTCTTATCAAGGTATTCGTCATCTTCCAGTGCATCACACTCCCAGATGCAGGCCCTCGTCAGGGCGGCGATGAGTAAGCATCACCTTGATGGCAGTGGGTGGGTTGTTGTCATTGTTGTTCTATTTTCTCTGTTCAGTTATAACTATCAGAAGCCCGATGGTGCAATGGGCCCAGGCTGGCCTGCTAACCGAAAGGGGAGAGTTCAAACTCACCAGCAGTCCTCAGGAGTGGTCTCTTCCATAGAGACCCCGGCACAGAAAACACCACGGGCAATTCATTCTACATTGTTGTATAAATTCGCTATGAATCTGGATTGACTTGAAGGCATACAAAAACAACCGTTACCAATGACAGTTATAGCATTACATACTACATAGGATTCCTTATTAATTCAATTGTTATTCTGAATATATATGCCAGTGATTTTAACAGCAACAACAGTAAGAGCCAAACTCACTGCTATTGAGTCAATTCCGACTCATAGTGACCCTCTAGGACAGGCTAGAACTGCTCTGTGGGTTTCTGAGACTATAAATCTTTATGGGAGTAGAAAGTCTCATTTTTCTCCTGAGGAGGGAGTAGTTGGTGGTTTTGAACTTCTGGCCTTGCAGTTAGCAGCCCAACTAGAAATCACTATGCCAACAGGGCTCCTCTTCAAAGTTAGGGTAAGAGAACCTGTTCTTCTCATGGTTGCAGCAGATGATAATTATCATAAATGCAGTAAATGGTCCATATCATTAATCTTTATTGGCTCAAAGATTTACTTGTGTATGAACATATATCAAACCATGAAGTCACCCTACATGCTAAAGAATTTCAGAGAGCTGGTTTTAAGGAGAGCAATAATGACTGGAATTAACAATGAAATCTGATTTTCTGAAACTGGTTTAGAATTATTGATGTCAGTCCTGACGCATCGAACTTTAGCTTGATCAATGTGTTGCCCTGGCGGGTGGCAGGGGTTGGTGGAGGGAGGAAGAGAGTGGGGAACCAGGGAGATAGGAAGGCTGGATTGATGTACCCTTATGTTTTAGAGAACCTTCCCTAACCACCCAATTCTGCCTGACTCCGATCGCGGGCTGGGTAACAGCTTTATTTACATATTGTTTCTCCTTTGATTCACTTTTCCTCTTTGAAAACAAGGACCTTAAAGATCACCCCCAAACTTATCTCTGTGGCATTTTACTGCTAACGCACCATCTCTCCAGCCGGCATCACTGCCAAGACGTCATGAGCATAAGAAAGAGAAAGAAGCAAAGAGAAAACCAAAGACGAACCTGCTGAACACACTCAAGATGGGCTAGCATTCTTTGCCTTGCCTTTTCCTAAAGAAAAGAAAAAGACACAAGCCAAAGTGAAGGACAAAGGGGGGAGAGAGAGAGAGGTTGTACATGTGTGTGAAATCCGTGTGGCACACAAGGAAGCCATGTAAGAGTGCTCCGTGCCCTCGTGTCATGATGAATAAACAAAGCTCACCGCCAGTGACATTACCCAGGAAATACCACGTCCTGCGCTGTTCAGCGTTTGTTTCCAGGGCAAAGGCCAGCCGGAGGGAAAACAAAGGAAGCCAGGGGAGGAAGGGAAATTCCCTGTAACTGCACTGCTGTGAGCTTGAAAGCGAACCAGGTCCCAAGTCTGCCTTTCTTACTGTGTAAGGGGAATATCTGCCCAAGTACGTGCACACCAAGAAACACACAAAGCAAAACCTTTCGGCGCTGCTCTTTCTGCAGAGAAGGAGTCAGTGGCCTTTATCATCCTGTGATTTTACCAAGGAAAAAGTACTATTAACTTCCAACGCATCCTCGTGCAGGCATTAACTTAGCGTGGTGTGGGTTGTTTAAATTCTGCGGTCCTAGCTGGTCTTTTCAGAGAACACAGCACCAGTGGACAGGGGTACTGCTCTCTGTTCTGGCACCAGCGTTCCAGCCTGTGCGCATGGACTGGATCTCTTCCCTGTGAGTGACTCAGAGAGATCATCTCCCGTCTTAGCCCTTGGTGCACGTGTGTCCCTCGCCTCCCTGCATGTGTGTCCCTACCTTTCAACTCTCATTCCTGGCTCCCAGGAATCTGCTGCAAAGTCGGAACAATAGATGCTATATCCCCTCACAGCCAACCTCATGCCTCCACAATTTACACACTTCTTGATCAGAGTAATCCTCCAGTTACGATAGTGTTAGTAGTTGTGATGTATCTAAATATTTGTCTCTTTTAGACGTAGTCTCTCTAAAATGGTTCCAACAAGATGGCAAGAAAAAACATCACCCTTTTCCATGTGGCTTAACTTGTGTGTGTGTGTGTGTGTGTATGAGTGTGTATACAATTTAGCTTAAAAACAAAAACAAAGCCAACCAATTGCCATCGAACCCATTGCAACTCCTAGTGATCCCATGCGTTTCCGAAGAGAACTGGGCTCCACAAGCCTGTCAAGAGTTGATGCTGGAGGCACTAGATCACCAGGTTTTCAGTGGCTCATGTCTCCAAAGTGGAGGAATTCCTTCTTGTCGTCTGTTTTAAGACTGGAAGCTTTGCCGAAACCTAGTCACTTTGGATAGAAATACTAGTGACCAAGCTTCCTGCAGGAGAGCAACACACAGGCCACTGAAGTACGACAAACTGACAGACAAGTGGAAGACCAAAGAAGACTGGGAGGCCAAAGACAATGTTGGATTATGGTGCTGCCGCAGAATATTGAAAAGTACCATGGAGCGCCCCAAACACAAACACATCCGTCTTGTAAGCGAGTGCAGCCAGAATGCTTCTCAGGAGCAAGGATGGCAAGACTGGGTCCTGTGCTTTGTACATGCTGTCAGAGGGACCAGGCCGTGGAGAAGGACAGCATGCTGGGAAAAGTAAAGGGACAGCCAAAAGAGGAAGGCCCTACACAAGCTCATTGGCCCAGTCGTCACGGGATCAAACATAAGAACAGCAGTGAGGAGGCTGCAGGACCCAGGGTTTTCCTTCTGCTGACTTGGGTCGCTATGAGTCGGAACAGCCTCCAGGGCATCTAAGAGCAACAAATCACGATTTTTCTCAAGATGCCCCTGGGTGGCTTTGAACCACACACCTTTAGGTAAGTCGCCAAGAATTTAAATGGAACGCCAAGGGTTTGTGCAAACAAAATCTTGAGTTTTTCACAAAAAGAGTTGTTTTCAATCTAACTCTGGCTGCGATTGAGTCAGCTCTGACTCGTAGCAACCCTGTAAGGCGGAGTGAAACCTCCCCTGCGGGGCTGAGACTGTGACGCTTTCTCCCACAACCAGCTGGGGGTTTGGAGCTGCCGACCTCGTGGTGAGCAGCCCAATGTCAAACCCACTCCACCCACTCTGCCTGTAAATCTGTAAATCTATATCTGTTTATGAATAATGGGCAATCTCTTGAATCAACTTTAAAAAGAGAACGCATTAAAGGCTTACAGAATAGGGGCCGGGAGAAGAATCACAGTTTATGGAACAGCATTTGTAGCAGTCTAGTTTGCATAGACTCTGACTAGTAATGTTCTGTCACTGAGCAGAAGAGGAAGTGCACATGAGTGACTGCTGGTTGATAAGAACCCTGTCCCAGCTGAGGATGGCTGTTTCCTATTCACTACTGTCCTGGAAGGGAAGCATTGAAAAGAGAAAAAACAACAGGTAAGAATGATTTTTCTTAAAAAGTCAGAACCATAGTTCTACCAGTGGGCATAAGTTATCTCGGCGCACAGAAGGGAAACTGCTCCAATAAAGTAGGAAAATCCAGCTCGGTGGATTCAAAGGGGCTTTCCCTTATATAGAAATGTTAATCTTACAAAATATAGCAAGTGGTGGTGGTTACCAAAATATTGTCCCAACCATTTCCCCTGCAGGGAGGACAAGATTAAGCAACACGTAATGGGTTGGTGGAGATGTTTTCCAAATCTATGCACCGTTTTTAAAAGGTTCGCTTTTATTGCGACATAAACGACACTTAATATTCTTTTCGATTGTATAATTGTCCGGTTTTGATAAACCTACGTGCCCTTGAAACTACCAAAGCGAGCACGCTATTCCAAGACATGTTCAGCATCTGAAAGGTTCCACGTTGCCCTTTTGCAGCCAGACTCCCTCCCCAGCAGCCATGCTCTGCTTTCTGTCACTGCAGAGTCGTGTTGGCTGTTCAGGAATTTCATTAAGTGGAATAATACAGCCTGTGCCCTTTTACGTCTGGCGTCTCTACTATCAATTTTGCCAAACCCACACCATTTTGCTCGAAGCCCCAGGCTTCTCAGTCCTGGGTCTCCTGGTCGGGAAATCAGCTTCAAGTCTGATAGCAAGACTAAGGAGAAACAAGTGCCATTTTTGGAGAAAGTTGTTAAAATAGCAGGAAATCAGGAGCAGGAAATAGAGAAGGTCAAATGCAGGCCATTTCCTTATGGTGTATTAATTTAGCACGTTGTTTGGGTTCCCCCAAAAAGTTATTTTGGGAGTCAGGGAATTCCAAGCATGAAGGCCCAAAATAAAAAACGAGTAGACCCTTTGGGTACTCTGTCTCATACTTGTCTTGAAGTGTTTTGCCTTTGGCCAAACAGATTTGAGATAAACACTTGATGATGAAATCAGGGGAAAAGATGAGTCTTCTAGCAATACACTTGGTCCTCTGTAGCCATGGTTCTTCATCCAACTGTGATGGAAAATATTAGGGGGAGGGGGGAAATTCCAGAAACCTCCAAAAATCAAAACTTGAATTTAATGAGCTCAGAGTAATACAATGAATCCACAAGAAAGAATTAATACAGAGGCAGACTCTGCTATAAACTCCCACTCTTTCGCAGTTTCTTAGTCTGTCACCAGCCTTTGTTGTTTGGGTATAGTGAGTTCACCTTGAGTCTCCTTGACATCCTGCTGTGTACCCTACCTCTGTGAAAAAAAATGATGCCTATGAAACAATTAAGTGATCAAAGCAATTTTTCAAAGGTTAGGGGAGCTCATAAAGGGTTATTTATGTTGCATTAATCATTATACCTAATCTAGAGATTATTTTAAATGTATGGGAAGATGAGCTTGGGTTATATGCAAATATTACACCCCTTTATATGAGACCTGAGCATCCATACTTGTTTCTGTAGGTGATCTTAGAACTAATTCCCTGTAGACCGATGGAAAATTATATGTAAAAGAATTCAGGTGAAAGAAAATGGTGCAAAGTAATTATGGATTACTTATTTCTGACTCTACCAGTATTCCCTCCTCACCTAAAGTAAGAATTTCCTAGATTTAAAAATCAGTCATTTTCACTCAATACTACTTAACTCCAAACATGGATACTTTCTTATTCTTATAAGGACTAGGCCAGGATATTTTGGTTGTTTCTGATATACAGTCCTTTCTGAGAATAACAGCATTCTGTATATAATCATTCAGAGCTTGATGGACTCAAATTAATGAAATTATTGTGGTATTCTATGTCACGAAGTTTTCAAGAGCGCCCTACGTGATTGTCTTATTTATTTTTTGAGAATAAGCATTCATCATTCTTTAGCTAGAGTCTTCAAGGGTTCTATTTGATCTCAAAATATTGTCATATACTGATTGGAAGAGACTGTATTAATTCTCTCCAGGCCTTGGAGTATGATACAAAGGATTAATCAATTCATATCTTTTCAAATAAAGCAAATGGATAAATTAGTAAAAAACAATAATCTATTTATGAAGCATGCTTTAATTAAAGTTATATACACAGAAAACATAGGCCATTATTAGTTTCAATGGAAAGAAACGGAAAACATCCTCCATACAGATGAAAATCAGACAAGGGTGCCTGTTATCAATACTCCTGTTCAATGTTGTGTTTCAAGTCTTAGAGCTATAAGGCAAGAAAGGGAAATGAAAAGCATTCAAATTAACAAAGGAATAAAAATCTCTCTCTATTTTGCAGATAAAATGATCCTATCATGGAAAACCCCAAAGACTCAACAACAACAAAATATCACTAAAATTAATGGAAAGATTCAGCAAAGTGGCAGGCTTCAAGATCAATATACAAGGATCAGTTGGATTCCTTTACACTAACAAAGAGAAGTCCATAAAACAACACCATTTATAGCAGCCACCCTCAAAAAGAAATTCTTATTCGTCCTCAAAGTTTTAGCCAGAGCTATAAGACATCAAAAAGTTATTGAAGAGATCTGCATTGGTACAGAAGAAATAAAACACTTTTTATTTGAAGATGTCATAACACTATATATAGGAAAATCACCCCCCAATTTTTAAGTTGCTGAAACTAATTGAAAAATTTGGCAATGTAGCAGCTATTAGATCAACATACAGAAATTAGTTGGATATTTGTATAGTAAATAAGATAATACCAAAAGGAAATTAAAAGAAGGATATAACTTACAGTAATATCTAAAAGAAAAATATGTAAAAATAAATCTTACCAGAGAAATAAAACAATTATACAAAGAAACTATAAGAGATTTCTACAGGAAACTAAAAGAGACGTACATAAAAAGAAGAAAGTCCCATGTTCCTGGATAGGAAGACTAAATGCAGTGAATATGTCAATATTTAGAAAAACATTTTATAAATACAATGCCATTTCGATCCAAATCCCAGAACAATTCTTCAAGTAAATGGAAAAAATTAATTATCAACTTTATAAGGAAAAGATAGAAACCCAGTATAAACAAAACACTACTGAAAAACAAAAGTGAAGTTTTTTCACTTTCATTCCCAGAGTTTAAAACCTACCACATAGCCATGGTAATCAAAATAGCACGGTACCAGTACCAGAAAAACAGCCAAGTACCTACAGACATCTGATCTTTGATAAAGGACTATAACATATTAAATTGGAGAAGAGATGGTCTCGTCAATAAATGGTGCTAGACAACTTGAATCTCCATCTATAAAAGAATGAAATAATATCCATACCTCACACTATACACAAAGATAAATTAAAGACCTATATATAAACCCTAGGACTATAAAGATCATCAATGAAAAATAAGGACAAATTTAAGGGCCTTAATACAAGACAGAAATACATTACTGAACGTAATGAAAAAACACACTATAAAAGACAAAACGGAGGACTGGGATCTCCTAAAAGTATTACATTTATGCACATCAAAAGACTTTGTCAAAGAGTTAAAAGAGAATCCATAGATTGGGAAAAATATTTAACAGTGATATATCAGATAAAGGGCTAATTTTAAAAATCTATGGAAAATTACAATACTTTCATAAGAAAAATACCAATAACTCTGTCAAAAATTGGCAAAAGTCATGAATAGACACTTTACTAAAGATGACATCCAGGCAAACAACGATCATATGAAGAAATGCACACATTCATTAGCAATAAGAGAAATATAAGTTAAAATGACAAAATACCAGTTCACATAAACACTCTTACCAAATTGAAAAAAAAAAAACATAATCATAAATGATAGAGAATATGCGGAGGAGCTTTGCTGGCACAGGGGTTATGCGTTAGGCTGTGATTTGCAAGGTCGGCAGTTCAAAATCACCAGTCGCTGTGAAGCAGGGTCAGGTTGGGGGTTGGGGAGATGAGGCTTTCTTCTCCTGTAAATTGTTACAGTCTCTGAAACTCACAGGGGCAGTTCTAACCAAAAAGAAACACATATACAGGATTTTAATAGGATTCTGATACTGATCTAATTTAATGAGATGGGCTGTGTAACTACAGATATATGTTTTATTTGTAAGTATTATATTCCACAAAGGAATAGATATAAATAAAATCAACAAGAAGTAAATAAATAAAGTTAAATTTTAAAGCGAGACAGAAGGATCAGAGCCTTAAAACTCCTCCAGATTCCTTACCCATCAGATCTACACATTAGTCTGAGAGGCTATACAAGGAGGAAAAATAAAACTGAATTTGGATTCTTTTGTGGTGTACAAGTTCACTGCAAACAACAGCAAAAAGAACTACTTAGATATAAATGTAACCAGAGAAACAAAACACCTACACAGAGACAATTACAAAACACACTACAAGAAACCAGAGACCTATGTAAATGGAAGAACATATTTTGCTCATGAACAGAAAGACATAATATTGTGAAAATATCCACACTACCCAAAGCTACCTACAGATACAATACAATCCTGATCCATATTCCGACATCATTCTTTAAAGATATGAAAAACCTAATCAGCAATTTATATGTAATACACAGAGACCCTGGTTAAGTAAAAGCATACATAAAGAACAAGCACAAAGTAAGAGACCTCATACTTCCTGATCTCAAAATCTACTACACAGCCATGGTAGTCAAAATAGCCTGGCATAGGTACAAAGACAGATTACAGACCAGTGGAACAGAAGAAGTAAGCCCTGAAGTAAAGCCATCCACCTGTGGAGAGCTAATCTTTTACAAAAGATTGAAACCCCTTAAATGGGGGAGAGAGCATCTCTTTAACAAATGGTGCTGACAAAAATAGAGATCTATTTTCAGAGAACTGAAACAGGATCTATATCTCACACCATATACAAATATGAACTCAACATGGATCAAAATCTAAAACGAGATGGTGCTTGCCTACCACTCCCACCTGTTCTGAAAAAGATCATATTAAAAGGTATTGGATCGAGTGGCAGAAAAAGGGAAACAAACCCCCAAATCATCAAAAGGCCAAGCTTACTGGCTGGAGAAGAGACTGGTGGAACCCCTGAGAACATAGCCCTTCATCCTCCTTCTGGAAATGAACTCATCTGATGGCTCATGTTTTGAGCAAACAATAGACAGTCCAGTCTATACCAAACCAGAACCTGAGTCACTGCCATCAAGTCGATGCCAACTCATCGCAACCCCACAAGACAGGTCGATAAAGGGGCCAGTAACACAAGTGAGGTTCACACCCCTTAGAATAAGAGAGCAAGTGGGCATCACTTTCCCCAGGGCAAAGTGGAGAAGAATTAAGACAGAAGGAGGCTGGAGGTGGGAAACCCTAGGAGGAGGTGGGACGAGTGAAACTGTATTGGGGAGATTGCAATAAATGAGGTGAAGTGTTCTGGAATTCCCATTCTTCCCGAGGCTGGAATCCACCAGTCCAATGCCTTTGCATGAGGAATTGGAATACACTTAGTGACAGTGGGTTTGGTTTAGGTTTTATTTTGTATCTAGGGTGCATGCAGTTGCAGTGAGCTAGAAGCTATCAAACTGTTCCTTGACCCCTTACTTCCCCTGGTGGTGACTTTCAGTAGTCATGATCCTTGGCTGCTCCTGTCTCACGCTGGCGAGTTGATTTCAGAGAGCAGGTTAAGCAAAAGGTGGTGATTCAAATCTACACAGAGATGCCTTGGAAGAAAACGGACCATTAGTCCATCTCCTACCTTCCCCATTATTTCTCCCCTGCCTGCTTAACTGAACTAGGCTGGAGACTAAAAAGATTCACCTGAAAATAAATGGTTTGAAAAATGTAAAGTGCCATACAAATTCAGAGGATTGTCATCCTTTTAGACATGCCATCTCTCTACATACTGTATGCTTCGCGTCTGTTTGCATAAGTACTCCCTTACTCCCTTACAATTGTACAGCAACCAAGCTCCTAGCCACAAATCTCCTGGATCCATTTTCAGATTCCTTACAGGTTTCGCCAGAGCCTTCATACTAAGAGGGATTAGGAAGAAAAGGCTGGCCATGTACCTCTGAAAAACACTCGGTGAAAACTCTGTCATTACAACAACTCCATCTGAAGCAATCAGGATGGCGCAGGATTGGAGAGAATTTCATTTGATTGTGCATGGGGTTCCCGTGAGTCAGAGGCCAACTTGATAGCAGTTAACAACAACAACAACAACAACAACAACAACAACAACAACAACGGGCCCTGAAATCCACAGCCACATCCGTCATAGTTTTCTAACTCAAGAGCATAGCTAGCTGTAACTTTCCAACTGACTGACTGGCTAGTTGGCATATTGAATACATAAAACAAAAGTAGCAAGCTTATGAAGTTTAACAGGATTTCAACCAAATTGGAAAAAAAAATTCAATCCAAAGCCTGGGCAGAAAAGGGCCTCAGACAAATCAGTTATTCTTCTTCAAAAACACCATGCTCCTTGGAGGCTCTGCAAGCTAAATACAAACTCCCACACCAGGATGTCACACGCACTTTGATCAGAGACATTGCTCATTAGTGGCTCTGGCCACTAATAAAGACCTTCTTTGAGACAGCTTCCACCTGGTGGAGACATCCAAATTCTGAACTGTCTACTGAATACCAAACACATCTAACTCCCTGGCTACTCATCTGCTTGAGGCAGGAAGGTTACAGTTGTAATGACAAGGAGGCAGGTACGGCATGGAACACACAGTCGGATACCCAATTCCCATGGGAAAGTGATCCAAAAGCCCCAGCAGATAGGCTAAGTTCAAAAGAAAACACATTACTCATGTTTGCTAAAGTTTGAAAAGAATGAGAAAATACTTTGGAATTCATCTAATTCCACATAATGGCTTCTGTCATTGAATATTCAACCGGGGCAATGACGAACAGACCATTTATGACTTTGTGGGGGGGTGAGGGTAGGATGCAGTTGCTGACTTGTAGATAATCATATGCAAAGAGTGGCCAGTCAGTCTTTGCAGAGCACATCAGGGGTACCTGCAAGGGACTCACCTTCATCTGTCATGGCAGAACCATAGAAAACAACGGAGTTTAATGTGAGTTCTAAAGAAGCAGATCTTTATTGCTTACACGTTTTAAGTAACTATAGAGTCAAAGAAAGTAGTGTAAATATAGACGGGGGGATCCTATGTACCTTTTACTTAATTTCTGCTTTCCATAACACCTTACAGGATTATAGCACAATACAAACCAGGCCATTGGCATTGGTAAAATCCACAGAGCTCATTCTGAGTCACTCGTTTCATAGCCACTCATTTGCATGTGTATGTGTGCATGTCCAGTCCTGCAACTTCATTATGTGTAAAATTATTTCAATATTTCCACAAGTTCTCTTGCATAGTGTTTTAATAAGCGGATAAGAATAAAACCCAAGTGTGTGCATTTATGGGCTTATTTTCACATCTTTTATAATTAGCATTGCTTGAGGAAGAAAATCTCAAATAAAAGCTGAGATAATACATCATATTCCTTACAAACTGTATCGCTCTCAAATATTTCCTGTGTGTACTTCAAATGAACTTCAAGTGAAGTTTCAAGAGAGAGACTTAAGCTATAATAATTTAGTTCAAAGCTGGGGCTCCAATCACCTCCTACAGATCAAGTTGCCAACACAATTTGAGGAAAGGGGAATGGTTCTAATCTCATGTAATTTACTGTACAAAAGCAAATAGTCTTTTCTTACAGAAAATTCTTGTCGAAATCTGTCAGCCAGCAACACAAGAGGAGGGTTGTGGTTCTGTATCAGAACATACTGACTCAAGATCTAATTTGCTTCAAAGACAAGAAAGAAAGACAAAAGTGAGGCTCTCCTCATGAAGGCAAAGCCAAGAGAGCTCTTTCTAACAAAATGTAACAGAGGTAACAAAAATAACTCTGTAGTTCTTGAAGCCGAGACCTCTTTAAAACTATGTAGTAAAAAGCCAACAGTCCTGTTTTTGTTCTTAAAATCATTTGCCTCATAAAATGCAAATTGAGCAACTCCTATTCAAAAGAGAGAGAGATATCTAGGTAAAGCAATGATAAACCAAAACCAAAGCTGAACTCATGACCATGGAGTGGAGGCCAACCCACAGTGACCCGCTAAGACAGGGCAGAACTGCCCCTGTGACGTTCAGGCTCTTTACGGGAGTAGAAAGTCCCTTGTTTCTCCCGAGGAGTGGCTGGTGGTTTTGAACTGCTGTTTTTGTGGTAGCATCCCAAGATGTGACCACTAATCAACCAGGGCTCCTAATGATCGAGAGAGTGAGGTAAAGAAGGATCTCGGCTCACGAGGCGCTCCATCACTAGTTCTGGGTTAGAGGTGAACGACCTTACACCAGCTTAATGGACTTGCCAGTGGTAATTACGCTGAGACACGAGGGATGGTGGTAGAATGCATCATCAGACACTGTTATAATTTTTCTATTACGTCGAATGATCATAGAAATGATTCAGGCCAAGTGCTCAGTGATGTTCGGTGGATAGCTTTAAAAGCATCCCACCATACACAAAAGATTCCTCCAGTTTTCAGAACGGCGACCCATCCTTGTCACACACAAATCTTCTCATAAAATGAGAAACTTTATTAAAAGTGGCCAGACTCCTATGAGCAAATCTTATTTCTGGCTCCCTCTTCTGCCTTTTCTTTTGGAAGGAAATGAACATTAATCTGCCCATGAAACACTGGTAGGATCCCAGGTCTGTTTTCCCACCTCATCAGAATTCAAACACAATCAACCAGTGTCTTTCTCCTCCTGGGAAAGGCAGGTTGATGTGCAGTCTCTTCTCCTCCACCCTATGGCTGTCCCATGCCTTGGAGACCTCCCTGAGGGCCCAGCACAAGCTGGGAACGCTCGCCTGAGGCGCCACCGAGAGGCAGTCCAACTGTGGCTCATCAGGTACCCACAGTTTTGACACTAGAAAGCTCAAGAGTTGAGGCGGGAATTGATGCGCTGCTACAATGGAACTAAGCAAACAAAACTGGTTGCTAACTGGAGTCAAGCACAACTCACAGAGTCTCCACTCATGTCAGCGTAAAACGGGGCTCCCCGGGGTCTTCAGCGGCTGAATTTTCTAAAGTAGATCACCAAGGCTTCCTTCTCAAGTGCTGCCTCTGAAGGGTCTCAAGTCTCCAACCTTTCAGTCGGCAGCCGAGGGTTTTCACCCTCCCCGCCATTCAAAGACCCCTATTAATTACTCCTCTTCCTCAATCTGGTCCAACACCAAATCAAATTAGCAGAAACACCCAAATGGCCTAGGATCCTTCCAATGGCCCGAGTAATTTGGCTGAAACAGACCAAACGCTCCACCCTGTTCATCTTCCCTATTCAAGGAATCTAGTCTTTCCAAACAGTTTCTAAAAGCATCATGCTTGCATTTTATTGGTGGGGTGTGTCCTGGAAGTGACACATCGTTCCACATCCCCAGTGAACAGCTGAAAGGATTGCGATGGAATAAGCAGGGCCGGGAGAGCAGCTTTCCATCTGCAAAGAGCTGCCTGATCCCACGGCCAAGTGTCTACACCTCATCAGACACCAATGACAGGGTGTCAAGGGGAAGGCCACATGCAAATCATATTTATGCAACCTCTGGGTTCCAGCTTGGTCCTGTCAACACGCATTCTGTAGCTGGGAAGGGAGAAGGACCGCACTCTTCTGCTGTCAAGGACAGAACGGATTCGGTAATGACTGATTTTGCCCCTCGAACATGGAACCATACATTAACCAGGCTCTTGAGTACAAGCGTGGATAGCCCACTTTTCAAGTTTCGTACAGGCTTGTACTCAGTGCAACTCTCCCCATGGATACAAACACTATATTGCACTATTAGGACCCCAAGGCTCACAAACTCAGCTCCCCTTATTGAAGATCACTCCCACGTGCAAGGAGTAACAGCAACGATAAGGAGAGCTGGTACCTGTGTAGCCCTGTGAGATCATGAAAGCGAGGCTAAGCGCCTCGTGTATGTGTGTTTTCTCTCATTTCTCTCTGATGACAGCTGGAAGAGCTGATAGCTATTCTCCACATTCCCGAGATGATGCACGTGAAACACGGAGGAGGTCAAGGGTGTCCTGGGTCGCATAGTTGATTGGCAGGGCCGGGACTCGGACCCAGGTCCTTCTGTCTACAGGGTCACGTTCTTAACCAGTTCAAGAGACTTGACATTCGGCAAATGCAACTTATGGAATATGGACAGAGAGATGAAGAGGCGATTCTAGGGACGCCTCTCAATAACTTAACATGTGCTGTTCAGAGTGAGCAACTTAGATACGTCTGAGCCTCTGGGACTCACCCCCTTCAAGTCCCCAAGTGCTTTAATGGATATAAGCGGCCCTACAAATGCTGCTTTTGTCAAATATATTCAATGTAAGAAATTCAGTTCTGAGATATCCAGGGTGCTTGGCACCTTTTGTTTGCCCTTTGGAAAGCGGAAAGCTGCCATTAATTTTACTTGGAGCGGTGTTGACGTTGCAGGGATCCCTGTCATTGATCCCCGTGCCTGCTGCCCTCACTGCCCACATCGTCTCAGAGGAGTTCATTTTGGAGAGCATCCCTCATTACACTTGATGCGGGGCAACTCTGACGGATCTCATTCTCTGGTGCTGCCTTACAGCTCAAAGTCTTAGAAAAAAATCACCTGGGATAGCCTTTGGGGAGAACCCCACCATCAGCAAGGCCATCTCTCTGAGAGGGGGACATCGAAACCCAACAGTCAGGTCACTGGGCAGAGAGGGGGAGGTTTCCTGACACTGTGACTTAGGAGGTCTTGGCCCAAAGCACTGTGGTGGGATTGATGAAAGGGGGGCCAAAGATCGTATTTCTCAAGGCACCCAGACCACCACACCAGCGGTGGGCGGATGATATCCGTCTGCTAAGGTGGTGACGCCAGAGAAGCTCAGCTGGAGTGGCGTGGAGAGTTGCCTGGCCCCTCCGATTTCAAAAGCATCAGTTCCTACCCACTTTGCTTTGATGGTGTGCAAAATGGGTCTGAAATGTGATCTCTCAATTATTTCCAAGGTTGCTGCTGCCAAAAGAAAGAGTCGTAAGCCAGACCCCTTTTCCACGTTCAGTCTTCATCACCAGCTTTGAAATTAAGACCGCGTTGGTGGGAAGGGTTGGGAAGTCGAAAGCTTAGGCCTCTTTTTGTTCCGATGTCGGCTGATGTTCAAAGTGGCGGACTTCACAAAGGTCATGTTTAGATGCCCATTGGGTGCTCACTCTGCGAGGAAGTTTGAGGCACAACTAGAAACCACCAAAGAAACCGGAGGCACCGTAGGGCTTCAGGTCGAAGCAGAAAGCAATGTGGAGTGATTTGAAACATGATTTCGAATGATAACATTGACTGATCATTCATCCATTTAACAGATAAATACCAGACCCAGCGCAGGGCCGAATGAGCACAACAGGGAACGACATCAGATACCGTCTCCGCCCTCGTGGAACATGCCACCTAATAATAGAGGCAGATACTAATTGAATATTCATATAAATAGCTGTAAAACCATAACCCTCTGAATTTGGGAACGTATATGTAACTCTAAGACTAGCTAATAGAGGGGCTTGTCTTGGTTCGAGAAGTCAAGGAAAAGTTTTTTTCTTGAATTTTGAAAGTTGGGCAAAGGAGATTCCCACACCGTGTTAAACGCATTCTGGATCCCCTGGCAGTGAGCTTGGCTTTTTGAATCTGGATTGCCCGGTGTAGACACACAGGAGAATACAGACCTTGGATTTTGGTTGGAGTGGAAGGAAATGGGTGAATGCCAAACATGGCATTCCAGCGTGGTACAAATGGAGTTCACTTGGCTGTTCACGGGACGTTTGGAGCTTCAAGTCCACCTAGAGAAGTCTTAAATGAAAGACCTGGAAAAATAATCCCCCACCCCCCAAGGAAAAAACCCAGCCATTAAAAACCCTTTAAAGCACGAGTCTACTCTGACACACATGAGATCACCAGGAGTCAGCGTCAACTCCATGGGACTTGTGATTGGTTAAAGTTAGAAATTCCTGAAAGCTATTCAGGAATCAAAGGAAGGTACAAGGAGACCTTGTGTGACTCAGATCCCCGAACTGTCTGAAACTCAGAGAGCCTTGCCCTCTCATTGAGTTGATATGATGTGGGAAGCTTCTGGCCATAAATGTGCAATTCTAGCACTGAAAACGAGACAAGGGCAAAGAATGAATTAAAGTTCTTTGGAAGTCAAGGGGGGCTGGCTAACAGACACCCCATGTAGGAAGGGCCCTGTCACAGATCGGGTCCTCTGGAAGCAAGTGCTGAAGAGAGAGTGCCACAAGAAGAACCCTTATCAGGGAGAAACCCCATCTTTATATTTCTTGTTCATCTGAACCCTATTTCGCTTTGCTCCATTTGTCACTGATTCTCTAATGGGCATTTACCTTAGGAAGTGATCTCATTTTCCTGCTGTTCACGGAGCTCTCGGGCACATGATGAGCCCATAGTCCAGGACTGCTAGAGAAGTCACTCAGACAGATTATAACTGCAGATTTCCCGCCAATGAGCGCAAGGTAGGTCTAAGAAGCAACCAGGAGGGCTTGAATTTTTTTCTGGAAAGCTTATTGTAACTAGACCAATAACCCGAGGAATGTTTAGGAGGCTGGGCAGCCTACATTGTATTTATCCAGATCTTAAAGAGACTTAAGTGGGCTGTAATTCTTGAAACCTGAGTTGTAGAGGGAGGTAGCTAGATTTCCCTTCCCTTCAAGTCTAACAGATATCGCATTCATCTGCCCATGCCTGTCTCCACTCCCCGCCCTCCCCAGTAACTGAACAGAGCCCGGGAAAACAGTTAGCTCTTGAATTAGCCATTTGACTCCATCCAGGAGGCTAAGAAATAGCCAAGCCATGATAAGCCCTCTCTTTCAGTTTACGGTTAATAATTTCAAGTTTTGTTTGGAGAGTCTAGCAGGCAATATCAATGCTGATTTTCATATTGTAAGGAGTCAGGAGACAAACTTCACAGCCACTGAGGGGTGGGGTTGAAAGGGAAGTTTTCTAAAAGCCAGGCAGATGAACTTGAAGAGGTCACTGCCAGGATGGCTCCCCAGTGCTTCCAAAGGACCCTGCATCCAGTGCCTAGGCAAGGGCTCCTCCCCACCAGTGGGTACTTGACCCTCTGCTACCAAGGACCTCCCAGGGGGTTGCCAACAGTTTCTTCCCGCAGTTTGACTCTTTGCTCTTTCCCACTTGGCAGGCTTCATGCCACTAATGGATGGGAAGTGAATGGTGCTTACTCCCTTCCTCCCCTGGATCTCTAACACAGTCAGCATGTTCTGGGCAACCTGGCCGGTGGTGAGCTAGCACCTCAAGTGCCTCTTGCAGGGCTGCGGTGGGGCTGGCCACAGTCCACGCCATCACTGACCCATTGAAAACCCAAGGTGCATTTCCTATCTCCTTAGATGATGTGGCTAGACGTTCTCCATCCAGGAATGAAGCACACCCATGATTCTTTTATTATGAAAAACAAACAAATAAACAAGTTCGCTGCCATCAAGTTGATTCCAACCCACAGTGCCCTTGGAGCACAGAGTACATCTGCCCCGTGGGAGTTTCCTAGATGGCAAATCTTTAAGGAAGTAGAAAGTCTCTTTTTTCTCCCAAGGAGAGGCTGGTGGTTTTAAACTGCAGACCTTGTGGTTACCAGCCCAACATACAACCTCCTATGCCACCAGGATTCGTTCAAGGTAGTATTTTATGCAAGCGTCTAAAAGTCCACTCTACTGACATTAGTGGAGTAACTTCTGGGCAACTCACCCCATGCACTGGGGTCAGGCCATGCACTGCTCACCCCATGCACTGCTGCTCAGTTCCTTGTTTGCGGGAAGCTGCTCATCATGCAGATGGAGACTTCTGCCATTTACTCCCATTACAAGCAACTGAATTTGTCTTCGGAGCTGTGTGAGCTCAATCTCATCTATAAAACCCCCATTCCACCTCCTGTCAAAATACACAGGCATCCTATTCACATCCCCATTTTGCAGGAAAGTACACTGAGGGGCGGTGAGATGATGTAACAAAACAGTAGCTTGCACCCGTGCGAATCTACCACATCCATGGTGGCTCCTGACCTCCTCCTGGCTGCTCAGTCGTGGGTGGACACTGTGCTGGCAAACAGGCAGGAGTGCAGGTCTTGCTTCCTTATCTCTTCCAGACTGAGGCTAACGGACCACAGCTGGATTGAACTCTTGACCTCTGCAGACTTAGGACTATGCCCTTGGCCACGTGGCTAACCAACGTACTGCAGAGGGAAGATCGAACTACTAACTCCCAAGCTATTGTTCTGAAGGATGTCAAGCCCCTTGGCTCCCTCATCCAACATTTCTTCAAGGTTTAAATGCACCTTCTAAGCTAATCTGTTTCAAACATTTGCTTAAGAAATAAAAGACGTAAAAGCAAGCCTGCCACTTTAGTCAAAGTTGAAAAAGGAGACACCAGTCTCCCTATCCCCCCCCACCCCCCACATTGGCTCTGCATTCTATTCTCCCTAAGTTCTTTTCAAGGAAAAAAAAAATTTTTTTCTGTTGGCCACAGTTGCAATCAGCTTTAATTCATTCTTTATTGCTGCTCTGGTTTTGTGTTATTTGAGCTGGTTTAACTGCTAAAAGCGTTTCAAATGTTCACATGGTCTGCATTAGGTTACCGAATTAAAACAGGAACAGCCCACCAAATGTAGCTTTCTGAAATGCAAACCACATGAGTTTGATTTCTTTGCGGCAGAACTTTAATTGGGTTCAGGGGTCTCTGCGACTTACCTGTCTATCTGCTCCATGATGGCCTGATCTGATAAGGCTAACTTAAAGGGTCTGCAGGATCAGAATGTTGACCACACCGTAGCTCCCTCTCGCCACCCCCACCCCCTACCATGACAACCCACCTCAGCTCAACTGGAAATCACAGGACACCCATCAAGGCTTCGTCACTGGCGGTTCTAGCAAGTGTCTGGCACACACCGGGCATCTGGGTTGCATGCAGAAAGAGTGGGAAATTACTGGTACTGAATTAGCAGCTGGTCTGGGGTACCACTATCCTTCAACCCGCCACAGCCTACCCAGTCAGTCATGCCCACTGTTTTCTCTGGGTTGCTAGTGAAAAAGGCTTTCGCCCAGACTGTCCCTGTTGGGTCTTTGGATGGCATTAGCTGCCAGTCTCCATTGGATCCTTGTCCACTTTTTGGAACCATCTCCATAGCTTCCAACTTTTCCTAATTGGGTCTCTTCACAGGTAGAAGCAAACGTGACTGTGGTTCTGACACTTTGGAAAAGCTGAGCTTCTGCCTTATAATCTCAATACCCAAGCACATCTATAAATGTTTTCTGAGTATCACAAGTAAGGGACCACGGAATATACCACAAGACATGATTGGAAGGATGTAAGGTAGAGGGTGTACACATTATGGGGCTAACCGTAAGGTCAGAAGTTCAAAGCCACCAACCACTCCATGAGACTAAGATAAGGCTTTCTACTTCTGTAGAAATGTACAGTCTCATAAATCCACAGGGGAAGTTCTACTCTGTCTTCTAGAGTCACCAGGAGTCAGAATCAACTCAAGAGTAGTGATTTTTTTTTTTTGAGAAGGGGAGGAATTGAAACAGCTGAGTTGGCAGTGTGCCTCTTTCGCTAATCAATTGCCTTTGTTAAATTCATTCATTCACTCACAGATATTCTTGAGTGATTAGTAGTGGACTAAGGACCATATTAAGTACAGCAAGTGCCAGGCACTCTTGGTTACATAATCTCTGTGCACCTCAATTTTCCTATCTGCAATGTAGGGATCCTAGTGATCACAAATGTGGTTGTGATTAAATCTGAGAGTGATGAGCAGGGGCCCTGGCAGGCCAGCAGTTCAAGCACTTGGCAGAGCAGTTCAAACCACCAGCTGCAGGGAAAAGATGTGGTCGTCTACCTCCGTAAAGACATCCAGCCTTGGAAACTTGACGAGGGCAGTTCTAGCCTCGCCTATGATGCACAGATAGATTGTTAAATGTGTCAGGTGTTTCCTGTTCTGATTTTTGCACGGCACCTTCAAAATAGTCAACACGTGTGTGCAATCTGAAGTCGCATCCTCCAGACGCTTATAAACAACTTTCAGAAGCTGACAGCTTTCAAGCAGAATGGAAAGTGTGAAATGAATGAAGAGTACTAGAGCTCAGAGAGGGAGGAACAGGGTCCAGAAAAGTGAGCAGGGGCTGTGATGACCCAAGGGGTCTGTCTGGTCCTCGGTAATGGTGCGTGCAAAGCTGAGGTAGAAATGCTGTTGAGAATCCTGACCAACATGGCTGAGGCAAAGGAGTCATAGAGAGAAGCAAGCCATTGCCCAGTGTGGCCGTTTCATAATTTGTTGTCAATTTGAGACTTATGAGTAAAGGGGTGGAGCTTAGCTTGTCAATAAATTGTATCGATTATCTTAGAAAGATAAGTTCCATATCCTTATGTTAACAAATAGGGAAACAGAGGCACTGAGTGATTAAGTGTACCACCCATCCTCAGTGTAAATGTAAGTTGGATTTGGATGCGGGCTCTCTGATGGCCTGTCCATGCTCCCTGTTCTGAGTGCCCTTGGGACCCTTCTGACTCACGGCTACCCTAAAGGACCAAGGAGAACTGCTGGCCCATAAGGTGTCCGACACAGCAAGATATGGGAGGTCGCCAGAGCTTTGCTCCCATGAAGTAGCTCGTAGAGTCAAAGCACTGGCTTTTCAGTTAGCAGAAGAGCACTTAACCATTGTGCCACCAAGGCTCTACACTTATTGCCTCCCCCATGGGTACACGGTGGAGATAAGCTGAAACTTTCTGCTTCCATAAAGATTTACAGTCTCAGCAACTCCTATCCTATCCTATCCTATCCTATCCTATCCTATCCTATCCTATCCTATCCTACTCTCCTCACCCTACGCTACACTATGCTGTGCAGGAACAGTTCTACTCTGTCCTATGAGGTCACCATGAGAAAGAATTGACTCGATGGCAGTGGGTATGGTTTGAGGTTTGTATGGCTGCAGTGGAGACCTCTGGTAGCCCAAACAGTTGAGTGCTTGAATACTAACTAAAACAAAATCATGTGCACCCACCCACAGGCAACTTTAAAGGCAAGCCTGACAATCTGCCTCTACAGTCGAAAGTTCTAGTCTGAAACACATGGGAAGGCTGAGTCAGAATTGACTTGCTGGCAGTTGGTTTGGTTGATGTCACAACAAGACACACTTAAGGCAAGACAAGAAAGGTAACTAGAGAGATGGTAGAGGAGCTGGTGTGGCTTACCTTCAACGTGAGGTATTTAATAAGGAAGCCTCACACATGTCTTTTCTCTTACTGACTAGAACAGAGATACTGCAGGAAGAAGTTGTGTGATTACCCATGGCCTAAACATGCTAACTGTGTACATGATAGGATATTTAAATGAGAAAAGATAGAAAGGAAAACGGCACCCTACATTAAAAGTGGCAATAAATGTACTTAACACTGGCACATTTTATTCTTCGTACACATCAACCATAATAGCAAAAGAACAGGAAACATACATCGGGCTCTATGGAATGACGCTAATTATGAAGTAGTTAGGGGTATGTATATTGATGTCTGCAACTACCTTTGACACATGTCACAACCTAAAATGGATAGGGGAATAAATAGATGATGAATGGGTAGATGGATGAATGGATGGATGATAGATAAGTATATAGATAGATGATAGATAGAGTGATGATAAACCAAGGTTCATGAAACAGTCATGCAACTAAAGTAAAATGGTCAAAGAGAAGCTCAGTGGCGCATATATAATTTGAAAACATTTCTGTTTGCTTGAAAGTATTTATAATAGAACATCAAGGGAGCAAGGCAATCATTCCTTTCAGGGCTGCTAGTTTCCTTGATACCACACTGGAGTTGTTCAGGAAACAGGACGGATGGGAACCGAGAAATCGCATCCCTGGGAAGGATGCCAGCATCAGCCAATCATTATGTTGTCCTTCCCAGGAGAAGTCAGTCCCTTGGAGAATAGCCACCTGGCCGCTGCCAGCGTGGCTCCACTATCTGAAAGAACACCCTCATGCCAGAAGAAAGACATGTCCCAAGAATAGGCACCGAGATCACCTACAGACCCCACAGAGCTGATGCAGGATTTCAACTCACCACACCATCCCCTGTCACGGGCAGGGCTGGAAATGAAAGCGAGCGCTGGGAATGGTCCTTTCTGATTTTGGAACCTACACTCAGAAGACTTGTATCTCCTTACAACAAAACCGAACAGTTGTCCGTACCCTTGACCAATGTCGATGGAGCAAATGAATGACAAATACTGCACTAAATGGTAATAACAATATATCTTTAAGAGGGTAATGTAATTTATTCTCTCATGGTGTTACTCTTTCCTCCCACCCCCCACCCCATTGATCTCTTCAACAACTCCTGATACACATGACATTTTGTCAATTCTTTAACACACCTGCACACCTACAATCATATCACACAGTGTGCTGCCAACCCCAAACCAAACTCATGGCCTTGGTGTCGATGCTAATTCATAGCGACCCTATAGGACAGGGTAGAACTTCCCTTGGCTTATGAGACTGTTAAGACTGACTCATCTTTCTCCCAAAGCCACAGGTGTTTTTGAACCGTTGACCTTGCAGATTGCAGCCGAACATGTAGCCACTCCACCATCAAACTGCTCTCTCTCTCCAGGTTGTAGTCCTTAAGACAGAAATTGTACACCCTTCCTTTTTGTACTTCCTGCTGAAATGGACAGGGGACAATTTCTGTCTTAAGGACTTCAAACCTAAAAGAGGAGCGACACATTTGGTAGCTGTCACACAAATCCTACCCTGGGAGTGCCGGAATAAATGGAGGCCCCGTCGGGTTGACTGACACCATGGCTTTATACTCCAGGCCTCGCATTCTGTGTTGCAATGAGCAGAAGCAGTGTGGCTCTTTGGAGGACACGGCCCCATCCCTGCTATTCTGTGAGCCACGAGCTCAGAGGTCAACTTTGGAACGCCACACTACAACTCTCTGAAGAGGTCTTTGCTCGACTTGGGTCGACAGGACCAATTTCTCCTTTTGAACTGAGAAGGTAAGACTCCACAGAGAGGGCCAAGGGCCTGCCCAGCTTATCCTGGCGTCCTGATGGGGGAGAAGAACCCCTGAAGCAGCTCTCAGGAGAGCAGGGCAATTCAGCATATGTTGATAAACCAGGTGATGGAAAAGTGGGCAGGGGACCGGTCAGAGCGCAAAACAAACCCACACCCGTGAAGACATGTTGGGCATTGAAAAGGAGGCAATGTTTTCCACCCAAGGCTATCTCGTTGGAGACTGGTCTGAACTGGCTCTTATTTTATAACCTCTCGACACATGTGTGTAGTCAAGGCTGAATTTAAAACCTATACCGTGAACCTTAGGAAAATAAACCACATTAAACAAGCACAAATTGAAAATATTACACAAGAGATTTCACAGGAAATTGGTCCAAATTTAGCCATGCTCTTTATGTATTTAAGCCTCTTATTCGTCTCTTAGAACTTTATATCAGGATTTTAATTTGAATCTGCCCTTCCCCACCACCATCACCATCACCCCCACCCCCACCCCACCTCCACAATGGCCCGCTTAGTTTTACAAAACTTTTTTTTAACTCCCAAGAATCCTTCTACCTTTGGCCCAGTCTTTCTGTGCACATTAACACACTTTTTTTTCAAAACAGTATGCCAATGACTCACAGGCTCCGTGGTTTTCTGGGAAAAGCATAGCCCCCTAAATCTAATGCTGCAGCACTAGAATGCCAGCTTCATGCCAACCATCCCCGCAGACTGCGCATAGGATGGCCCCAATCATGACAAATGTCAGTGTGGCCACCTGCGTCAGTACCTTTTCAACGCACTTAGAAGTCTCTCACAGTGCTTCCGCTCTTCCATAGTTTTGGCTGTTGTTGTTTGGTTTGACACTTGTTCTATGCTTGCCTGGGTCTCCTCCAATCCCTTCGGGAATCCAATTATGCTTAGATACACAAATGGACGACTTTGGATTCAAGGAACTTAGCAACCCTCCTTTTCCAATCACTCTTCAGAGGTGATCTGAACAATGTTGTCTTGGTTGGCCCCAGGGCGAGAGGCTGACTCTGGGAAACCATGGCAGGAGCCCCCTCTCCACCCAGGGCCTGGCTCTGTGCCACCAGAAGTGCCCTGTGGGATCGTGTCAGGGCATGCCAGTCTGCAGTCCTTCCGAGCTAGGCAGTTGCCAGGCAGGAGATGTGATGCCAAACCATTCGATGGTTTTGTGGGATGGGCACATATGCCCCAAGGCGGAGCTGGGACAGCCCATTCATTCTCACTGTTGCTTCCAGCCAGGATGGGCAAGTTTACTGGAGTTCACTTACAGACCACTTCTGGAAGGCTGACTACACTGGGACTTGTTTCTTTAATTACAATGGAATTTCTCATTATTTCAAGGTCTGTGATTCACGGGGCCTCCCGATCTCATTTTACCGCACCAACTGTAAATGCTTCCTCATGAATGGGATCCTGTTGTCCCCGACCTCTTTGCCTCACCCCACTAATTCCCTTCTCCTGATGGGCTCTGTCAAGTGGAGAAGGGGACAGGCCCTGGGAAGAAATCACTATTACACCAACGCTGGGCACCGGAATGGCAAAGATAATCTCAGCGTTGAGTCTACTGGGCTGAACAGTAGCAAATGTCTTTTAAATTGTGATGTGAATTCTTCTTTTCAGGAAATAGGAAGAACATTCTAGATCCTTCCCAGAGCTCCGACTTTCCCAGAGCTTCGAGTGGCTCGGGGAATGGTCCTTTTCCCATGGCAGCAGCCATGCTGAGCTGGGGGCTTCCATCAGGATGCCTGAGAGGAGCTGAGTTGGGAAAACACCCACCCAGCATTTTGGCAGACGAGTCACAGTGCGAGCTCTGAATGATGTCTCCTCAAACGAGCTCAGCGGCCTGGGCGGAGGACTTGCACCAAATCTTCTGGCTTATTAAAATTATGAAGGCAATCCAGGTGGCATCATGATTTGCTAAAGCCATTAAGAAATAGGACATCCAGAAACACTCTAACTCCGAACCATGCAAGGTTCTGAAACAACATGACTCAGAGGACATAATAGGCAGGCAGAGTCCTTTCTAATATTAGACCAGGGGTCCTCAAACTTTTTAAACAGGGGCCAGTTCATGTCCCTCAGACCCATTGGAGGGCCAGACAATAGTTTTAAAAAAAATAACTATAAACAAATTCCTATGAACACTGCACATATCTTATTTTGAAGTGAAAATACAAATGGGGCAAAAACACCCAGCAGGCTGGATAAATGCCTTGGGCCATGGTTTGAGGACCCCTGCATTAGACTGAAGGCTAAGCAGGCTTTGAAACGTCAAATTTTCAAATGTTGGACTGAGAGTTCCTGAGCCCCACTCGGTAGGTCTGTGCAGCCTGTGATGACATTTGGGCAACTGCCTAACCCGGGGCGAATCTACACTTGCTTTTCTCTCTCTCTCTCTCTCTCTCTCTCTCTCTCTCTCTCTCTCTCTCTCTCTCTCTCTCTCTCTCTCTCTCTCTCTCTCTTTCTCTCTCTCTCTCTCTCTCTCTCTCTGTCGCTTTCACTCTGGGTGGTCATCTCATAGCCCCTTGGCCCTCAACACAATTCTGGCGGTAGGTTTTACAAGCTTCCTGGGAGCATTAGGTTTCTGGGAATGTGTAAGCATGGGGCTTTTTTCTTTTCAGACACTCCGAGCCAGACCAGGAGGCAGGAGGATGCTTCAAAACGAATTAGGAAATGTGAACGGATCACAAGAATGGAGCTGCCACCTAAGCAACTTGCTTTTTCAAAAAATATGTATTAGGGAGAGCAGCAGTTAAAAAACGGGACCGGTCATGAAAATTAGCACCAGTAGCACCCCTCACCCCTGGGGGGGCAGTAATTAGACCCTCAAAATAAAAAAGGTAAAAATTAAACCTTGGTGATTAAGCTCCGTGTCTGAAGGAGCGCGCACACACTCACACAACACCCACACCCTCTACACACAATCACACTCATTCTCATGGAAGCATACTTACACGCAAATACACACACACACACGCACACACACACACACTCACTCAATGCCTATCAGCCCGGGCTGCCCACTCTTGACCTCTGTGAGCACTCTTGTCTTCAGCACCTAGACAGTTAGTTTGTCCAGAGTAGCTGAAAGGCCATGAGCTGCTAACAACTTCTGGAATGCTGAGTTAAAACACACACGCACACACACACATATGTGCGCGCACAAAAAAAAAAACCACCCCTAAGTGCAATGCTGATCTTCCACTTCACGAAAATTACACAGCAGACAGCTTACTCGGCAGAAAGAGTAAGACTTCCGGATCCAGCGATGCTCCCGAGCAGAATGTGCATGGCTGGAGGCAAGCCACAGTCTGCCCTGCTCAGGGATTCAGGGCAGTGCCGTTTGCAGCCTGAGTCACCTGCATCCCTACTCCCGCCACGCATCAGGAGACGTGAGCGGCGGAGCCAGTGGTCCTAGGGCAGCGTCTCTATCGCCTTGGGCACCCGAGGAGGGCTGGGAGCGTCCTCAATGCAGAAGGACTCTTCGAGACAGCAGTTTGTCTTAGCAAGCTTTCTTTTGCTCCTAATGTTGTTGTTTGTCATCCGGACATCTGTGACCTTTCCAGAAAATGACACTGAAGGTACAGTTGTTTTGTTTGTTTTTAAACATGATTCCGACAAAGAAGGCATGGTCACAATAACATGAAGACCCGTGTACAGAACATGCAGGGTGCGAAGAGTGGAGTTTTTCCTTTAGATTGGGAAGGACCTACTGAGGCGTGGAAGGAGAACATGTACGTCTCCGGTCTGAGGGGCTGAGGAGCTGGCCTTTGGCGTATCACTTTCAGTGGGTTAGGGGTTGGGGTGCTAAGTGCAAGGTCGGCAGTTTGAAACCACAAATTGCTCTGGAGGACAAAGTTGAGATCTTCTACTCCCGTAAAGACTTACCATCTCCGAAACCCACAGGGGGCAGTTCTACCCTGTCCTACAGGATCAGAATCGACTCAGTGGCACTGGGAGAAGTGGGTACAGCCAGCTATCACCCAGTGCAAGCTTTGGGGCCACCAGCATGTTGAACAGGGTTCAGGCGAGCTTCCAGACTAGGAAAGGCTAGGGAAAAAAGGCCTGTACTTTACTTCTGAAAACCAGCCAGTGAAAGCCCCATGAGCGCATCATGGTCCAATTCCCAAGGGATCGGTGGGATGGTCCAGGGCCAGACAGCAATGGGGTTGCCATGAGACCTGGGTGACTCAGGGCAGCTCACAATACTAGCAGGAGGGCAGTCTCCTCGAGGCCAAACGGCGAAATGGTGAAGAGAGAGAAAAGATGGCAGCAAAGTCTGGGGGGTGGGGGGGAGTTTGAGCCAACACAGAGGATGAGAAGAGGTCTGTCTGCAGACTGCGGAGGGAAGCGGGGAAGCAAAGGCACGCAGGGGCCTCAGACCTCTCTGCCCATCCGGGGCCTCAGTGTTTCAACCATGCTTCCTGTGGCCCGGTGCTCGAACGTCCTGTCTGACCGAGTTCATTGTCACACCGCAGCTCTGATTTCCATGGTTATTGTGTCCCATCTTCCCCGAGACAAAGGAAAACATGTCGTTTATCAGGATTTTAAAAAATGTATTTATAGTTTTCTTCTGGCAATTTCTTCCCTTACCTCAAGTTGCGAAAGGTCGTTTCCTACTTTATTCTCTCCCAAATAACTCCTGAGCCCAGGCTGTCCCTCCAACCCCACCCCTTTCCATATCGGTGGCGGGGGGGATACTCCTGGCTCACCTGTCAGCTGGTTTTCTGACATAGTCATGTCAAGCTTGAATCCACAGTCTTCCTGGCTCGTGCACCCATGAGTGAACGGATGCTCCAGGTTTTATGGATTTCTAACAGGCTGCACTGTGATCAAAATCTGGTTTTCCGGGGTTGGAGGGCTGGGGGCCAGTGCGCCATCTGGGCACGAGGTGGGGTCCGCCTGCATGATGAATATGACATCTTCCCCTCTGGCAGACCCCATGGGGGCTCCGTGCAGGCAGGTGAGTGGACGCTAGGTGGCCATACTGCAATGCTTCATCTTTAGATCGCGGCTCTTCGTTGTCACATTGAGGTGTCCTGGGTGGTGCAGATGGTTAAGCATGTGATGACTGCCTGAAAGGTTGTAAGTTCAAACACACCTAGAGGCACCTCAGAAGAAAGGTCCAGCAGTTTGCTTCTGAAGGTCATCGGCTTGAAACCCCAAGGAGAGCAATGCTCTTCTGGACACAGAGTGTGTGTGTGGCGGGGGGGGGGGGGGGGCGGGGGGAATCCTTTGCTGGAACCACAACTAGCAACCAGTCATCACATGGCAAGGTCCTGGGGTCAGCCAGCTCTTTCGTGTGTTTTCTAAAGAAAAAAAATCATTTTCTAAGAAAATAAAAAATGTCTGTGCATCTTAGAAAACAGTGCTGCCACAAGCTGGCCTTTCACACGGCCTCCTTTCCCTCGGCCTTGGGAGTCCCCGGTTCTCCTTCTGGACGCTCTCCTAGAGCACACCGCACACCGAATTCTGCACCCAGTAATAGAATCCACACGCTCGTTACAGTGCCTGACTCCAGGAAAAGGACCTAACACGAAGTTCACTCAGGAAGAGGTGAATGAAAGAAAGCTCGGACCCATCGCCAAAAATATACTAATAATTACCAAAAACCATGATGACCATTAGAATTTGGAAAACTCCCAGCTCTCCGGAGAAATCCATTATTAAAAGAGGAAAGCTCAAACACCGTCTACGGTGATGTCTTAATGAGAAGCGCTTTCTGTGGCGAGACTGAAAGGGACTCGGCAGACAGGATCTTGGAACAAAAGCATCTCTAACCAGGGCACCTACTAGGTAAGCATGGGCATGCCTTTCAGCTTTGTAAAGAGCGGCTCTCTGTGCAGGGCCCAATTGAAAATGGCCGAATGCAGGTTGCATCTTTATTAGACCCCGTGTTCATACGTCAGTTCCGACGCAGAGTGTATCATAGAATGAAACACCGTCCCATCCTGCTCCATGCTCACGATTGTTCTT
Organism: Tenrec ecaudatus; assembly: GCF_050624435.1. NCBI lineage: Eukaryota > Metazoa > Chordata > Mammalia > Afrosoricida > Tenrecidae > Tenrec > Tenrec ecaudatus. Next base: position 79,303,569 of record NC_134538.1, read on the forward strand.
ACGTTTGAGCGCATTGCGGAAACCGCTGTGTCCGTCCACCTTCTTGAAGGCCTTCCTCGTTTTCCCTGCTCCGCCACTTTACCAGGCATGATGTCCTTTGCCAGGGACCTGCCAGCATGTCCGAATCAGGTGAGACAAAGTCTTGCCATCCTCACTTCCAAGGTGGAATTTCTTCCAAGACAGGTCTTCGTTCTCCTGGGAGTCCATGGTACTTTCGGCATTCTTGGCCAGCATCGTAGTTCAAATGCATTGATTTTTCTTCATTGTTCAACTTTCACCTGTGTGAAATCTCAGCCAAAGACACACTTTAATGTGAATGAGAAAGCAGTGCACTTGTTTAACTTCTTCCCCTCTCCCCCACTAGTTTGCCCTCCTTTGTGAAAAACTAGACAGGAATGCGCCTTCATAACAGAATAGGCAGGTGCCTACTAACCGATTTTCCTACATAGAAGATTCAGGGCCACACATCCCTAGAGACCATCACAGTGTAGCTTCTATTTACTCTGACTTGTACAGGGGCATTCACCCAATAACTTTTTTAAAGTCCCCTTTCTTTTAAAATGAAGTCCATTATGTATGTTTTTTGGGGAAAGGACAACGTTAGGGAGGGGGAGGTGATTCTTCCAACTCGCCCCACACCAGCTCCCCGACTCTGATAAGGTGAGTGCCAGGCTGCCTCGGCTCCTGACTGGTGGGTCATTTATTACACAGACAGGGTGCCTCCCGTCTCTCCCAGTGAGGTCACCTCACCCTGCTCTTCCCTGACCCGCCCGTCTAGGAATGGCGTTGCCTTTGGGATGGAGGGCAGGCTCTTGGGAGCTCACAGACACAAAGCCCACATTCACTCAATTGTGTTGGGTCGGAGACCCAGGCTGGAGGCTCTTGGATGTTTTTCCCCACTTCTGACTCAGCAGTTCTGAGAAGGCTTTGGAGATGTCTGATTCAGCAGCTTACATGACAAACCACCACTATCAGAGGAAGAGGTGGAGGGGAGAGACAGATGTGGGGCCTTTCAGACACCCCACCCTTGAGGGTGGGTACTACTCACTTTGCACACCGCAGGCCCCTGCCTGTGACTGTGGGCCGGCCTTGGCAAAGACCCAAGGAAGTCTATGGGAAACAACAGCGTCTGAAAGAATGTCTTGTCATGTTCTCTTTTCTTTAATGACTGGTGAGCCATTTCAAATGCCACTTACAGATGCTGCTGTGTGTCCCACACTCTGGTTCCAAAACAAAGCAAGAGCCTGGTCAGACTTCACTGGAGCTCCCTAAGGGCCGCGGCACAGTCATTTTCTAAATGATTCAGCAAAGCAAGGGGAGGCAGTGCCGGCACATCTGGAATCTGGAGGGTCTATGGACCAGGCGATGAAACAAATCAGTAACAATATAAAAGAAAGGCACAGTTTTCGAAGCAGGGTTAGGGGCTTCCCCCCTTCTTCTCAGAGGAAGCCTACCTCCCCTCTCAACCATTTCCAGCCTGACTTCTAGCAGAAAGTCCACCTGAGTGTGTCCCCCCCAAATTCTGTGTAAATAAAGGAAGTTGATGGCATAAAGAACCCCCTTTCATCTCGGGGCTGCAGGGAAACCCAGGACTCTGGCCTCCGCTCGGAGCTCTCTGAGTACCAGTGTTCATTCATGGTGGTTTTGGATCTGATTGACTTTTCTTTCCATTTGAAGCTCAATGGCGATGACACCCAATGCAATGAACCAAGAGAAGGACATCGCTCAGACATGTCGAAACATTTGTGGGTGATGGTTGGGTCCTTTGTGTTCAGCAGCTCCTGTGAGAGCCTCCGTCTCAGTCAGGCGTCAAACTGCCAACTCCATGAAGCAAATAGTAATTATTCCTAATAACAATAATAATTAGGGAATGCACTGGACCCAACAGAAGGTCGGTTATCTGTGGTTTCCAGCTGGAAGTCAACAAGTTTCACACACTCTGTTTAAACAAAAAAGTCTCTCTCTCTCTCTCTCTCTCTCTCTCTCTCTCTCTCTCTCTCTCTCTCTCACACACACACACACACACACACACACACACACACACACACACACACGATACAAACAGCAGAGATTTGCCAAAAGAGATCTGGACAATCTCACTTCTCTGCTTTTCTGCAGCGGCTGGACCACAGAGTTAAATTAAATAAATAACAGCTCTCCACACAATGAGTGGGGAATTGGGATACATCTAGTAACTGACACCACATACACACACGCACACTCAGCGGGATCAAATTTTCCTTTTAGTTAAAAGTCTGAAAGATCTTCAAGGTTAGACTTCTAGGCAGACCCGTATCTGAACAGCAAACAAACTATTCACTGCCATCAAGTAGATTCCAACTCACAGTGGCCCCGTCAGACTGAGTAGAATGGCTCTTATGAGTTTCTGAGACTGAAACTTTTTATGGGAGTAAAAAGCTGATCATCTATCTCCTACGGAGTGGCTGGTGGGTTTGAACTTGTAACCTTGAGGTTAGCAGCTCATACTTAACACATTATGTCACCAGGCTCCTTGACCAAATGACAGACATGAATGGTTTATTATATTCCTCGGAGAAATGGGAAGGAGAAAGGAAATAAAGAGAGAAAGCTGAATAGAGAAAAGACGTGGGAGAAGGCTGGAGAAAGAGGCAAGAGAGGGAGAGAAGGGAAAAGAGAGGGAGAAGAGGAAGTTGAGGTTTTGAGTGAATCGTCCCATTCTTATTCTATTATAGCTGGTAACCAGAATCTCTGGAGAGATACCAAAGTCTTTCTTGGTAAGTCTCAAGTCAATGACCAGTGCCTTAGCCAATCTCTGGAATAGATAACATCATGATGCATAGAGAGAAAAAAAGTGAAGTTGACACAGATTTAAGTTTGCTGGGATCCACAGTCAAAGCTCAGGGAAGCAGCAATCAAGAGCTAATACAATGTGTTACATTGGGTAAATTTGCTACCCGAGATCTTTTAAAGTATTGCAAAGCAAGAAAGGTGTTACTTTGAGGACTAAGGTGCACCTGGCACAAGCTATGATAGCTTCAGTTACCTAATATGTACGTGAAAGTTGGACACTGAATAAGGAAGACTGAAGAATTGATGCATTTGGATTATGGTGCTGGCAAAGACTGCTGAAAGTACTGTAGACTGCCAAAAGAACCAACAAGCCTGTCTTGGAAGAAGTACAGCCGGAATCTTCCTGCAAAGCAAGGATGGTGGGACTTCAACTTACGGACTTTGGGTATGTTGTCAGGAGAGACCAGTGTCTGGAGATGGCTATCATGCTCGGTAAAGTAGCGGGGCAATGAGAAGAGGAAGGCCCTGCACAAGATAGATGGACACAGTGGCTTTCATACTAGGCTCAAACATGGCAACATGTATGAGGATGACGCAGGACCAGGCTTGATTTGTTCTGTTGTGCGTATGGTCGCATGACTCAGAATTGGACTAAGTGGTACCTAACAACAAATAAAAAATGAAAATCCCCACTGCTCCAGGATCTGGCTCTTGCTGCCCTCCAGCATCAACACTTCAGTATCACACCCAGCGCACCAATGACATCAAGGTGTCGGAAAAATATAAAGAGTTCCTTCTGAAAAAAAAAAGTGTAGTTATATATATAATATATATTTGTATATATCCATCAGCCAAATGGTCATATTCGATATAATTAAGAATGACTTCCGTCTTCTAAAACTTAAGTGAAGGGGTCAAAGATAGATAGATTAGATGATAGATGGATAGATCTTATTATAGCTACCCATCATTGTGATTGTTCTTCACAAGTTGTTCCCAGGGGCTGGTGTAGCGGGTGGCCATAAAGGAGATGATTTCACAGGGCAGTTGTGGACTCTGAACGTTCTGCTATGGTGAATATGCAGAATTCGGAGGCCAGAACACCTGAGAAAATCCCTCCAGTGTTTTGAGAAAGGCTATATACATGTCAAAAGACCTAAATTATGTTCCTGGGAAGAAAGTAAGAAACACGTGTACATACAGAGGGAGACATTTTTCATCTGGGTACACCTGGACTATAAAAGTTGCCCAGTCTCCTTGACCAGAATACAGTTTAGTTTGGATCATCTTAATTCAGTCTTTCAATGTCCTTGTTGTTTTTCACTGCCGTCAAGTTGGGCCCTTACTTAAAGCAGCCCCATGCCCAGTGGACCTCGACCCTGTTTGGACCCATCCTCATGATCCGTTAAAGACGGCGCCATTGTTTGGCATAGGGTTTCTTAAGTTGATTTTCAGAGGTAGATTGTCAGGCTAGTCCATCTTCGTGTAGGCGTTCCACTGAAGCCTGCTCAGCATCGTGGCAATAACCCACGCTGCACCCGAGAGCCTGTGGCCCAGAACCAAAGCCAGTTCACCTGGGTGGCAGGCAAGAACTCAATCGCTGAAGCAATGTTTCTACTCGCTCCCTGCCATGGAGTCGATGCCAATTCCTAGAGACGGTATTGGACTAACTCAAACTGCCTCTTTGGGTTTCCAAGCCTTTAAATTTGACCGGAGTTTGCAGCCTCATCTTTCTCTGCAGAGGGGCTGGTGGATCCAAACTGCTTACCTTGTGGTTAGCAACTCAGTGCATAACACACTACGCCACCAGAACTCCTGAGTCGGGGCCTTAGAGAGGCTACAATTTGTCGTATGTACCCCGGTGGTGTAGGGGTTAGGTGTTGGGGTACTGACTGCAGGATCAGCTGATCCATGGGGGGAAAGATGTGGCTTTCTCATCCCATAAAGAGTTACAGACTTGGAACCCCACAGGGACAGGTCTACCCTGTCCTATAGCGTTCCTGTGCATTGGAATCCACTCTATGGTGGTGAGATCCACAAAATTACATAGTTACAAGTATGATCATTTAAAAATAAACGGCTGACTCAACATACGCCCATAGAAAGGTGTTTGAAGCAGAATGTAGTTGTATTGCGCTCCCAAGCTCATCAGTACAGCTCCATTCATATTACTTACATGCTGCTGAGGTGGGGGCTGCCTCTCTAGCGGAACTTCCCTTTCCTGCAGGGATCCCTAAGGTCTGCAGAGTGCTCGCTCTCTGGCCACACAGATCTGAGTCCCACCTCTGGTACATGTGCAGTGGCTCTGTGACCTGGGGATAGGTTCTCTTCTGTTCCTCTTAGCATCCTGATTACCGGAGTGGAACACGCTCACAGTCCCCATGGACTGAAAATCATAGATCTGAGGTCAGCTGGAAAGTGCTGAGCCTTTAGCTTGTGAATTACCATATTTGAGCCAAGATGTGACGGGGGATATGGTTACTCAGGAAGCCATTGCTGACATTTCAAAGATGTCTGGGGCCATCTGTTCCCACATAGACCTGCGGCCCCTGTAAAACAAGCCGAGCACATTCCGCATGTCTCTGCCCCCCGCTCGCCAGGGTCCTATCACTTTACAGACTCACCAGCCTTTTCACCAAGCCAAAATGGGCTTCGCCAAAGGGGGAAAAACTATAAAACGCTACATTCTTTTCAATATGTCTGGTACCATTAAGAATGTTTATTAGTCTGCAGAAACTTTACATTGATATTTACCACAAGCACAACATGCTTGGCAAATAGATTGCCTGCCCAAATGGGCATGTATCTGTTTTATGGAATTTCTTCTTCAACAATCTGTAGTGCCCAGCCGTGCCATGGTAGAGGGTTAGTCATGGAAAGGAAACCAACTTGTTCCCAGGCGCTTGCTTTAGAATTACTCAAGAACTGAGCTGCAAGAGGTTACTTCTTAGATGACCTAGTGTCACTCATTCTTTTTTACAAGAAGCAAAAGTGGGGTCTAGAGAGTCCGGTGGGTCTGTTCAAAGTCTCCGAGCTCATGAATGATAGAATCAGGACGATCATCCAAGTCTTCAGATTCCTGGAGAAATGGCCTCGACCTGCCTGCATGAACCAGGATTCCATCTGTGTGCAAACGAACCTTCACTCCCACGATTCCTCTTCTCCTATATGATCACAGTAGATGCCACATATTCTTGTCATCCAACTGAAGCTGCACAGGGTTGGTATTTTCCACTACCAAAACCTCATTGGGAACCCCACTAAAACGACAGAGAAATTCTACTGGACCTAACATGAATTAGAAAACACGCGCACACACACACACACTCATTCTGTCGAGTGGCATCTTTTGAACCCCAAGTTTCCAGCCATATGAATGTCTAGCAGTACACAGGGGGCACCAAAGCCTTACAGAGCCCAACAATGGGGTCTCTCTTACAACTCAGAATTCACTTGGCATTCAGTTGAGCCAAGAGTTATTTACCCTTTCTGAAACTTACAGTACTGGGGAATAGGAAAACTGCAAATAACGCAAACTCCTCGCCTGGCACGCTGCCAGGCTACTTCGACCTACTCCTGCTTTAAAAAGGCAACATGTACCCCAGTCCCCCAAAACCAGCTCTGCTTGCCTGCTGGATTGATCTTCCCCTCTCCTAACATGACTAGTTCACAGGGCACACATGCACCATTCCCTCATCCTCATGCCATCTTGGCATTCTTCAACCAACAGTTACCCTTACTGCTTGGGAAGCGCCCCCTCATCACCACACCTTAAGCCAGGTCAACCTATAGTGGTGAGCCCACTATGTGGCCATGCATCTGCTCCGAAAATCAAGAAATAACCAAGCGCATCCTGATAGGTATGACAAGAAGAGAAATGTGCCGTTTATTAGGTATTTTGCAGTACGAAAGCAAATAAACTATCAACCCCAAATGTCTAACCCTTTAGCATCTTATCTCAAGGATGCTCATAAGAAAATACTCTTTTTCATTAATTGTGGTCAAATACATATTGAAAAACAGTGTTTTGATCAGTTTTACATGAACACTATAGTAACATTAATTGTATTCACCATGTTGTACATCCATGTCTGGTATCCATTTCCAAATGTCTTTATCACTCTACATAGACACCTCCTATCCCTTAGGCAAGAACTCCTAATTCCTGTGTCCCTATCTCCTGGTACTCATCGATAAACAGTTGTCTCTATGGGTTTCCTGTCTTTGCTAAATCATACAAGTGCAATTAGCCAACAGTTATCCTTTTTGGTCTGCTATAGTTGACTAAACATGATGCTTGAATGTGTACCCAGATCTCAGCACCTCCATTTTTTCCTTCATGGTTGAACGATATCAGGTTGTATGTATCATCACCTTTTGCTTATCCATTCATCTACTGATGGATATTTGTGTTATTTCTTCCTTTGGGCTATAGTAGAGATAATGTTGTAATGAACATGGGTGGATAAGTATCTGTTGGAGCCGTTGCTTATAGTCTTGTGGCTATTTACATACCTGGGATTGGAAATGCTGAGTTGGACGGCCATTCTTTGTTCAACGATGTGCAGAAACATCAAACTGGTTTACACAGCTGTTGCACCCTTTTATATCCTCCCAGCCATGGATTAGGGATTCGAGACTCTAACTTGTAAGCTAAAACCCTGCGTCTCAAGTCTTTCAACAAGTATCATAATCATCACCACCACCATCATCATCATCAGTCAGGCCAGAAAACCAGACAGCGGGCTGCATCAGTCCACACAATTGTGTCTGGCAAAATCATCGTCCAAGCTCCTTGCATGGGACTCATTTCACATCATTCACTACTGAGTTGTGGTTTGGGTACTTTTCTGGCCATATCTCCCAAAATAAGATGTTTTTCACTAAGTGAGCATAAAAGTACAACTTCTTGATAGGATGAGGGCCAAGGAAGACACTGTACAGAGTTTCACAGGCAGCAAGGAACCCTCAACGAATAGCTTCCAAAACCAAAGACCCAAGAAGCTTTCACACCTAAGGACTTGGAGAATTTTCTAGTGCTACCTCCTCATTTTAAGGGAGAGGAAACCAGAGCCTGCAGAGATCCAGGCCTAGGCTCCAGTCCCGGCGCCTGCCATGTTCAGCATGACCTGGGGCAAGTCACTTAATCTCCGAGCCTCACTCAGCTCAACTGTCAAGTGGGGGGGGGGGGTGTGTGTGTTAATTCCCATAACCGAATGATGCGTGCTAAATTAGTGGATAATAAAGGAAAACATGCTCTTGTAAACAGAGCACCTGGCAAAAACAAGGAGTGGTTGTTCTTTGCTTGGTTGTGGAGCCTGGAAGGCAGGTCTCCTCGGCATCCGAGCGGAGAGCTGGTCTTTCCCTGCACTGAGGCTTGTGCCCTCTCATTTCATCTCGCGCTGGGGCACCCGGACTCCCGGGAAGCAGATCACAGAGCTCCTTCCAAGCTCAGCGCCCGGCAGGAAACAAAACCTGGGAGAAAATGCATTTGAGACAGAAGAGAGGGACTAAACAAGGATTGGGGAGCTGGGTCTGATATTTGTGATTTTTATGGCGCCCTGGTGGCCTAGAGGTTATGCATTGGGCTGCTAACTCCAAGGACAGTGGTTTGAACCTTAAAGATGACAAAAACAAACAAGCAAGCAAATAAAAATACTGGCTGCTTCACAGAAGACAAGGTTTTCTACTCCCACAAAGTTAGCGCCTCAGAAACCCCACAAGGGCAGTTCTACTCTGTCCTATAGGGTCGCTATGAGTAGAAATCTATTGGAAGGCAGTGAGCTTGATTTATGATCTGTGATACCTTGGTTAACTTTTTCAAAGGAACCCATTATGACCTAGGGGAGGTGAGCACCTGGCCAAGTTTGCATACTTTTTAATGACTGAGCCTGTAGGGTCCTAAGGAAGCCTGGTAGCATCATGGCTTCAATGTTGGGCTACTTACCACAAGGGCATCGGTTCCCACCCAACAGATGCTCTGCAGAAGCAACAAGAGGGTTCCTGTTCCCATAAAGATGGAAAGACCAGGAAACACCAAAGAGCAATTCTACTGTGTCCTGTAGGGCTGCTTTGAGTCAGAGTTGACTTGATGGCAATGGATTTGGTTTGGCGTTTGGCTACTGTTCTAGGGAGTCCCTGATGAGACGCATGTTTCACATGTTTGCCTGTTAACAACGCGATTGGGAGACAGGCCAGGCAATCTGCTTCTGAAAATCCTGACACACGTGGTATCCCCATGAGCTGTGGTGCCTCCAGGGCAAACCTTACCGCTCCTTACCAGGCCGGACCTAACCCCAAGACTTCCGACACCATGGTCCCCATGATTCCATAGCCCATCTCCTCTCACCCAAAGCGGTTTGGTTCTGAGCAAGCTCTCACTTTCCTGGCCAATCTTTGCAATGTACTGTACCAAAGAACATATGTCTGGATTTTCTGTAGTTTTCCAGAGGGAGACCTTCGACTGTGCCGATGTGTTCTAAACACTTCGGAAGAAAAATGCGCACATACCTGACCGTCTGGAGGCTTCTTGAACCTTGGTGAGCAGAACCGCTCTTGGTAAGGTCCAGATATGAAGTCTTCCTCCAGAGAGCTCACAAACAAAGCTGCCTGTCTTCAGCAGAACATGCTCAGAAGTCACACTTCACCTGGGCAGAGGACAGTGGTCCTCTCAAACGCCAAGGAGCCAGCGTGGCTGGAGCCATGTGACGGGAGACAAGGGCAATCACCTTTCTAGGGTGGATTTCTGTTCTTACAAATGAAGGGATTGGGTTGGGAGGTCTCAGCTTCAGACTTCTGTGAGTTCAGGCATTCCCTGAATGACCCCCTGCTTTAAGGGCCAGAGAATTGTCTCTGAAGTTTCTCCGGCAGGATGAAGCAGCTGCTGACATCTCGGTGTGAGTTCCTGTCTGCCCTTTGCCTGGCTGCAGGAGCACGAGAGCACAGAGACCCTCGCCCCATAGCTGGAGAGCCTGCACATCAGCCGACGACTTTGGTGAAAGGATCCCCAGCCATGCCCCTGTATCCCCCACGGCAGTGGCAGAGCTAGGGTGAGAAGCACAGGGACAAACCTGAGCTTGGGCCTCCAGCAGATCTCATCCAACCCCTATGGCCTGGTGGCTTGAGACACGTTACTTCTCTTCTTGGTGCAGTAAAACTGGTTTGGTGGCAGGATTGTCACATTAGTAGGCATGAGACCCCGTCCTTACGGCTCAAGCACACCCACCTCTCATGTGTCAGGGGAGACTTGTGCCTTACTCTCATGCTGATCGGGGTTTAGCAGAGCCGCCAGACTGATGGGCTAGGAAGAAAGGCCTGGAAACCCAATCCATCACAAAGCTCCAATCCCAAGTCGTGGATGGGGATGGTGCAGGACCAGAAAGCCTTTTGCTCCATGGGGCATTGCAGTCACTATGAGTCTGAGCAACTGGAGGGTGATACACAACAACACGTGATGCCTCCCCCTCCCGGCTGTTGTGAAATCGCACCCCAAATGCCAGCTCAGTGCTGGCTCATGAGCTGTCTGGCGAATGTTAGCATCAGACTGCTCACCGAGGGAGTTTCTAGGAGTTTAAGCCTCTCACGAAGGGCCTTCGAACTCTCCCCCATGTTGATGAGCATGCTTTGACCCAGGTTAGGCGCCAAGACTCCTCAACAAAGAGGAGTCAGAGGCAAGACCCCGACTCATTGACGTGTCCCACGCAGGGTGAGCTGCTGCTTCCTGGAAGACCCGGCATGTGCGCTGGTGCTCTGGCCCTGCCCCCATGCTCTGGCCGCAGGACCACATGGTGTTACAACTTTTGGATGTGAAGAAACATTATATTTCATAAAGTATCCATGCTTCATGTTTTGTTCCCCACATAAAGCCCTGTGAGGGGAAGGCCGCGGCCCCCCTCCTCGTCAGAGAGATTTCTCGGCCTCTCCATGGGGTTTCACGGCCACCAGATGGTTAAGTCCCTCAACCCTCCCAGAAAGCATCCCCCTGAAGGGCCCTCGTAAATGTTCTCGGGCTGAGAAAGATCCAGCAACTCTCGCACAATAAAGCTGTGTTCCTCGCTGCGATCTTCAGCAACACACCCAGCAGGAAACACTGGCTGCTGGTCTGCCTGACTCCAAGGGATTTCACCTTGTCCTGGCCAAGGGCTCCAGCCCAGCGCCAGAGGCCCAGGACCCGCGGGGGCCCGCGCTGCTCCCTGAATCAGGAAGGAGGGACCTGGGTCCCCAGCAGCAAGTTGGCTGCGCTCCCTTGGGTCTGAGACCCTGAAGAAAATCATTCCTAATGGACTGGTGTACATAGGCATTCCCTGGGGAAGGGTATTCGGACACTCAGGCTCCTTGTCGAAATCTTCTTTTAGACCGTACTTTCGTGTGATGCCATCATTTACCCCCTGCCTAGCTCATCCCCCCGTGCCTCCAGTCAACACAAAGGAAACATAAGTCAGCGTACAGTTGACATTGACGTTGACGTCATTCTAACTCCCAGGAGCCTCAGGTGTGTCGGAGTAAAGCTTCATTAATGTTTTCCTTTACCGGTTGCCCAGAGGTAGATAAACAAGCTTATCTCCCAAGGTGCCTCTCAGTGGGGTTGAACCAGCAGCCTTTCAGTTACTAGCCAAGATCTTAATTATTTACTACACCCAAGCAGAGTGGTTGCGAGTTGGGCTGTGATCCGAAAGGTCAGCAGTTCCAAACCACCAGCTGCTCCATGAGCGAGAGAAGGGGGCTTTCCACTCCTGCTAACAGGTTTAGCCTCAGAAACCCACACGGGCGGTTCTACCCTGTCCTACCTATGGGGTTGCTATGCGTCCGTGTTGACTCGATGATAGTGATGGTGGGTTTGGAACTCCTAACAATGCCGCCAGACCTCTCAAATCAATGAACATGCCCCGCTGGATGGACGGACACATTGCGCAGCAAGAGCCAACTCCCCGAGCAGGCCCACATGACTCTCCCTGAGAAGGAAGGCGGGCATGCCTTTGATGCAGCGAATGCCGACATGTGGCCTGGTTTTTCTCTCTCCCCTTTTTCTTGTTTTTCTTGACCCTGTCCGCTGAGTGACACCTGACCTCCTGAGGGTGAGGGTTATAAAGGGAAAAGTATAAATTATGAACTGCCATTGCTTTAATTTTTACAGAAAACCAGGTTTACCTCTAGAGCATCTTACATACGTTTCTGATGACTAGATCTGTACTGCTTAGCTACAGCCCCGCACAAAGAGGTTTTCAGGAGCACAGGCCTCGTTGCTGCCCATTACATGGACATTCACGGGTCTAGAATAAAAGCAGTTGTAAGATCAGGGAGGGGTTCCCTTATTAAACATTACTTCCCAGTTTCCAGATGCAGCTGGCCAACCTATTAACTCCATCAGAATAGTCCCCAAAGGGCCACCTTTGGTCCAAACATCAGCTTTGGTGTAAACAATCACTGACCCATACTGCTTTACGCATAACCTCCCAGGTTTACATATCTGCCCCATTCCATGCAGGGAAGTGAGAAAGGAAGCCAGTTGAATGCATTTTGGCAGTACCTCCACACGCGTGTCAGAAACCTGTGCTGGCATGCACTTTTGTGGAACTTATCTGATCTTCTGTGTTCTCCGGCAGAACGACTGGGTATGCATTGTTAGTGTGAGCTGTCTTCGCATACCCTCGGCCCAACAAAATGAGACACTGCCGGGCTCTGTGCGTTATCGGATGGAGATTACATGATTGTAATTCATAACGTTTTCATTGGCTGATTTTTCAGTAGCAGATCTCCAGGCATGTCTTCCTAGTCTGTCTTGGTCTAGAAGCGTCAATGTAGCCTGCTCAGCATCATAAGAATGCCCACGCCTCCACTGACAGGTGGGTGATGCCTACACATGAGGTGCCTTGGCTGGTAATCAAATCCAAGACTGGCACATGGAAGGCAGGAACTCTACCACGGAATCACCAATGCTCCGAGCGCGAATGGCCTATTATCATTTACCCATAAAGAGAAGCAGATTTCTTAAGGAAATCTGGGTTCCATTAAGATAATAGCCACCCACTTCCCTGATCATTGGTTCCTACGAAAAGAAAAATCGTCGAATGTGTGAGAAGAGAAGGAGATAAAGCGTGCGACCTGCTCGCCCACTGCTCCTTCAGGGCTGTGCTGCCTTGATTCCGAATTGACCAGTCCAAGACAGAGAACTAGCAGAGACAGCTGCCATGCAGTGTTCAGAATCTGCCACGACTTTGGCCCAAGGCTGAACTGATCCCGTCTAAAACACATGCTTGTTTTCGATCTCTTGTCTCCCCCATGGCCACAGCTCACTCTTATTTTCCACCCTCCCCACTCCCACCCCCCCATCTGGGAAACTTATCTCCTAAAACGCTCCCATCCATCAGCCAAAGACAGTCTTCCCGACAGAGCGTCTGCCAGGTTGACTAAGCACAAGTAGTCACTAGTTTGAGGAAGCCTCCCACACTCCCTTGAGCTGTGTGTTTTTCTAGCCTGCCTAACCACACGAGTATAATTTGGGATATTTATACTGCCCTCCAGTTTCTATTGGGATTATAGCGCTACATTTACAGAACTGGGCAGGAGGCACAGTGTGGGCAGTTGCAGTGGAGCAGGGTGGACGTTACCCACCTTGCTGATCTGCCCACTCATGAGAGGGTTTGTTTGGATTTTTGCATCCCAACCCTTTTTGGTCTGCTTCGGCCCAGTGCTGGTTCAGTAAGTATATAAAGCACGGAGATGTAGGCGCTTTGCCCCAAGTCATCCTCTGATAACCTGATCTCTCTCCTCATTAGGTCAAAACAGCTCCCGGTATCTTCAAGACTCTGAACTGAAAATGCACCATGGAAGGAGAGAAGTGGAAAGGGGCAGAAGTGGGACTGGAGGCAGAAGCCAAAGCACTGGGAGGAGGAAGGAGAGTGGGGGGGTTGGCAGGAGCCAGGGTCTCCCTCTCTCACCAAGTTCCAGTCATGAACCCACCCACAAGCTGCAGAGAAAAAGCACAGTGCGTGGGCACAGGTGGGTCCCAGCCTCTCTGGCTAGATGCGGCCCAAGCTGGAGTCTGAATGAAGACTTTCATTGCTGTTTGCTGTTTGTGTTGGCCTGAAGCCATGGCAAACATTTGCAGGTGGCTTGGCCAGATTTTGACACTTAAATATTTGAGGTTGTGATAAAAATCAGAATATTACTACAATATGGTTCTGTGCAGCCTCGGAAATATTTTTTTTAAACGAGAAAAGCTATCTGCAATTTCAAATGTTCATTTAAAGACACAGTCTCCAGAGGAAACTCATGTTTTAAAATAAGTACTCATTTCCTCTTCGCTGAGGGAAAGCAAAAAGCAAACCATCCCCAAATGGTACCACCTAGAGTTTAATACTGAATCCACTGGGGATATGGGTTGGGCTGTCGCTTGCTGAGCCCCCAGGATAATCCGGGCAAGGTTTTGGATAGGTCACAGGGAGAGAAAATGGAAATGATGGGATGTGTGGGTTTGAATCAACATGGTAAGCACACCAGGGAAGAATCGAAGAAAAGAAACAGCCTCCCTCATGCTTGGCAAGGAGACAGACTCCTAAAAGTGGCAATTATCTCCTAGGACACACCAGGAGAGACACAGAGCACCCCAGGACCGGGGCTAAATTGGAAGATGGGGTGGGATGGGAGGTCATTCCTACCAGTGAAGCACTCCCTCCATATCCAAGCACAGTGACACGGCCAAATCTACAAGACAAGCCAGGCAAATTCAGGACAGTCAACCACCCCTCTGAGCAGTTAGGGCTATACCCCTTCAAAGACTGCTTCACAAAAGCCAACTCTGTGCTCACAGTGAGGAGTACGGAGCCTCCAAGAGGGAAGGAGGTGGGGTTGGGGGTGGGCGGTTGAGCTGGGGAAGGCCAGAGGACTCCAGGGGGGAAAGAATGTTATAAAACTGCTAGTAAACTCTGGCACATTTTACGTTTGTTTTTTGTTTTACTTTTTCCCTTTTAATTCCCCCTTGGAAGAAAAAGAAAATAATCATAATTAGTTGGCTTAACTGTGAATTGTCTGCCCAAAGTCAAGCCACAAAGTGGAGAAATGACCTGAGCTTTCCACGCCGTCTTTCATGAGCCCATTGACCCTGCTGGTGCATATTGTGGGTTCTTGTAGACGTAGACGTAGGCTCACTTAAGAAGAAAAGAAATTCTTAACAGACACATCAGCCAGTTTAACCTGGGCTTCTTCAAACAAAGCCAGCCATTCCAAGGACCGGGTTACTGTGCTGGCTCGTGACATAGAAAATCAAGTGCTGCAGCAAGCACACCTGAGTTCGCGCACACACAAAAGTCGTTACCCACAACCCCCCTTTGTGAACGGGGAGCCTTCTTAAGAGGTTGATCGGTGTGAGGACCAGAATTCCCCCCTTGGAATGGACTCCACTGTAGCTGGATAGGAGCCCCGCTGGTGGGCAGAGTGGGTACACACTGGGCTGCTAAGTTCCAGTTCAGCAGTTCAGAAACCACCAGCCACTCCCAGGGAGAAAGATGGGCCTTCTACTCCCATGAAGAGTTACCGTCTCAGAAACTGACAGGGCAGTTCTCCCCTGTCCTGTATACTGGCCATGAGTCAGCATCGACTTGATGGCAGTGAGTGAAAGAGAAGTAAGCTAGTGTTCATTGTTGGCCTGCCATCTTCACAAACATTAAAAACAAGTAGGGGAAAAAGCACGCTGACAAATTGTGGGGCACCTTCTGATTTTTTTTCCTTTAATCACCCTATCCAGTGTTCAGTAAGCCAAACTCTGATGTACCAAACAGAGCAGACTTCCCTTCCTATTATAGAGCAAGGCTCCGAGGAACTGCACCCCACTGATGCATAGCACCCAACGATAGACATTTACCATGAGACTCGAGCTTCTGAATGCCCTCACGTTTTTGCATTTCATCCTAACTCTACTCTCATGGAGCTGCAAAGGCAGAGGGCATCCTCCTTCAGGAGATAAGGATGCTGACACTCTGAATGAACTGCACAAAGTCAAGAAGTCAAGAGGAGAACTGAGATCAGAATGCAAGACTCCACTCTTGTTAATGGTGGGGCCAGTGTGGTGCTGTATTCAAGGCTCCTCTTTCAAGCAAGGACACAGCGGCCTGTGTGTGAACTGGTCTACGGACGGCCTTCACCATCCTCGAGTTGGTGCCGCATCTGAACCCCTTGCATGTTTCTGCGCACTCCTCGGGGCTAGGACATGTAGGAGCTCCACTCACGAACCCTTGGTTGATGGCGCTAATCCTCTCTTGTGGATCGCTGTAATCTTCCAAGCTGGCCGCATCACACGTAGAATTTCCAGCTGCCCTGCCACTTCCTACATGTGTTTCCCCCAAACAGGAATGTGTACAGCAGTCACCTGGAAGTTCCTGGAGTCATCTTAAGATGTGGATTCGAAGTCAGCGGTCTGAGGCAGGGCTAGGGCTGCTGCCTTTCTAGAATCTAGAATCCCCAGGACGACGGCAGCCCTGCTTGTCTGCAGAGCATGCTTCGAGCAGCAAAGGGCTAGAGCCATCGCATGGCACCAAGAAGCAAGTGACAGCTTTTTCCGACCTAGAACACAAGGTATGCGGCATTCTGCACCACGACTGTTCCACCAATGTTGTGTGATGCCTCCAAGCTGTCTTCTGACATAAGTGTGAGAGGGAGCCCCTGCCTGCTCAGTCTGTTCTGCTCCAGACAGACATAGGGCCCAGTCGAGCAGAAAGGGTAACCAGCAAGGGAGTGTTTGCCAACAAGAAGGGGGTGAGTTCCCCCGCTGCCATGTTCAAGGTCACAAGCCTTGTGGGAGAAACAAGGAAACAGAATGACTCAACTGTTCCTTCCAAAGTCTCCCATCAGAACAGCTTCCACCACACTGAGGCGCGCCTTCCCTCCCTCCCGATAAAAAACAACACTCTAGCGCTCCGGGCAATACCATACCCGCCAGGAAAACCACCTTCCGACGCCTCCTAACTGAGCATCAGCAATGAGAAGGTCCGAACCTTCTTCCAGCTCCAGCCAAGACCCAGGGAGAGCAGAGGAGGCCTCCTTACCCGATCTGGCGGTTGGTGGAAGGGGCTTGTGTGATGACGGAGCTGGACTGCGGAGATGGCATGGCTTGCTGAATCACCACGCTGGTGTCGTGGTTGGACATCCGGGAGCTGCCAAGCTGGTGAGCGCCAGGCCCGGTCATGGCTCCGCTGACCGGGTTGTGCATTGAGATGCTCTGCCCAGAGAAGACAGAGGTGAGAGGTCAGAAGAAGGAAAACGTTCATTCTTCCCTCAGGCTCTCAATGGCCAAGGCAGGGCATCTGGTCATCAGTGAACTCGCAAGACTTGGGCCATTCCACCCTGTTTGCACCAACGGCTCTAAGGAGATGAAGAAGAACAGCCCCCCCCCCCTTAGAGTAAAGCAAATGGGATATTATTGTGGCAGTTGCTAATCACTCGCTCAATCCCATCTTGACTCGAGATTTCCATCAGGGACCTTTTGAGTAGCACTCCGCTGTCTGGCTGTGATAAAGACAGCACTGGAAAGGAGTCGTGTGGTCAGCGCCTAATACTGTGTTTGAGTGAAAAAACCCTTCTGTACCCCGCTTTGGTTGACAAGATGATGGCTTCCGTATCCTTTCCACTCCTACCAGCAGAATGATATACAAATGTCTCTAGATATAGAGAAATCAATATAGACATATCTAGATATAGATCTTTATAGATGCACATATCTATACATAAGGGCCTCCAGCGGTGTGGTGGTGATGTGTTGAGTTATGATTCCTCATGGTCGGCAGTTCGAAACCACCATAAGCTCCAAGTTACAGTTACAGTCTCAGAAACCCACAGGGGGGCTCGCGACGAGTCAGCATTAACTCAGTGGGAGTGAGCTTATATAGACATAGATATAGATACAGAAGCAGAGTTACAGCTATCTATAAAGAAATACAAATATAGAGATCCCAGGCCCCTCTCCTTGATCCCTTCCCTGAAAACTGCTACTTTTGCAAACCACAATCTGGGCCATCATGATATATTAGCTGGTCAACCTGTGGAATTAAGCTGGACCATTTGAAGTGAGGATGTGCACCTGGGATCCAAGCTAAAAGAGCATGACCAGTCGGCCACGTTTCTAGAAAAAGTCATTCTGTAAGCATACGCTTCATGAACAAACCAACGCCGACACGAAGGAGGTACCTGTGTCACTCAAGGAAGCAGAGAGCAAGGTTGACATGAGCTTTGTTTAAAAGTCACAAAAGTAAGGTGAATTGGGTAAGAGGGAGCTGGCTTAAAAGCCAGCCCTTCAGAGTCACAAAGTACCTGGAGCAACCAGAGGGACGGACACACACACACACACACACACACACACACACACACAGCGTAGGGATGTCAGAAGGGGATCTGAAACAGACAAAGGAGCCCTGGTGGTAGATGGTTAAGCATCCCCCTGTTAGCACCTCTGGCAACTCACCCCCACCAGCTACTCCCTAGCAGACTAGGCCTGTCAATCTGCTCCCAGCAAGATTACAGCCCTTGAAGTCCTACAGGGCAGTTTACTGGGTTCTGTCGGGCCATGGCGAGTTGGAATGGAGTGGCCCACACAATAGAGAAATTGACGGGCAGAGGAGTCACAGAATAGGCCAGGGCAGTCCCGGGGCCTCTGTAAACCACTCTGCAGTCCTGAATGTTAGTGAAATCCCAGGGGTCAGCTGGGCAGTGGCTTGAGGCTAGGGGGGAAGAAATGGAATGTCACTAGCAATTTACTGGGGGAAACATATATATCCGTCGGCACTTTGGGGTTAGCAAAGGGAAAAATAAATGTTACCCAGGAGAGCTAGACGTGGTTCCTTGCAGTTCTTCTGCAAAGAACAGGATTTCCTGCACTACGTGCTAAATGATGGTGATAACATATATGGTATTTCGGGTGGTTTGGGCCATCACATAGCACCTTTCTTGCTCATAGTTCTGATTTCTAAATCCTGACCACACAGTCTGTCAGGAGTCCAGATGGAAACAGCACCTGGCGTAGACCGCAAGCCGACCATGTGGTGGGATTCCAAGCGCGTGGACGGCCTCATATATGCCGGCCCTACCAAAGTCTCCTCTTACAAACTGCAAGGTTTTTCTTGGGTGAGAAAATACCATGGCGGGCTAACATAAGACCAAAGGAAAGAGTGGTTTGTGGTGGAGCGGCAGCGCAAGACTATGCTGGAGATCTTTGTTCGGGGTCTGGTGATGCCTTGGGTTCGGTGTTGGGCTGCTAACCACAAAGGTGACTGCTCACACCTACCAGCTCCATAAAGACTCACTCTCTGAGAAACCCTCGATGGATCGGGTCAAGATGAGTCAGGACTGGTTCTATGGCAGTGGGCTTTAGGGGTTTCTTGTTTTCGGGGCTTCTTGTCCCCTGAAGCTCTAAAAGGAATTACGAACTTAAATATACTTGTGTTATTTCTTTTGAAAATGAACCTTATAAACGTATCTCTCTGCTTCTTGACGAGGCACACAATGAGCAGGCATTACGTACTCCATGGTGAAGACCTTCAAAGACACTCAGTTTCCCAGCTTGCTCATGTCGGGGTTGTCAAGGGAACTTCCGACTCGCCATGGCCCGGCAGAACAGAGTGGAGCTACGCCAGTTTCCAGGTCGCCACGTCTTTCTATTGCTGATTGGCAGGCTTCCTCGCCCACTCATAGCCACTTCTTTTTTTCAATAGTCATTCCAAAGCTCAAAAGGATTTCTGGCCCTCATTTTAGAATTTTCCCCACCTTCTTGGCCACCCAGAGGCTGCCAAGGCAGTGATGCCATTCAGTTTGTACAATTCCCACCCTTTAACTCCACAAACAAAATATAAAAGGAATGAACTGGCCTTGAGCCACTCTTGACACCTCTTTTCCATCATTCCCACAAGCAGCCCCAAAGTATCACCAATTTGATCTAAGCGCCCCTCCTTTCTTTTGCTTCTTTCCATCTCTGCTTCCACCACTCCACACTGAACTCCATGGCTCCCTTCCTGGAATAGGCCGTGCCCTCCTCACCAGCCTCTCATCGCTCACACTGTATTCTCTTCCATCTCTTTCCACACCATACCCAACAACCATATTTGTAACATGCAAATCTAACCGTATCAGATTCCACACCACCCCCTAAAGCCTCTCCACTGGCTCCCCGTTATTCAGAAGAGTCTGAAAACACCCTTTGTGGAACCTACGGGACCAGGGGAAGCCCTGGCTCCTTCCCATTTCATTTCACTCCACCTCCACTGTGTTTCCTGTGAGTCACCGAACTCTGCTGGAATCTTCCGGGCCTCCTCTGACCATGCTCCACTTCAGCACAGGCCCTTGCCATACCCTGCGTCCTCTGCCCCGATGATTTTCCTGACTGCCTGCAAATCTCAAATTGATCACCAAGTGGGAAAGACTCCTCTGACCGCCACAAGCGGGGACACCAGTTTCCAATTCCCTCACTGGAGTTTTCTTTTAGGTTTATGGTTGCTTGTGATGATCTGTTTCTCCCACCAAAGGATAAGCCCAAAGAGGGAAGGAATAATTTAATTTAACTCACCACTGTGTCTCCATTGCCAAGGAGACTGAATAAATCTGAGTTGGGTGAGTTGGGTGAATGAGTGATCTGTAATACAACCTCCCTAGCATATGTAGCCTGATGAACTCTGACCTATGGCCCCTGACAATCTTTTAGAGTGATAACTTTCTACGTATTGACCTTGGGATTAGATGTGGTGCTATAAAGAACTAACCTTCCCCAAAGAGAGTTCTGGTCTTCGCCGGCTTCTCCTGGAAGGTGACCTCTAGGAAGAGTTTCTTTGGCTGGGGAACGTGGGTCATGTTGGAAAGTCTATGGTAGGAACTTCGAGTCGCAAGGTAACAACTTGACCTCCTAAGGCACTAGAGATAAAGGAACCTGAGATTCTAGAGGATTAAGTTGACTATGCAGACCAACAATCATGGAGCTCCAATTAAAAACACACAAATGCTGGACACCAAGGCTTGGTTAGGCTCCCCTGGCTGCCAGTGCTCCATTCAAATTGTCACACATAATACTGGGGGCAAACTTTGCTCCTGACTCCACTTGAACTACATAACTGGAACTTTCCTGAGCTCTGGCCCATGTGTCTCTTCCCTTGGCTGGTTTTATTTTATCTTATTTTAAAAGTCATTTTATTGGGGGCTCATACAACTCTTATCACAATCCATACATATATCAATTGTGTAAAGCACATCTGTGTATTCATTGCTCTCATCATTCTTAAAACATTTGCTCTCCACTCAAGCCCCTGGCATCAGCTCCTCATTTTCCCTCTCTCCCCTTGCTCGCCCCCATGAACCCTTGATAATTTATGTTACTATTTTATCATATCTTACATTGTCCTATGTCTCCCTTCACCGACTTTTCTGTTGTCCATCACACAGGGAGGAGGTTATAATTGCCCCCCCCCCATTCTACCCCACCCTCCCTCCAACCTCCCAGTATCTCCACTCTCACCACTGATCCTGAAAGGATCATTCACCCTGGATTCCCTGTGTTTCCAGTTCCTATCTGTACCAGTGTACATCCTTTGGTCTAGCCAGATTTGTAAGATAGAATTGGGATCATGATAGTGGGGTGGAGGAAGCATTCAGGAGCTAGAAGAAAGTTTTATGTTTCATGGTTGCTACACTGCGCCCTGACTGGCTCATCTCCTCCCTGCGACCCTTCCATAAGGAGATGTCCAGTTGCCTACAGATGGGTCTTGGGTCCCCAATCTGCACTATCCCTCATTCAAAATGATTTGATTGTTTGTTTTTTGATGCCTGATAACTGATCCCTTTGACACCTTGTGATCACACCAGCTGGTGTGCTTCTTCCATGTGGGCTTTGTTGCTTCTGAGCTAGATGGCCGCTTGTTTTTCTTCGAGTCTTTTAGACCCTAGACGCTATATCTTTTGATAGCCGGGCTCCATAAGCTTTTCTTCACCACATTTGCTTATACACCCGCTTTGTCTTCAGCGATCGTGTCGGGAAGGTGAGCATCATGGAATCCTTAGCTGGTTTTAATATGTATCTTTTTGCTATAATAAGTCATAATCCCATGAGAGTCACTTTCAGTAGTTCTGGGAGCCATTGTAGAGAGTTCTAAAACCTAAAGGTAGTGTGAGGCATGTTCTGAATGCTAAAGTTCACCTCAGAAGTGAGACTTGTGTAGAATGTCCTCCCTAGCCTAGCAGATGCTAATATACTCAATGAAATTATGAGTTGGAGAACTAGAGAGGACAAGGAGTCAGAAGAGACCGGAAGATGGTGCATATACTTGGGAATATTAAACAAATCCTGGCAGGAAGGTGTCAAAAGAAGACCAAGTTTTGAGCGCTTTGGCCCAAACAATAGTAACAACCATTCTTTATCTTCACCATGAAAGACAAACAAAAACTGGCTGACACTACAATACCGAGAGCTTGGTCACGATTTCATCAGAGTAAATCATGGTAAATAAGATTTGTCTTTTAAGTATCCTCAAAAAAATGCCCTTCTCTGAGTAACATTAAAAATGAGAAAAACTACCATTGAGGAATGTATCTCAGCCCTTCTTCCAAAAGGCTCAGAAAGACGAACACATTTACATCAACTTTTAATTCTGTGATCTTCACTAGAGACAGGCGTATTCTTCAATGTTCTCCTCTTTTCCCAACACATAAAGTCTGCAGATGTCCAAGCCTCCTTCCCCCAGACCCAGAAAGTCATCTCAAAATACTCTGGAAAAAGGAACAACCAAGCAAAACATTATCATTTACATTAAGGGGATATGAATCTTTTCGTTTTTTTCTTAAGCATTGCATGGTAACTCAAATATGAAATGATGTTTCCCTTCATGTTCCTCCAAAGACGGGCTCAAACCTATCCTTATTAGTTAAAATAATAACACTTTACCTCTAGGTAAGTTAAAAACCCAATTTCAAACACACAAAGACTCTTGTTGGGCGACTGTGGGGAGCACAGGTGGGTAGATCTGGAGCTGGGAGCAACGGCCTTAAGCACTGGGTGTCCACTGGAAGGGAAGACTCCCGGGTGTTCTTTGAGGCTCAGACTTTGGCCGTTTCTTGTTTAACATTTTTATCAACGGTTTGGATGAAGATGGAAAAGTCGTGCTTGTCAAATCAGCAGCTGACACAAAGTTGGGAGGTAAAGCTGATGGTCTGGAGAGCAGAATTGGGCTTATTTGAGCCAACTGTGTGAGCTGGCCTCCAAAAATGCTAACCTACATCTAGGTTGTTTTTGGAGAAGTGCAGCGTCCAGATCAAGAAGTGATTGATCTAGTGGAGGGTCCAACCACATTTGGCCACCACATTGTAAGAGGCCAACTGATGAAAAGGAAGAAATAGAAGTAATGAGGTCCCTGAAACACATCACAGAAAAAATAGTAGAGGAATTGGGGTATATGTTGTCTACAGTGGAAAAAATTTAGAAGGTCATGCTTCAATATTCATGGGATTAGACATAGTCTATGTTGCTCCAGAAATGATATTTTCACAAAATGGAATCACAGTAATCAATGTCAAGGAAAACTACATTTGAGAACTTATTTTAAGCCAGGCACTACTCAGGTTTATATGTTTTATAAACCACAGATCTAATGCTCATGGTAACCATATGGGGTAGCTATTATTATCCTAATCTTAATGTGAACACATTTAATACCATAACCCATACCATGAGACTCACTTCCAGTCACCGCACTTCTTATGAAATAATAATTTAAAGATACAGATGTCCCCCTTTGCCAGAAACATTTAGCAAGGTGCCGAGATATGAAAGGAAGGAGTCCCAGTGTGGTGTCAACCATGAATGAGCTCGGCTACTAACCAAAAGGTTGGAGGTTCTTGTCCACCCGGAGATACCACACAAAGAAAAAGTCGAGGGTCTGCTTATGAAAAGTCAATTACTGGCACAAAGTTACACTCTGACGCAGGTGGAGAGCATGAGTTGGAATCACTTTCACAGTAAATGGCTCTTGTAGCAATAACCAAAGACTAAACATGTTGCCTTGAAAAGTACTGAGCTTCCCAGAACCGGACTTGTGCCAGGAGAGACCAGTTGGCCATCTGTCATGGAGGTCACAAAGAAGAACCTTGCACCACAAGAGAGATGGCACCAGCAAACCTCTAAGGGCTCTGCTTTTACTATGATTCTCTCATTTATGATACATGGTTTATGATACCTTGACTCAAATATTTCCACATGATTAGTGATGCATGATAATACTGAAAATATATCGACCTCAGAGTGAGGCGGTCTCCTCTTGTACAGTCTCGTCATCCTTCATTGTAGCCGTGTCACCTGCCTAAATCACTCCACCTCCCTGGGCTCAGCCGCCTCCTCACTGAGAAACAAAGAGGACATTTGGTCTCCAAGATCTTTTTCAGCTCTCATATGCCACAGTCTCTTCCTATATTACATTTTATGAGATACTAAATGCCCAAACAGACTTTTCAGGCTCTGATTCATGGTCTTGGAAATGCTGATTTTTCACTATAACTGTAAGCTTTTGTCGAACCGAACCTTCAGAAAACTACAACTTTCTGCCCAAACCAAACCATCACAAGTCAAGGACATACTCTCCACTAAATTGGGATTCTCAACCTTCACTGAGGAAAGTTCTAGCGACAAGTTAGCTTCCATTAAAGCTTACTCTCTTTTGATCCATGCGCTTTCTTTACCCCTTCCTTCACACTCTAAATGCATTCTTCTGTTCATTGTTCTGAGCCATGAAGGGTAAGAAGCGTGGGGTGGGGGATAAATCTTGATGGAATACATCGGGATCTTGAGGTACAGGGGTAATTGTCACATAGCATGCACGGGCTTGGAGCGTAATACACAAAAAACAAGCCGATGTATATGACTATAAATCCATGTTCTAGAAAATAACTCTAATTTCAGGGTGTGGTAATGATGAATGAAGAAAGCTGGTCCCTAAAGGAAAGTGAAGGTTGGGATGTGCAGACAGAGGGATGTTGTTGATGCCCCACAGTATTATCTTCAAATCTCTATCCCATCTAACTGCCGAGGTGTGGTGCGTTTGTAAGTTTCTCAATAAAGAGCCGCGGTCATCCTGACACGCGTTTACAAGTAGAATTGTGCAATCATGGAATCGTCTGCATCTTAATGATGCCCGGGCAGTTATGGAGACTTTTAGAAGTGCTCAGATGTAAACAGCTATGAGCAGCATCTAAAACTTGTTCAAGACACTCATAGAATAATAAAGGGTCAACAGTAAGCCTTCTAGAAGGGCAGGGAGGATTCCAGAGGGCCTTGATGTCTCCCTCCTGTGCTCCCAGGAGTTGGACTACCAGGACAGGTACTTTGGATCTTACCAAGGGGACCATCTGCTCTATGACTAAGCGATCTGTAATAGATTGAAAGAGAAACAGGGCATAGACGTTGGGGGTGAGGGTACAGAGACCGCACACATCACCTCTCTCGCTATGGTATTCAATGAAGGAAAATCACACTGTGTAAAGACACAGAAGAAGGAGGGAGGGGCGATGAAAATGAGCTGATTCCAAGAACCCAAGCGGAAGGTGAATTTTGAGAAGGATGAATGTATAAGGATGCTTTACTCAATGGATGGATGTATGGATTGTGATAAAAGTTGTATAAGCCCCAATAAAATGATTAAAAATAATAATAATTAATAGATAGATAGATAAAAACACAGAAGAAACTATCGCAGGTAAGCTTCTGGTGGAGGGGAAGGAAGAGGAGAACACAGGTTACTGTGAACATCCCAGCCTTGCTGCCCACATTTAAATTCTGCTCTTTTAAAGTTACTACTTGTCCCTGGAGCAAAATAAGAGACTCCATGATACAGTGGAAAAAAGATGAACTTGGAAAAAGCCCCACCTGGGTGCAAGATTACATCCTTGCGATACCATCTAGGGCATGAGAGTGCATGTCTCTGAGTCCTAGTTTCCTCACCTGGACCCTGGAGCTCATGATGGGATGGTCCGGGTGTAGTGAGGATGGAGCAAGTAGACATGTGTCAGGGGTCCAACATGGTGCCTGGCATCGAAGGAACTCAGCAAATGCTCACTTCTTTCCTTTTACAACGTTCAAAATGTGAAGCTCAGAGAGGAAATGTCCATTCTCGGTGGCTTCTCCCCAGGAGTGACAACAAATACATCAACCACTAACACTTATGCAGCATTACTCTGTGTCCGCAGACGGAGTTCACCATTCTCATCAGTGGGTGGGGTAGGTAATATTAGAACTTCTCATGTTACAGAAAACCGAGGCATGGGGAGGTTAAGTGACTTGTCCAAAGTCACACAGTCAGCAAATAGAAGAGCTGGGATTCAGATCCAGGAAGCTTGGCTCAGAGTCCAGGCCCATATCCGTTAAGCCACGATGTTCTATCATTTGCTCCAAACGTCTTTTCTTATGGGAAATGACATTGCAAAAATTAAAGCAAGTCTGATGGCGTCTTGATGGACATTTTAAGAAGTGATTGATTAATGCTGTTCTGTTGCCAGAATATCTGTCAAGCCACTAATTGGGATCAGTGTCATCACTACCAACTCCACACCTGGAAAATCTTCGGAATACATCATTAATCCATTTCAAAATGATTGATGAGTGTCTCTTGTCTTAAGGTCATGTTGCCTGCGTAGGCATTTTTTAGACAGGTTTACAAAGAGCAGGGCAGATTAAGATTAGGGAGGGAAAAGTGAAAAAACGTTTAAAAAGTGGTGAACACTATTTTTATCAAACTGAAAGAGAGAGAGAGAGAAAGAGGTTTTGTTTTGTTTCACCTTCCTTATGAGTTCTGTGTGCTCAAAAAAGGCTGAAAAGAGATCTTTTTATGTTTGGATGAAGTTAAACTTCTAACTCAATTTCACTGGAAGGCAGGCAGCAGCTCACTGCGGGATGTAGTCCACCGACCGGATTCTCCAGGCAGCGGCATATAGCCCCTGCTCTTCTCTCCCCACCCCCACAGTACCCAGTGAGGCTACAGATTCAAATCCATAAGATGCTAGGGAGCAAAGACCCATCTGACCACCTTCCATTCTCTTCTTCTCCAATCCATGAGACCTCCATCACTCCTTCTAATATCAGGTTGGAAGCAACGAGGGAGCCCCGGACCATCGCTGTAAAGATTTTATAGTGATTCATTTAATACTGCAATAAAATGCTCAAGACAATAAATATCTTCTCGGCAGCCGCCCTTGGCTGTGAGAAATCATTTTCGGGCATCTCTCTGAGCTCCTGCTTGCTCCTGTCCAGATTCTCAATGCCTTTGTTACAGCGACGTCAGATCTCATCGCTCCCTTAATCCCTGTGGCTGCTTCTGCTAAAGATAATCATATGGGTGCTAAGGAAGGAAATGCTCTGTTTCTTTCAGGTTCCTGAAATGGGAGCAAATTGCTGTGCTTGATGTGCCTACAGGCCCCCTGGAAGTGTGAATTAGTCTAACGCCAGCCCAGAATGGCGTAACGGTACTCACTGACCCCTGGAGTCAAGTCTGTCATTTTTCAAGAACCTTCTTCCAGAAAGCTGTACATATTCCATCATGGTACCACTTCTCAATAAAAGGGGGGGGGGATGCTGGCTTCCGATGCTCTCCTGGCTATGCCTTCACACCGACTGGAGCTCCGCACAGTCCAGTCCCGACTACTTTTCTACACACCATCTCCTGGCAACCCATCCTTCGTACCTTCTTACCATCCACATCGACAGACCACGGCGTCGTCCCCTGACTAGTCCACACAATTCCATGCCTCTTCTTCTCCTGTGCACATAATACTCCCCTCTTGCGGAATGTCCTTCACACTCATTTATTAAGATCCAGCTCCGATGCCCAGTCCTCTGGGGAGCCTTGTCCCCTCTTCCTGGCCTGGCTGGTCATGTTCTCCTGGGTACTCCCTATGCCATATCCACTCTACCACCAGACAAACCCAAACCAAACTCACTGCCATTGAGGCAATGCTGACTCATAGCAGCCCACTGGGGGTTTCTGAGCCTGTAACTGTGTACGGGAGTAGAGAGCCCAGTCTTTCTCCCAAGGAGCTGCTGGTGGCTTCGAACTGTAGACCAGGCAGATTTCAGCACACTGCCTTTGTTGCAGCCATGTCTGTTCTCACCCCGACATCACCAGATAGCCAGCCGAGCTTATTTCTAGAAGGATTCTGCCAGCACTCTCGGGGCAAGGCATAGGCCATGTTCAAGTGAATACAGCTAGCGTTTGCCTCCACGGCGCGTGTTCGTGTGTGTGTGTGTGTGTGTGTGTGTATGTGTGTATACACACAGAGCGAGAGACTTCTAGTGCAGTGCTCCCCCCCCCCCCCGTTTACAGTAATAGATACACACTTCTATGTATTCACTGAGCAAACATCTGTGTGTCAGGCATTGTGTTGGGCCCTGAGGACAATTATATGAAACCAGATATAACTTACCCTCAAAGTGTTTCCAGCTAGAAAGGGAAGACTTGCCGTAAAAATAAGGGAGTATGCTAATGTGTTTAGGACCTTTGACAGAAGAATAAATGGGTAAAAATGGAGGAAAAGGACTGGTAAATTGATTCTACTTATTGGTTGGGGTGGTATTATTAACATTGGTACTAATGGCTATAATAGTAATGACAATTATAATAATAACTACTAACATATTTTGGTCATTAATGCATTCAAGTATGTATTAAGATATCTATCTATATGTAAGTATATGTTCATTTATACATATACTTATAGACATTGCCTGATATAATATATACATATATATTGCTTAATATATACACACAGATGTATATATTTAGAGATATTGCTATATCTATCTATTGCTGTATATATATGAAATAAAATAGCTAAACAGAATATTTCAAAGGACAGCTCGAGAATACAAAGTAAAGTATGATCATGAAAGATCTAGAATTAGGAAACCAAAAGGAAGAGCATCCTCTGCATTTCTTAAACTGAAAGAATTTAGGAAAACATTCAAGGTTCAGGTTGCAATATTGGAAGATTCTATGGGTAAAATAGTAGCGATGCAGGAGGCATCAGAGAAGCAGGAAAGAATAGTCAACATTCAACTATTTCAAGGGGTAGCATATGACCTTGACTTCCGTATGTTTTCCTTTATATGAAATACCAGTAGAGGTGGGTCTAACGAGGCAGTCAGCGGATTAATAGCTTCTTGAGGTTTGGGCACAGGAGGCTGACGGGAAGTGGGAGCTAAAATCAGGAATACAAGAAAAAATAAAATGTTGTGATGACCCCACAACTCTTTTTAATATGTTTAAACTATTGAATTGTAGGAGATGTGAATTATATGTCAATAAAACGGTTTTTAAAAATTTAATGAGATAGCCTATGATCAAGAACCAATGGTATTTAAGGAAGAAGTTCAAGATGTACTGAGGCATTCGCCAAAGGAAGGGTTCCAGGAATTGAAGGGTACCCACTGAAATGGTTTAACAAGCTGACAAGGCACTGGAAGCACTCACTCATCGATGCCAAGAAATTTGGAGCATAGCTACTTGGCTAAATATGGAAGAGACCCATATGTGTGCTCAGTCCAAAGAAAAGTGACCCAATGGAATGTGCAGATTATAGAATAATATCATTGATATCACATACAAGTAAAATTGTTCTGAATATCATTAAACAGTGGTTGCAGCAGTACATTAACCGGAGTTTCCAGAGGCTCAGGCCAGATTCAGAAGAGGACATGGAATAAAAGAGATCATTGCTGATGTTGGATGAAATCTTGGCTGTGGGCAGAGAATAACAGAATTAGGTTTACTTGTGTAAACAGGCATTTGATTGTTCAGAGCACAACAAATGATGGATAGCCTTGAGAAGAATGGGCCTTCAGAACACTTCATTGTGCTGTTTTAGAATGTGTACATGGATCAAGAGGTGTCGTGTGAAAAGAGCAAGAGGATACTGCATGGTTTAAAATCAAGAACAGTATGCATCAGCATTGTATCCTCTCCCCATACTCATTCAAACTGGCTGCTGAGCAAATAATCAAAGAAGCTGTATGCTATGAAGAAGATGTGACATCAAGATTGGGGGAAGGCTTATTGACCTATGATATGCAGATAATACAACCTGGTTTGCTGAGAGTGAGGAGGACTTAAAGCTCCTGCTGATGAAGATCAAGGATTACAGCCTTCAGTATGGATTACAACTCAGTGTAAAGAAAACCAAAATCCACAACTGGACCAATGGGTCCATTATGATAAACAGAGATAAAACCTGTCAAGGATTTCACCTTGGATCCACAATCAGTGCTCATGGAAGTAGCAGTCAACATATCAAATGACACGTCCCACTGGGTACATCTGCTGCACAAGAATTCTTTCAAGTGTTGAAAAGCAAGGAGGTCACTATGAGGACTAAGGTGTGCCTGTCCCAAGCCCTGGGATTTTCACTGGCCTCATTTGCATGTGACAGTTGGACACTGAATAAGGAAGACTGAAGAACAGATGCATTTGAACTGTAGTGCTGGTGAAGAATATTGAAAAGACCACAGACTACACAAAGAACAAACCAATCTGACTTAATGGAAGTTCAACCTGAATGCTCCTTAGAAGTGAGAATGGTGAGACTTTTGTCTGATGGAATTTGGACGTGTTATCGGGAGAGCCCAGTGCCTGGAAATAGACACACTGCCTGGTAAAGTGTAGGGGCAGAGAAAAGAGGAAAGCCCCGACGACCTGGATTGACACAGTGGCTACACGAATGGGCTCAAGCATTGGAACAACGTCAGTAGGGGGCACACACACCTGAGAATATTCAACCACTGAAGATCCAAAGGCAGCATTTACAAAAGGACAAAGTGCAAAAGAGTCAGGAAAGAAGGGAGATCAGAAATAGGAACCACAGGGAAGAAGTGGGAAAAATGATCTACATTGCCGGGGTTGCAAACAATGTGATGAAACACAATCTGTATGGATTGTTGAATGCAAATTTTCATCCAATTCACAATAAAAAGTTTAAGCAAAAAAAGACAAGTTTTCGAACTTACAAAAAAAGAGAGAGCAATAAACTACAGACTGAGAAAAATATTTGGAAACAATATATTTGATCATTCTTTGATCTTTAACATATAAGGAAGGTTAAAAAAGTTTGTGGAAAATGGAATTTTTAAATTCATGAACTTTGTGAAGCACCCACATATATAGAAAACTTTCACAATTCAATGAAAAAAATGAACAAAGACATGAATCAGACAGCTAACGAGTACATGAAAAGATGCTAGTGATCACTAGCCACTAGGGAAATACAAAGGAAAATTTCAGTGAGATACCATCTCACACCAGCAAAAACAGCAACGTCAAAAAAGAAAATGAGAAGAAATGCTTTTGATGTTGTGAGGTTGTTGCAGCTCATGTGCATCACTCATGGAATTGTAAAATACGGCTGCAGTGTGGAAAATGACACGGCACGTCCTCGAAAGACTAGAAATAGAAATACCTTGTGATTAGTATTCCAGTCCTAGGCAGATAGCCAAGCGATAGACAAACAGTGATACAAATAACAAAAACACACCCATGGGTCATTGCACTTCATCATTCACAAAAGCAGAAAGATGGAAACAACCTAAGTGCCCATCAGTAGCTGAATGGATAAATGTATATACGATGGGATACTACACAGATACAAAGAATGATGAGACATCCACTAAATGTCGTATAACATGGATAAATCAGGAGGACATTGTTTTGAGTGAAATAAGTCCATCATAAAAGACAAATATTGATTGGTCCCCTACTATAAAAAGTCAAGAATAGATATGAGGGGTACCCCACAAACAAAGAAAAAATGGAAAAAAGCTGTGCTGGGCAGAGCTTTCATAGTATACATTTTTCCCACTAGGCGAGCATCCAGCAACTTACTCTGAGTTAGTGTACCCAGTGGCTTCACCTGGGAAAGTTCTCTCTGATCATAGTGAATTTTTTGATAAAAGTAGTTTCATTCGAACCTTATTTTTTATGATGGACAACTTAAGAGAGCAGAATAGGGCTGTGAAATTTTGTTTCCTGCTCTGGAAAAATGTCACATCAACTGTTGTGCTGTTGAACACAGTTTACAAAGAGAGCACTATGGGAAAAACTCAAGTGTACAAGGGGTTTTCTCTTTTCAAAAAGGTGAAATGTTGATGGCTGTCAAGTCTCATTCTGGACATCCATCACCAGCTCCCAAAGATGAAAATGCATGCACTTGTGCTGGAAGACCAATGCTGGACCTTTGAAGAGATGGAGAAGTTATCCTGACTATCTTGGAGCTCAGTGAATTTTAATGGAAGATTTGGGAATGAGCAGGGTCACTGCAAAATTTGTCCCTCAGTTTCTGACTGACCAGGAAAACGAATGTCGAGTGGAAACAAGCCATACTTTGAAAGAACAGCTCCAAAGTGACTCGGACTTTTCCCAAGATCATTACAGATGATGGTGCTACTCTTACACCCCTGAAAGCAAACATTAATCAAACGTCAATCAAACCCGTGGAAGCTGCCATCATCACCTTGCCTGAAAACAGCTCATCAAGTGAAATCAAAGATCAAGACAATGCTCATCTGTTTTTTAATGTGAGGGAAATACTGCATCTAGAGTTCACCCCACCAGGTCAGACTATTAATCAAGCTTTCTGCTTAGTTCTGAAAAGAGAGTGTACCAGTGTGCAACACACAAACCTGATTTGTAGCAAACAGGAGACTGGTTTTGCCACCACAACAATGTACCTGCTCACACGACCATCTCGTTGTACCAATATGGGGCAAAAAACAACACGCTTCTCTTACCCTGTGTACCTTACTCACCTGACCTCACTCCCAGCAACTTCTTTTTGTTTCCATGAATGCAGAGGGACATGAAAGGACAGAGATTTGATGATGTAGAAGAGGTGAAGCAAAAATGAGGGAGATGCTGTCAGCCATCCAAACAGATGAGTTTGAAAATTATTTTCAAGAATGGAATCAGAGATTTGACAAATGTACTCGGTGCAATGGAGAGACCTTTGAAGGTGATAAGTTTTTTTTGTTAAAAATAATTAAATACACAGCTTTGAAAAAACAATTCTGGTTTCCTTTGGGTACCCTCTCATATTCACATAGGAAGCAAAGTCCTTTGATGGTTACCAAGGAAAGGAAGGAGAGGGAGAAAGAGTCACTTTCTAGATAGTAGACACTTACTACTTTTTGTGATGTGAAAGACAATCCAAAAATGGGTGAGGTCGACATAACTGAACCAAGGTAAATTAAGGCACTAAGAAGCGCATAAGAAAAAAGGTAATTTTCAGTACAGGGTTAAAACATATATAATTTTGCTGCCACAATTAAAATAATAAAAATCTGTGTGTAGGTGCACGTGTGAATGTAGAAAGGTTTATGGGTGCAAATGTCCCAGCATGTACAGATATATCTATAAATATATGCAGATGCATTATGTGCAAATATAAAATCACATTTGTATGCATATATCAAACCATGTAAAGACATAGTTATGGGACTTTCCTAGATAGATCCAAATAACCCAAAGGTTTGGTTTACTGGGTCAAAAAGAGTAAGACCATCATCTCAGGGAAAACTTAATCAATTAGCATAACAAAATT
This sequence comes from Tenrec ecaudatus, assembly GCF_050624435.1. Classification (NCBI taxonomy): domain Eukaryota; kingdom Metazoa; phylum Chordata; class Mammalia; order Afrosoricida; family Tenrecidae; genus Tenrec; species Tenrec ecaudatus. The sequence continues at coordinate 79,336,926 of NC_134538.1, forward strand.
CACAAAAATATCGTTCAACATCCTAGCATCTAGGGCCTTAAAAGCTTGTAAACACCATCAAAGACCAAACAAGTATGAGTCTCTACTCAGCAAAAGAGAATGAAAGAGAGCAATGACTCAAAAGTAAAACGAATCTACAGGTTATGAACCATAACATCATCTAACCTGAGAACAGAATAAGTATACAGTTTCTAGCTACTAACCAAGGAGAAGGTGCCAGAATGAAGGGGAGAAAAGCATGGAACAAATGTAAAGACCTAATAAGGGCCAGCTCTCCTGGGCCAATACAGACTAGAATAACTCCCAACGCTATTGCCCTAAGATCCCCTTTCAACCTAAAGGTCACTTTTCATTCAAATAGTAGACGGGCTGATAAAATAAACACTACCAGTGGCGAGTGAGCAGCTCCCATAGACAATTAATTATATGAGATCAAATGGTCAACATTTACCCAAAAGCAAAGGTGATTAAAGCAAGGCGGACAAGGGCAGTTACATCCATCGAAACAGAATAAACAAAATGGAAATAATAAAAATGCTGATGCATTATAAAAATCGTAACCAACAGCACAGAACAATTTGTATACATTGTTAAAGGGAAATCAAAATTGCTTTGCAAACCTTCACCTAAAACTCAACAAAAGATATATATGGTAAGCCCCAGTGGAAATGCTTCCACACAGATTGCTGTTGTGAACCGTCGAGCTGACGTTGACCCTGAGTAGCCGTCCAGGACAGGATAGAAATGGCCCAGAGGGTTTCTCAGGCTCTTACCTTCCCATGAGCAGGTAACCGTATTTTCTCCCACAGAACCTCTAGCGGGTTCAAACCAGCAACTAGCCTTTGGCTTAACCAGAATGTCCGATGGAGCAATTCTACTGTAGCGCAAGGCGTCACCATGAGCTGGAAGTGACTCTGTGGCAGTGAGTTTGGGTTGGGTTTTATCAGCTTGGCACATCGTCATCTGAAGCCTAAGATCCTAATCTAGAGAAACGACATTTGCTGATTTGAGTTACAGTTCAACGGACTCCTACAATGGCCCATGTGTGTTTGTTATTGTTTTTTTTTTAAACTTTCTATTGTGAAATGGGTAAAGGTCTACTGGTCAGAGCAGTTCAGCATTCAACAATTCATACACATTGGGTTTCATGTCTGCACAGGTGTCTTATCCACCCAAACCAGAGTCACTGATGGAAGGGAGGTGACGTGAAACACAGACTTTCCTGGGCAGCAGGAAACGACAAGGATCAGAGGTACGTCTGAAGAAGGTGGCCAAGAACATTACTAAGCTCTCAATATCTGTAGCCTGAATGGGGGGAGGGAAAAATAACTCACTGTCTTGGAGTCAATGTCAAGTCAAGGTGACCTCATAAGACAAGGTAGAACTGCCCCTGTGGGCTTCCAAGGCTGTAACGCTTTACAAGAGTAGCAAGCCTCATCTTGCTCCTACAGAGCTGCTGGTGGTCTCAAACTGTTGACCTTGCAGATCCCAGCCCCATGCAACAACCAGTATGCCACCATCGCTCATCTTCCCCGGAGAAGAAGAGGATCTTTAAAATCATGAAAGGGGCGCCGAGCAGACAGGGAAATGCCAAGAGGTTCACCCTGCGTGCCAGGAACTGAGGCACTAGAAGGCGAGACCCGTACTAGAATGACTAATTCCCCTGCTTTTCTGAAGAGGAAATGTGAAGTCAATAAGAATGAGAGCATATGTAAAATGACCACAGAGGTGCTGGGGATCCATTTTTCAGCATTTCAAAGAGACCCACATACTTAATGGCCAGAAATATAAACGTAGCTCTCTCTAAACCTACTAATGACCTATTACTACTAATCACACGGTACAGGTGTGCCAAGAGACTCCCTTTATTCACCCACAGCCCAAACCCCGCACCCCAGCTTCTTCAGCTCTGATCCTTTCCCAGCCAAAAGCGTTGTAAGGTAGGGTTGGCCGCAGAGTTGAATTTTATTTTTTATTGAAAACTCCCTTGTCCCGAGCATCGCATCAGTTGGGGATCTGCATTCCCCAAAACTTGGCAACGTGACACCCTTAACATAAACCAGAAATGTGATCTCCGGCGGAAGTGCTGCAAGATGCGCTTCCTCCTGGGAAACAATAGAGAATGCAGGTGCAGGCACCTCGCCCCACTCTGGGTGTAACCTTTCAGGTGACTCTCCTCACAGTCTTGCTTTGTAAATTGTGTAGCGTTGCATAAACATCCGTAGCTGGGAGGCTGTTCTAATGACCACTCTTAATGTCGCAGCACATTTCTCTATGTGGATGGGGCTGTTCTATCAGTGACCAACCACCCTGGGATCCCCACTAAAAATACTCACTGCCGTGAAGTCCAAGCCGACTCATAGTGACCCTATAGGGCGGGGTAGAACTGCCCCTGTGAGTTTCCAAGGCTGTGACTGTCAACGGGAATAAAATGTCCCTTCTCTCTCCAGGAAAGCTCCTGATGGTTTCAAACCACTAGCCTTGCAGATCACGGCCCCATGCATAACCACTATGCCACCAGGGCTCCACTGAGACACCCTTGCTTCCACCAAACTGAGGACTACAGCAGATGATACACAGGAGAGTTTTCCTCTAGGGGATGACATCCTAATTCAGGGGTCTTCAAACTTTTTAAACAGGGGGCCAGTTCACTGTCCCTCAGACCCGTTGGAGCACCGGACTATAGTTAAAAAAAAACTATGAACCAATTCCTATGCACACTGCACATATCTTATTTTGAAGTGAAAAACAAAACGGGGCAAAAACACCCGGTGGGCTGGATAAATGTCCTCTGTGGCCCGGGGGCTGTAGCTTGAGGACCCTTGTTAAAGAGCCTCCGGTGGGACCTTGCAGAAGTCTTTCTTCCAAAAGTGTCTCTGGGTGAGTTTGAACCACCAACTGTTTGATAACTAGTGGAGCCCTTAACCGTGTTTGCACCAGCCAAGGGCCACCATGAGCTGGAACACACTTCATGCCACTAGTTTGGTTTGGGTCTTGAATATAAAGGGATGACCATGTTGTTCCCTTCATCATAGCATGCCAAACAGTACCTGTTAAGCAGCGCTGTCGACAGTAGCCACAAATGGACACATTGAGTCCCCAGAGAGACTTCTGGAAAACATGCCTGAATAGTAAAAGCAAATTTAAAACATTTCCTCTGATAGCAACGTGTTATCTATCCAACTTTATGGGTCGGTCCAGAGGAGTGTCCTGGAAGTTGAAGAGATTGTGTCCATGTTTATTGTGTCTACAAGGTACACAGAAGCCCTGATGGAGCAACAGTTTATGTGTGTGTGTGTGTGTGTGTGTGTATTGTTAATCAATTAGAGGCTCTCAAACCCACCAGCTTCTCCATGGGAGAAAGACCTAGCCATCTGCTTCCATGAAGATCACAGCCTGGAAAACCCTATGGGGGATTCCTCTCTGTCCCATTAGGTTGCTAGGAGTCAAAAGCCAACTCGCTGGTCCCTACTAACAACAAGAACAACCTGGTGCACCACAAGCCTACATACTGCCACCTGCTACCACTCTGACCTCATTTCCTGCTACTCTTTGCCTGGTTCATGCTCTTCCAGCCCGGTGCTAGTACAGCAAGACTGGGTCCCACTGGCCTGTGATCTTCTTGCATTCGGCATCATTGCATGTATTGTGTGAGTCTGAACAGGAATTTATAGACTGGTATCGGTATGGGGAAATATTGGACTTATGGACTTGAATTGGACTGGACTGGGGTAATATACAATTACTCTTTGATATAAAATTCTCTCTTCACATATGAGTGTCTATGAATTTTATTTCTCTGGTCAACCCAGACTGACACAGAAGCCCTGTAGAACACAGTTCTACTCTGAAGCACACAAGGTCACCAGGATCCGGAAGAACTCCCGTGAGGCTTATGTATGAGGTCTGCCTCTTCGATGCTACGTCTCCCTTACTTTATCCATCCTTTCCCAATCACAAAACCCACTCCTTCCCAATTTACCCCAACCTATTGTTCTGTTGTTGTCAGTGCCATGGAGCTGATTACAACCCATGCACATGCGCATACCTTATGCACAACAGAATGAAACACTGCCTGGTCCCAAGGTGATGATCATGCTATTCTGGATCCCTATGGAGCCTAGTTCTACAACGTGGCTGCCGTGAGTCCAGGGTGGCTTCTGTTTATGGAAACACAGAACTAAAAGATCATGCGATGTTTCCACGAACTTATTGAAGCCCCTTCATATTAATATAGAAATATACTGATGTTCACGGGAACCAAAGGATCAGAGATCCCAGGATGGAACCCAGTGGGATGTTTTCCACATACTCTTCCCCAGACTAGAAGTAGCATACCTTTATTTCTTTTTCTCTAGAGGTTAGACCATGTAAGGACAGGACTGTCCTGCATTCACCCATGTGCTTAATAAGCACAATTGTGCTGATGGAAACAATGGGAGGCAGAGCGGAATCATGCCAGCCCCACGACATGCCCACAGTAACCCGGTGCCACCCCAGAAAGATGAGCCTGGGCAGGTATGGCTCCTCCGAACCCAGATACACACCCTACAAACAAAGTCTCACTTTACAGCCATAGTTTCCTACCTGTCTACATTCCTCCCGTGGAAGCAAGTGTGCTTGGAAATGGGAACAGCTTTATATGACGGCATTAGAAGGAAGAATTTGGCACCTGGTGTTTATAGGCCATAAAGCCATTATAATACAAAGCTCAATTCTCCTTTGCCTGCAGTTACTGGATGAGAGGAATGCAAGTACTTTTAGATGCTCCATTTTCTACCCTAGAAAGCCAGGATTTATGGGTTGGCTTGCTGTGTAGAAGCCTTGGTGCCAGTGAAAGTTTCTTTATTATTAATGAGGTATTCTTGCCCAGCAACCTCCCACCTGTGTGTGACAACAACAGAACTATAGGTCCCTGGTTTTCAGAGACTTCAACATCCTAAAATTTCCTATCTCTGAGTTCCTGATTGTGCTACTATGCCAATACTGTGTCACAGCTTCAAGGTGGAGCAATGCACTGGGGAGAGAGTAGACTAAGAGGTATTTCACATGAAGACAGAGCAAGTTACCAATTAAGCCACAGGCCCACGAGGCTACAGTTTTCAGTGAGTCCTTGGACAATAGTCCTTACTTCTCTCCTTTTGTGTGAATGTGTGTGTGTGTGTGTGTGTGTGTGTGTGTGTGTGTGTGTGTCTTTAAACAGATGATATATGTCTGTCTGGCTTTTGGGTTTTTTTTGGTACCCCAGATATCTTTATATATACATATACTTAAGTATATATATTTTTATTTTTATATCTAAAGAAACCCAGCGATGCACCAAGGAGCTCTGGTAGCGTAGTAGTTACACATTGGGGTGCTAAGTGCAAGATCAGTAGTTTGAAACCACCAGGCGCCGGGCAGGATAACAACGTGGCTATCAAGCCCCCTAAAGAGTGACAGTCTCAGAAACCTACATGGTCAGTTCTACCCTGTTCAACAGAGTGGACATCAGTCAGAACCAGCTTGAGGGCAATGAGTTTTTTCGTACAGCATGATCAGTCCTAAGCCTATGTGTAAGGAAACACACTTTTTCAGCTGTCCTTTCACACTGATCTGGGTTGCTAACCATATTAGGAAAGGAACCTGGTGGTGTCGTGGTTACAGGTTGGCTAGGAACTGCAAGATCAGCGATTGGAAACACTTCCTCAAGAGGAAGACAACGCCTCCCTTTCCACTCCCATAAAGAGTTGGTCTCTGAGACCACAGGGGCAGTTCTGCTTTGTCCTGCAGGTTGTTATGAGGCGGCATCGTCTCAACGGCAGTGGGTTGCGTTTAATCATTTTATACAGCAACTTTCAAACCCAAAGTGAGGGATGGAAACCTGCTCTAAAAAGTTACGGTTCACATCCACCAGCCAGCCGCTCCTCAGGAGAAAGCGGAGGCTATCTGCCTCGTGTACTAAAGATGCACAGCCTGAGAAACCCTGTATGGCGTCCCCATGAGTCAAGAGCGACCTGGTGGCAGTGGGTTCTAAAGCAGTGGGTTTAAAGTCTCTTTAAAGGTGTGCAACCACAGGTGGAAGCCCACGAGGGGCAAAAGATGAACCTCAAAATATTTGAATCCCTCCTCACCGTGCTGGCTAAGTCGCTGTGCCTACGGTGCGTTCTGCTTTCATACACACTACCGATATCTCCAGGGAGCTAGCCCTCCGAGTCTTTTTAATGGAATAGTGACAGGGCTTCGGTATAAAGCCTTTTCTCAAACCTTCGGACAAAAGAAGAGAAGCCAGTCCCCAAAGCCTGGGCCCCTCCTTAATGTCTTGCCTTGTATATTCCTCCTTCGATCGCAACACGAAAAGCCCTGGTGCCGTAGTAGGTCATGCTTTAGGCTGCTAACCCCAAGGTCACCAGTTCCAACCCACCAGCTGCACTGTGACGTGTTCTGCCCCCATAAAGATGTGCAACCTTAGACGTCCGCAGGGGCTGTTCCGCTCTGTCCTATAGGGTTTCTCTGGGTCGAAATGGAGTCACTGGCCCTGAGTCTACGGTTGGTTTAGTTTGTGTTATTCTAACCCCCTTTCACACTTCCACCTTTGGTCGAGGTTCCTCTTGTCCAATAAGCGGCAGAAAGGTTAAACAGCACCGCATATCCTTGTCTTTGCTCCCCTCCCTTTACCGGGATTAAACCCGCTGTCATTGTCCAACTGACAAAGAGCCTCCTCTTGTTAAATGACCTTTTCCCTGATGCCCCAGCAGCGGGGGGGAAGGAGAGAACCCATTTGCTTCTTACTTCGCATCTCTGTACAAAAGAAAGGCAGGCCTGCATTCCAGAAGGCTATCTTTCTTTTCTAGAAAGAGAAGAGCCCTTCGGGGCTGGGTCTTAGACGCGTGTGAGCGCATGCACAGCGTGCTCACCATTTCTCAGACAAGCGAAGGCCTTCCGTGCACCCAGCGCCAGTGCCGAGGGAGTGCGCTGGGCTGAGAAGAGGGGAAGCACCGGTATTCAGGCTGCTGGAGGGATGGCTTTGGGGTGGAGGGCACTTTGGTTCTTTTATCTTAATTCTTGAGACACAATGTGATATCTATGCAAAGGTGCCCTGTAAGTAATCGGAGAAATAAATCATGGAAAGATCCCTCTTGTCTTTGAGCGCACCCTCAAGTCTGCTGGCCTCCTTGGCACAGCCTTGTGAGCACTGTAGATCCACAGACGGAGCATACTAGAGCCGTGGCTTGCTCAGCCAAATAAAGAATCCCTGGAGGAAAAAAGCAACAAAAGAAGCCGGGAAAGCCCTCTGGGCTTCCATAGGAGTCCAAGGCTGAGGGCTGGCCCTATGAACAGCATGGGGGTCAGGGAGGGGCCCTGACCTGCCTCTCGGCACCAACTCTGTCACCAAATGGTTGGTGGCCAGCAGTTCCCACACCTTTAATATGCATATTTGTGTTGTTAGGTTTGGGTGGGAAGTGGTAAAAATGAAAAGGAAGTTTTAAAAAACCACCCTCAGATCCATGGTACTTATAGTCATTCCTGAAATGGTGGGACCTGGGCCGTGAAAGAGGAAGCCTGGTGGCATAGTGGTTACGAGGTGGGTTGCGGTCTGCAAGGTCAGTAGTGTGAGACCACCAGGCCCGTGGTGGGAGAAAGACAGGGCTTTCTACTCCTGCAAAGGGTTGCAGTCTCGGAAACCCTCCCCTGTCTGCAAGGCCCCTGAGAGTCGGCATCGACTCCATCTGGGAGTCATGAAAAAGAAGCAGAGCTCTTTTGACTCTGTTCTTTGATTTGGTATGATTTTCGGTACGTGAAATGCACGATAGGTGAATCTAAAGAGACAGCAACTGGGCAAAAGGCTCCTTGTGTGACAGGGAGGATGGGGAGCTAACAACAGGGAGTACAAGAAAGAACAAAATGGTCTAAAATTGATTGTGGTAATGATTGTACAACTCTTCCTGATGTTATTGAATCACTGAATTATATAATATTTGGATTATAATCCAATAAAACTGTTTTTTTTAAAAATGCAAGTATACTACACTTCCATCTACTTTGGGATAAGGGGCAGGGCTGCTCTTAGAGAAAAGTCAGACAAGAGACCAGGCTTAGTGGAAGGCTGGGAAAGCAAGAAGAAAAAATTCCAAGTTTGGAGTAAAGAGATCCTGTGAAACATATACGACATTTGAAACTTGTGACATTAGAAACATATTAGACATTAGAAACTTGAAAGACACCATACAGAGCCTTGACTCTAACTCCCTGGTTTTTCAGAGAAGGGAACCAAGACCACATGAGGTCAAAGGGCCACCAGCATCGAAGTGGAGGCAGGAAGAGATGGGAATCCACATCTGTCACTTCAGAATTCAGGGCTCTTTTCCACTCGCCAGGGTGATTAAGTTTGAGTTTTCTCTGTGGAGTGGGAAGAATGACCTTATCACATGTCTACATCTGGGTCTCCGTAACTGGGACCAATGAAGTCATCGCTTTCCTCTGGCAAAGGGGAAGGCTGACAGGCATTTAGAAAGGCAAGAGTTAGGCTCAAGTCTGGCCAGTGGCTGCCTCTCAGTAGAGGGATTCTCTTGGACAGACACCTGGCCGGCAGGTCCTGCCTGCTGATGTGGAACCAAGCGGAGGTGGGGGGATGCTCCTAATGATCGGGGAAGGATTCGTGGACCTTTCCAAAGGCCACGGCATAATCAGAATGCTGCGCCTCAATCAACCATTGCTGTTCGTTCTTAAAAAAAAAAAGATGGGGAGGGGGCAGGAGGGAGGCAGAGCAGGAAGAGGAGAGAGAGAACACAAATGAACGAAGAATTCCGGGAAAAAATGAGAAAAACCAAACATCCAGCAAAGAGCTGCTTTGGTTCTGACAGTTCTCATTGGCACGTACCATGGCCAGCACAATGCGCGCTGTTTACTCGGTGCACAGGGTGGGAAAACGTTCTGCTAAAAAGCCCACACTGCCCCGCGCGGCTCCCGGGACAGGAAAGCACAACTGCCTCCATGGCTTCATATACAGATTGTGTCATACTTAATGCTGAAATCATAAACTATATATTTTTACCCCCTCCAAGCTGCCTATTGTGCGCTTATAAACAGGAACCTGGCAGCGTGTCAGGGGTGCAAATTGATTTCCTTTCCCAAATAAAATTTTAAAACGCAAATAAACAAGGTTATGTTGGCTAATGAAACATTACATGCCAGGCTGGAGAGAATTCTTTGAAAACGGATTTTCTTAAGCAAAGGCAACACAAAGCCTTCGTAAAAGGCTCTTTTGTAAACAACATGTTTACACAAAAATGCATTACTTGAAAGAAAGGAAGAGCTATCCTTCATGTCCCCCACCCCACCCTCATGATATATTTAGGGATGTTTTGGGACATGAATTAGGATGGGGGTGGAGAATCCTGCTGTGCCTCAGAATTTAGACATTAATTGAAGGTGCTAAGGCATAGGATGAAGTTGCTCCTGCTTAGAACATTTTGGGGATCTTAATTTTTTTAAGTATTATTATTTCATTGTGAAGCTTGAAGCAACCCGCAGTGAGCATACCCTCCTGGCATGGCAACATTGAGTCAACACCCCTCATTGTGTGCTACGTGTGAGTACGTGTGCTACGTGTGAGTACGACTTTTCAGAACAAAGGGGGCCATGCTCATGGATACTGTTATCTGAAAAACTAACCTGCTTGGTTGGCAGTCATGGAGACATCTCCTGGAGTGCAGCCCGTTTCTCAACAGAGATGCGGAACCAGCTGGAAACAGTTTGGATAAGGCCGGAGTGTCCCCAGGAAACCAAGTCCAATATGTACTTTGAGATGGATGGATCTTGAAAATATTAAGCTAAGTCAGAGCCAGACGTAAAAGTTCAAAATCTACAGGACCCCACTTCTGTGACGTATCTAGAATAGCCATAGACCCCAAAAGTGGTGTAAGGGGTGTCAGTGGTTCCAAGGGACTGGGTCCTGCTGGTGCCGTGGGTTAGGTCTTCAGTTGCTAAGCACAAGGTCAGCAGTTTGAAACCACCAGCCATTCCACAGAAGGAAGATGAGGCTATCCACTCCCTTAAGACTTAGTCTCAGACACTCACAGATCCAGTGCTATTCTTCCCTATAGAGTTTCTATACATTGGAATTGGGTTTATGAGTAGGGGAAATGTGTGAGTTTTGCTTAAAAGGTATGATGAAAACTTTTGAAAATAGTCGTGATTGCTATACAATATGATGACCGTAATTAATGTCACTAAATTACACAATTAAAAATTATCCAAGTCATATTTTAAGAATATATTTTAAGTTTAATAAATTTAAGTTTATTATATCAAAATATAATATTTACTATGAAATATATACATATATAAGTTTATGAAAACCTTCTCTTATCTTTTCATTCTATTTGTCCATGAACTTTTAGAAGCTCCATCTTATTTCCAGTAATAAGATTCAATTGAAAACAAAAAGAAATCTCTCCAAATCCTACCTATCTCATACTCCACCAACAAACTAATTCCAACCCAGCCCTAGGATGGGCTCAACCATGACAATTGTGAGGCTGGCACAGGACCAGGCAATATTTCCCTCCATTGAACAGAGGGTTGCTATCACTTAGAACTCATTTGAAGGCACCTAGCAACAGAACCCCGTGAGGCCCAGAACAAGCCCTCCTGCATCATCTCCCTCCTTATTTCATATGACTCATACTTTTCTGTCACTGAAATTAAGTAGCATGTTTGGAGATTCAGGATCATAGGCCCGGGGAGACACCAAGGTCTATTGGCAAAGATAATATTTTATACCCTACATTGTTGAATAGGGACTTGAGTCTTAAAAGCTCATGCACCTAAGGTGAGACTATGGGTCTCTCCAGTTAAAAGGAAAGATCATTGGAGAAAACTGAAAACACATATGAGCAATTAGCACAATGTACATGTATGAGGACTCTGTAAACCTGAAACCAGAAGAAGGAGATGGTGCCCATCTGCCACTGCAAACTGCTCTCGGGGGGAACACATTCATAGATCCTGTACAGCATGGGAGAACATTGTGAAACAAAGCTGAAAATCATAAACGAGACCCCCTACACTGATTGGATAGAGATTGGTGGAACTCCTGAGACTCTGGCCCTTGGTCATCCTTCAGGTCTGGAAATGAACTCACTCTCCAGACTCAATTTTTAGCCAAACAACAGACAGTTCTGAAAGGGGATTGATAAACGTAGGGAGAGTCACACAACTTAGAATAATCAGCCAGTTGAGAGCAAAAGGGCAGAATTTATCCAAGGATAAAGTTTAGAAGGATTAGAAAAGAAGGTGGAATGGAAACAGGAACCATCTGGAGGCAGTGAAATAAATGCTGTTACATTGTAGGGATTGCAACCAATGATATGAAACAAAATGGGTATGAACTATTGAGTGTTAACTGATCTGCTCTGTAAAGCTTCACGTAAATCATAATAGAGGCTAACAAAGGGAAGAAAGAAATCAAGGAGTTTGAACCCAAACACGTCCTGCTGGTGTAAAGGTTAAGACTTAACAAAAGCTCAGCTGCTGGTTCAAACTCATCCAGTGTCTCTGTAGCAGAATGGCCTGGTGATCTACTCGTGTATAACTTAGCTATGTAAGCCCTTTGGGGCAGTTCTCTCTGTCACATAGAGTCACCATGTGTCAGAATCAATTTGAGAGCACTTAGTAGCATAAATCCCGATGAAGCCTCAATGGACAACGTTTTAAGACAACATGGGATTAAAATGGCAGCATCACAGATTTGAGACTGCGCAGCATCGCCCTGGTGGAAGTAAGTACACTGCGAGCAGGTTTCCTCCTTGCTGCTTAGGGCCCAGTGATGCATCCTTCTCTTGCAGGCATGGCCCAGCATCGGGAGAGCTGTATCCCAGGTCAGGAATCAAGACAGAAGGTGGAAAGTCTCTGGAATCTCTGGATAGCTCTGACAATAACAGAAAGAAACACTCAAAACTGAACTCACTGCCACCAAGTAGACTCTAATTCAGAGTAACACAGAGGTCAGTGTGTTAGTCTGGGTACTTTAGAGAAACAAATCCACAGAAACTCATGTGAGCCTTGCCAGCTGAAGCAGGGAACTGGCTAAGGCAGCTGCACCCTGGTTCGACCATCACAAAGCAAGAGACCGAGAACTAGAACCGCAACACTCACCCACCGAGCCACTTAACCCTCTGCCCTTCAATTATGCCCACATGTGTCTATCAGCCAGGTTGGCACAATCAACTAACTACCTCAGTCAGGGTGTCCGAGACTGTAACCTTTCTTCTGAAGAGCAGCTGGCGGGTTTGAACTGCTGACTTGTTTGTTAGCAACCCTTTTTATCCCACTCACGAGCCCTTGGCAAGGTTTAACATTCCATGGAGCTAATGGAAGCCTAATTAGAAATACTGCAAAAACAAAACAAAAACAGGTTTCTCCTACTAAGCCCAAAGTAGAAGATTCCTCCAAAGCCTTTGGTCAATCGAAATGGCCTAAACTGAAGAAACAATTATCATTCAATTTTATGGGACTTTCCCAGGCCCCAAAAATGACCTACCAAATTATACCAAAGAGCATGTCCAGCCCAGCCAACCGACTGCAGCTAAATCAATCGACCTCATAGCGACCCCAGGGTAGAGTAGAGCTCACTGCCCCAAACGCTGCCCAAGACTCTCAGTATTTAAGGGAGCCGGCAGTGGATCCTTTCTCCTGTGGGACTATTGGTGGGTGTGACTTGCTGATATTGCAGTTAGGTCCAGCGCGTCCCTCCCTGCCCCCCAACATTCCTTCAGTGACACATAAACCGAAAGACGAGCCGTGTTCACCGACACCACCCCAGCAGTGGTGTCTGGTACTGAGATGCTGAGTGGAGTGCCCGGGGAAGCAGCCGGGGCAGACACTACTTGTTTGATGCTTCCACACCAAACAAAAGCCAAACACTAGTTTTGCTTTTTGCCTTCTTCCTCAAAAGCAAAGATCCTCTCGTTTCTTTCTTTCCATTAAGGACAGCAGGTAGAAAAGCGAGGTGAAGGGAAGAGATCTTTTGTAAAGTGGAAGATGTCTATACCCCAAAAAATCACGATGAGAACCCCGAGAGTCTGCAGCACCGAAGGCCCCGCCCCGCGAGAGGCAGTGGTACTGGGCTGTGGGGTGCCATCCTGCCTGGGATGGCAAAACCTTTCCCTCTTCCACTCCCGACTCTCCACGCAACCTTGGTCCTCCACCGCTTTTAAATATAAGGCAAACACTGTCAGCCTGATGGTCGAGATGATTATAAAGTGCTGAGCGCATTCCAGATCACAGATGCAAATCCTTTGGACCAAATACTCTGGATAACAGTTCAAACACAACAAGACGCAGTCACCAGTTGGCTGAGGATAGGAACCCGGAAAAGAAATCGCAGAAGAAGGGGAGTGCTTTGTGAAAGGATTTGCTTAGAGATTTGGGGCTGGGGTGGGTGGATGAGGGCCACCAGGTGAAGGGAAAGGAATAGAGAGGAGGAGGCCCTAGGGCTTGCACCCTGTGAAACTGAAGTGGCTTCGCTTCCAAAAGAGATCAGCGGCTTTTAACATCGATGCCCTTTTCAACTCCACCACAGATAATTTAATGACGCGAAATCCTTTCTCTACACACGTAATCCTGGGGGGACAATCCAATGCATGGGAGTAAATGGTACTGAAACTTTTGTTCTTGTTCCAAGGAAACGATCCGGCACGAATCTCTGGGGGGCATGTACCGATTGGCTGGGCACTTGAACCCATCAACTTCACGTCCCCCGATCTCTATGGAAGTGGAAGAATCAAATTAATCACTGGCACATTTGACAGATGTGCATCTCAGCAAATCCACATTAAGCCCTCAAATGGGAATGACCCCTACAGCTGATTGTGTCCCCTGCACATTTGGCAGAATCTGGAGACTTCCGCTGTTTGCTTTTATCCAAAGTGAAGCAAAACCCTGGGGCTGATAGTCCCAGCGCTGCTTTCGATGATCAAGTCTTAGCAGACCCTGGCTGTAGGGCACTGTGTTTATTGATGTTATGTAAGCAATTTACAGTCCCTTAATAGCACATGCACCACAATGTTTCAGCGTCTAACTTGTTAAATGATATCTGGAGCTTCAGGGAAAATTACATCATTGGCTTCACTAGGGCGGGTTATTGATATCATGCAGGAATTATGGCAACGGCCACCTGAATGGGGACAACAAGGAGAACATTTTATAGGCCAGCGTCAAAAGCAGAGGACAAAATTCGAGTTGAAGACTAAAGGGTCTGATGAGAGCAACAGAGAGGAATGGAGAGGAAAGGGGTTGACGGACGGTGAGGAAGCAGAGGACTCGCATTGTCTAGAATCATGTATTCAACTGTACGGAAAAGCTATCCAAGAATGGCCAGATTAACTCCGGCTCCTACTCAAGCAGCCTCCACAATCGGCCAGTGCTCTTACTCCCACTTCTTAGAACTGAGGACCTGGGACGTAACCCCACTGCTTGGGCCCCTGCTCCCTACATCACTCTCCCCATGCCCCACACGGCCTCTACTTCATGTTTGCCAGCTTCCATGAGTCAGGAGCAGCCTGACTTGAATGGGACTGGACTGATGTACTTCTACAATTGTGTAAGCCATTTCTTGACATAAATCTCTTTCTTTATACAAACACATGAAAACATCATTGGTTTGACTTCGTGAGAGAACCTACCCTCAATAAGCAAATAGCATATTCGAGACTCCGAATGCAGACTCAGCGAGACGGGCAGCATGCCGTGCCCGAGGGACTTCATAATAAATAGTGAGAATAAAACAGAGAAGGGCTTCCCCCCCCCCACTATCATGACCCCAATTCTGCCTTACAAATCTGGCTGGACCAGAGCATGTACACTGGGACAGATAGCAACTGGAAACACAGAGAATCCAGGGCGGATGATCCTTTCAGGACCAGTGGTAACAGTGAGGATACCGGAGGGTGGAGGGAAGGTGGGGTTGAAAGGGGGAGCTGATTATAAGAATCTATATATAACCTCCTCCCCGGGAGATGGACAACAGAAAAGTGGGTGAAGGGAGATATCGGACAGTGTAAGACATGACAAAATAATAGTAATTTATAAATTATCAAGGGTTCATGAGAGAGGGGGTGGCGGGGAGGGAGGGGAAAAATTGAGGAGTTGATACCAAGGGCTTAAGTAGAAAGCAAATGTTTTGAGAATGATGATGGCAACAAATGCACAAATGTGCTTAACACAATGGATGCATGTATGGATTGTGATGAGTTGTATGAGCCCCCAATAAAATGATATTTTTAATAAAATAAATAAATAATATGATTTTTTAAAAAACTAAAGAAAGGACAGGAGGGGAACCAAACAGGTATTCAATGGACTTGGTCACCAGGCTGTCTGGGCTAATGTGGTTGTTGACAAGAGATCATGGAGGGAAATCCCAGGTTGTATATGTTCAAAAGATAAGATGATCTAAAGAGGTAGGGCGGGGACTATAGTTACTAGGAAAGTGGAGAACAGCTAGGGAGGTAGACCAAATCTTTAAATGTATCCAGATGAAGAAAAATTTCAGTTTTAAGTACAAAATTAGAAAGCCTCATTCCTCCTCAAGTTGACAGAGCCGTCAGCAATCCTAGGGTACGGATCCAGATGCTAAAAGGGAATAGAGAGAGAGGAGCTGCATGATTCAAATAAAAGTTTCAAGTGACAATATTGAAAAAGACTCAGGGAACAACATCAAATTCATGGGCAGGTTTCAAAGAGTAGATGTCATTTAAGAAATATTAAGTGCTTATCTGGCCACAGAATTGACTCAAATAAAATTCCAATCAAGAAATGTCTGGAGAACTGGGGGAATAACAAACAAAAAGGAGACAAAACATTGTAGTTCTATACTTAACACCAACTCTTTATCTTGACGCCATCTTCAATAAACCACTTCTCTGCATTCATTGTGAACCGTAATTTATGAAACACAGCATCTGTAAAGCCACATTGGGTACCATGGGGAACCTCGGTTAAGTGTTACATAAGGTCCCCTGTCTTCAAATCACATGCACTTACAGCTTACAAAGCAAACTGGCAAAAGAAGACACTTCCAGAAGTGTCATTGCCATTCTGTACATTAGTTGCCTTTGTGAAGTTGATCCCTGACTCACAGCCACTCACAAGGAAACGAAATGCTGCCTGGTCTCCATGGGTGTATGTGTGGTGTGTGTGGTGTGTGTGTGTGTGTGTGTGTGTGTGTGGTGTGTGTGTGTGGTGTGTGTGTTTGGTGTATGTGTGTGTGTGTGTGTGGTGTGTGTGGTGTGTGTGTGTGGTGTGTGTGTGGTGTGTGGTGTGTGTGTGTGTGTGTGTGTGGTGTGTGTGTGTGGTGTGTGTGTGTGGTATGTGTGGTATGTGTGTGGTATGTGTGTGTGTGTGTGGTGTGTGTGTGTGTGGTGTGTGTGTGTGTATGTGTGTGTGTCAAAGATTGGCCTGTTGTAATCACAGTGTTTTCATTGACTGATAATTAGAAGTAGATCACCATGTATCCTTCCTAGTCCATCTTAACCTGGAAGTTCTGCTGAGACTTGTTCAGTGTCATAGCAACCCCTAGACCTCCGTTTAGACCCGGTGGCGCTGTGCATGAGGCTAGAATTTGAAAGCAGGTCTGCCACTGAGCCACCAACGCCTCCTAAAGAGGCAACATTAGCCTACAAATAGTGACAAGCCTTGTGCGTGGTTCAGAGAATAAGCAGCCACGGGATAGAAAGTGGACGTTGACCGGAGCTGTCCAGGGGCTCTTGGCTAAAAAGGCAGTGCTGGAGATGGCCTTACAGAGTCTGCAGGACTTGGATGACAATCCATTTCCTCACTGTCCTGTTTCTCTGTGAAAGGATGAAGCAACATTAACTGAAGCAAGATGTGTTTTCCTGGGCCTCCTCTGGCCCACAGGGGAAGATACAATAAAAGAGATAAGGCACACACTTCGAGTGGGTAAAAGCATGGTTACGCAAGTTGTCTTTGCCAAACACAGAAGTCTCAGATGACAACAGAATTCTTGTGAAAACCAAGAAGGGTTCTTTCTGGATTCTTCCCCAGCTCTGGCCCGGAGATGTGACGAACCACTGCAGAGCCACCACATGCAGCTTCCGTGGCCCCCACAGACCTTCCACCAAGGTCAAGCCACCCAAGACTCCGCATTCTCTGCAGCTTCTCACCAATGTGATTTCCTTAGAATCAAGACTGAAGAGGGGAGGGGACAAAGAGCATGTTATCTTCCCCAGTACGGTCACATGAGGTGCGTGCAAGCCTGTTCTCAAACCTATTCCCCAGAAAAGGAGCGGGGGCGGGGATGATCTCTGAAAATGTTGACAGGAATCCAGAAGACCCACTTGAATTCCCAGGACTGTGGGTAAACGGCTGACAGCCGTCGCGAAAGATGACTCGGCGCATGTCTCCCATACGTGTGTGGGTGTTAACTAGGTTAAGGTAATGATGACATTTATTAGAAGCCAGTGTTTTCAAAGTTGTTGGCTTTTCCCTTTCTGAATCGATTCCCATGTAATCCTGAGAACAAGCCAGGAATATGCGGTAAGCCCAGCAGAAAAAAGTACAAACTATGAACAGGAAGTCAACCAAGGAAAGGCAAAATCACCCCAATGCACCTGGAGAGAGAGTCAAACTCATGAGTAACCAGGGAAATGCAAACGCCACCCAGAGCAGCCACAAAACAGAAGGGTGGATAATTACAGGTTCTGGGGCTGGAGCTGATGTGCAGATTATGAAACTGCTGCTGTTAAAGTGCAAATTTCACTGGCCATTCTGGAGATCAATCTCGGTGGGTATACATTTGCCTATTTATTAATATTCATAAGCATATAAAAGATTTAATATGTGTGTGACTATGTGTGTATTTGTTTAAATATGTAATGCATAAATATATAATAATCTATTACATATTTAATAATGTAATAAGCTATCTCAGCCATAGCTGGCAGCTATAGAGACAGAAATAGAGATAATCACTAGAGTCTCACGGGCACCTGGTTATGCATTGAGTTGCTAACCACAGGTGAGCAGTTCAGAACTATCAGGCACTACAGGAGAAAGAAGAGGCTTTCTATTCCCGTACAGAGTAACTTTACCATCTCAGTCCACACGGACTCAATGGCACTGACTTTTATCTGGGGGTTGAGCTTCTCAAGCAGGAGTATAAAAGGATGGTGGCCGTGACCAAGTCCACCTTGAATATCTGTGAAGCCCAGGTCAAAAAAGACAAATGAGCCCCATGACGAAGTGGCTTGAAGTTACAAATGAAGTTCCCAACATGCTCTATCTCCTCCCTTGACAAATTGATATTCATGAAAGCTAGGAAAGTCGAGATCCTTAAGGAGCCTGCAATCTCTCCTCTTTTCTCGCCACTCCATCCACACCGTGCAGTTCCAATGTAGTCAACATCATGGAATAAATGGTACACTCGAGGCTTCAGTGAAACATTTCTGACTTGCAAACCTTTGTAGCACAATGATTTTCGGGGGACTGTAGGCTGGAGAACTGCCGATGAAACGGAGCGCTCTCGATGGTGTGGGGCGACTCCTAAATGAGGTTTGTCACCCCAAATAGACTGTATCCCACACTCCACCCCACACTCTGATCTAGCCTACCCCTCGCCCAGCGATCCAGTCTGTCCTTAGTTGCCACAAAGATGGATCACATGCGTGTTGGTGAGCATGTAAAGAAATTGGCAAGCTCATGTCCTGCCAATGGGAATGTGAACTAGAGCAGCCACTTTGGAAAAGAGTCTGCCAGTTTTGGGTTGTTTTTAATCATTATCACAATCCAGACATCCATCTACCGCATCAAGCACATCTGTACATCCGCTGCCTCCATCATTCTCAGAACATTTCCTTTCACTGCCAGTTCTTTTCAGCCAGGACCCGGCAAACTGCAGCTCCAGCTCGAGAGCCCTATGCAGCCGTTTCGGTACAGACATGTGACTCTGAAGCAAAACTGAGCAACTTTAAAGGAGAGTATTCAGATAATGTGATTGCCTTTGTTTTTGAAAATATATGTATGGCTCTTAAAACACTCCTAAAGGCCAACAAGCGATCCTTGAACTAACTACTAACTACTACTAATTTTTTTTAATGGTTGTGTTGGACAGGATTGGTGCTTCCATTAAAAGTTTGCCCTGTTCTAAGGGTTAAAGGTTGAAGCAGGAGCCACACCTTCCACCCCTAGACAGATATCATGGGAACACAGAGTCGGTTGACATCTAAATATTCCCGGCAGCACTCTCCATATGAGCCCAACTGTGGGAGCAACCCAAAGAGCTACCAACCGATGAGTGAGATTCTTATGGGGGAAGATTATTTGACTGAAGAAAGATTCCCATTCTGATACATGCTACCACATGAAAGAAGACATAATACTGGGTGAACTAGACTTATTGACGCTGAAGTGTCCGGAACAGGGGGATCTGTGGCACTAGGAATCGGGTCATGGTTGCCGAGGACAGGCTGGAGGATGGGATGGGGAGTGACTGTTAATGACCACAAGAGGTTTTGTTGTTGCTGCTGCTTTGTGTTGTTTTGTCTGTGAGACATGATGAAATGCTCTAGAATAGATTATAGAAATGATCACCCAACTCTGTGGCTATATGAAAAAAATCTAAAATTATGCATTATCTATATAAATAATATATACATTACATCACAAGATTGTTTAAAAGACTAGACCCTAGAGAACATATTGGAAGAAGATGCAGGGACATTCCGGCCGGCAATTCCAGGTCATGGGCGTGCTGGGTGGAATGTGGATGGAGGGAGGGTGCTATCCAGTACAGATGTGCACATTCTCTTAACCACAGAGAAGGTCTTGGGGAGGGCGACACTGGTCACAGCAACATGTGTAGTGGCGGGGAGGTGAAAACAATCTCAGCGTCCATCACTTAGCGAACAGAAACATAAAATGGGGCGGATTCACACTAAGGGATTCTAGACGGCAGTTGTAAGTGATGCAGTCACATACCGACAGCTGCAGGGAAGAACTTAGAGCTAGCAGTGCAAGAGATCGGGCCCAATAAATAACTCGTTACATTCAATGAAGACACGTAAGCAACCGTATGTTTTGCAAGGACATGCAAAACATGCACTTAATGAATTAAAATGGATGCCTACAGGAGGAGAGGAAAGTGGGAATAGGAATTAGCACTCAAACACAAACAAAAAAAAGACTGTCATCGATTGCGTCACTACTGACTCACGGGGACCCCACAGGACAGGGTAAAACGGACCCGTAAGGGCCCTGAGGCTGTCACTCTTGCCGGGAGTAGAAATTAAGCAAGAGCAGGGCTATTTCCAGGCCAATGATGATCATGCACCTCTCTGACCTGAGAAGTTCACTTAAGATGCCGATTAATCCAACTCTGCACCTTTTTTTCAAAAAGAATTTAATATAATTAATGGACATGACAGAAATGGTGTGTGTGAGTGTGTGTGTGTGTGTGTGTGTGTGTTTCCTTACATAAGCAGCAGCAGCCAACAGTAGATATATGCTTTCACGTTCCTGAAAACAGCTTGAGTCTCTAAATGGCAGGTACAACGTTTCTGTTGAAGCAAAGCAAACGTGTTTCTGAGGTTCTGATCTTGATTCTGGGCCACTGTTTGCTTTCCTAGAACCACATCGAATTCTACACAGATTCCTGCCCACGGAAGTCAGGAGAGGATGGATTCCGGGCCCTCCTTGAGACCAAAGGGTTTTTTGGTACTCAGGTGGAGCAGAGTGGAAGGTTCAGGTCAAAAGCAGAGAAATGCAGTAGCTCTCCTCGGAAAAGGCGGTGCCTGCAGAAAAAGTAGACGAGTGAAGTAATTTATACAAATGAATACCCCCGGGACACACTAGTGAAAAGGTAACACACCACCCTACAGTTGCAGGAAGCGCTTCAGAAGCAGGCGGGGAGAGAGGGTGGCGGAGGCACAGAAGAAAACCTTGATGTTTGTAACATTTTGCTTGGTTGGGTTTAAGTTTGGTTTTGACATGGAACCAAGGAGGGAAATGGACTTTTTAGATTTTGTTTCAATAGACACGTCCGTCTAAAATGAAAACTTCAATGTCTGGAAGAAGCATGTGATGGCGATCTATGTCCCGCTGAAATGAGAAGTCCAGCTTCACAGTGATAGGTGAAATGCTGCCCTCCCATGATGCAACTGCCTCTTTGAACAGTCCCCGTGGCTAATGTCCCGGAAGAGGTTGACCCTGTCCATCAAGGATATGATGTGAATCTGTCTGTTCCTACCACTTCTGAGCAGCAACGCTCATGCAGGAGCAGTTCTCAGATTTAGATCATGTCCTGCCATCGCCGCACACCACCCTGGCTAATGGGCTTTCTGCCACCCCAGCCCCATCGCCCACCAACACCCCTGGTCCTGCACATTGGCTGCTCTGTTTTCACAGTGGGATGTGCATGGACATTCCTTCAAGAGACAATGGTGTACTTTCCCACTGACAGTGTTCGGCAGGCGCTGCTGGGCTGTGTAGAGGCGAGCCCGGGCATCCTCCGACACGCCGCCTCCTCATCTTGCACTCTTTATCTTAGAAGGCCTGTGCTCCAGAGAAAACTTGTTTTCCTAAGGAAACATGCCGCTGCCTCTTCTTTCTTTAACTGCAAACCACCAGGCCAAAGTGCTGGCCGGTATCTTACAGAGGACACATCACTTCACAGGGTGTCTAGCAGAGCAGACGTGAGATTGTAAAGGCATGCCTAACTGAGCTCCTGGGAATGGTGATCGAACCACTCAGGGAAGGACAGCGGTTAATGATTGCACAATATGAACCATGTGTAATGTGTGTCACTGAGTCATCCATGTTGAAAATATATAATAAAAGGTTGAATGGGCAAGTGCCTTGTGATGTGTATTTCACCAAAATTAAATCATCATCATAGTAATAAAGCCATGCATGGTGTATAGCAGATTTTTGAAAATGCACGGCTTCAACGAGTTCACAGTAAAATTACACGACCTTTCTCACCTGCTTTTTGAACTCCCCTGTCTCGGGTGAGCAGGGTGGGGGGTGGGGACATGAGGAGCACATTCTGTCAGAAGGGGTGGCATCAAAAGGACTGTCTATCATTTTTTCTGTCTTGACCCAACAGAAGTGTACTTTTTTAAAAATAAAAATGTCCCTACAGTTAGTTATAGAGTGGTGCTGGTGGAGCTGTTGGTAAGGTTTTTGACTGCTAACATCGAGGTCTGGAGTTCAAACCTACCAGCCGTTCCTTGAGAGAAAAATGAGGCTGTCTGATCCCATAAAGGTTTGCCAAGTCCTCCCAGAAGTCCTTCACAGGTCAAGAAGAGTCAGAATCCACTTGATGACTGTGGGTGGGTGGGTGAGTGGGTTGGGATGAGTCAGAACAGGCTCAATGACAATGAGTTGGGTGGGTTTTTTAGGGTCATCAATTATAAAAAACAAGAGTTTTTGTAAGACCAGCATACTTGTAACAATATACCTAAAATGCTATGCTAATTTATTGTTGAACCTTTGTACACATTCTGGTCTGATCTGTCCTTATGACTCAATTGCAATGACATTTCAAATCACATGGCTTTTGTTCTATAAGCCTGTGCTGTCATTTTCATTGCCGCTGATGTTTTTATAGTCACAGATGTTGCTACAATCTTGGGGAGATTAGTGTGTGTGAACCCATATTAATAATTTAGGAGACTGAAGTAGTAATTAAAGGAAAAGGAGGAGAAAATATTCTTAAAGGCTTCCATTGAGTTATTAACAACATCATAGCACATAATGTTGCGAGTCAATGAAGAAAGAATTTACAAAATGGTTTTTGCTATTATTCATATGCTCCCAGAAATATTCATTGTGAACTTAAAATCTCACTGCCATCCAGTCGATGCCGAGGAAAAGCGACCCTACAGGGAGAAGAGAACCGCCCCTGTGGGTGTCTGAGCCTGTGGCCTGATGGAAGCAGAGAGCCCCAGCCTGCCCCCTCAGAACAGGCGGCAGTTTCGAACTGTGAACCTTGCAGATTTCAGCCCAACTCGGAGTCCCAGAGCTCCAATGAGGTACAAAGTTATTACATATTCTTCTATAATTCAATGTGATCATAAACAGTACTAAGGAATCTGCATGGTCTGGCATAGGAAGAGCTGCCCTGGGTGGCAGGGAGGTCATTCGACTCTAACGCTGTCGCTGTGGGGTGAAGCACACGGAGCACACCCTTGGCAAGAGAGACCTTTGTCCCCATGGACGCAAGTCCCAAAAGCCAGCAAAACCTCAAAAGTTCCCACAACATCGTTGGATCAAACTAGGATTTCCAAAGCGCCCCAACCTTGTGCCAGGTGGTAAGAGAGAAACTAACGAGCAATATATAATTATGAAGCCAATATGACTAGTGTCCATCAATCCTTTTTCAAAGTCAAGTTCATCACCCTCAAGGCTTGCAATCAAGGGGGCAACAATAGACGCTAACTTCCAGAAAACCAGTAGCTGTTAGAATCCAGCCTCCCCTGAGGAAGATTATCCCCAGCAGATATAGACTGTGAATGGGGGGTTGGGGGGTTCTTAGGACGCTCATCAAGCCCACCATTTATCAAGGCCAAGTAATCATCTTGTTTAGGGTTCATCACATACTCGGAGGAGGTGGAATGATTAACGCCATTTATGGTGAGAAAGCTGGGCTGGAGTAGGTTAGGTAAGCTGCCCCGTGAAGGGAAGCAGCCATGGAGCACAATTCAAAAGAGCCCATGTTCTGATCGTCTTTGCCAACCTCCTTTCAATCGATTCCACTGCTTTTCAAGGGAGGGGACCGAGGCTTTGGCAAAGGCACCTTTGCATACTCCAAAATCAAAAAGGAGGTTCCAAGCAGCTCCAGGCTCTTGGACTGGTCCCCAGATGCCTCTTCCAAAGTCCCACGCGCCCCACCGTGCCTAGCCGTTGTCACTAACGCCTCTCGTTCACTTCCATAAGAAAGTGGCATTGCCTTGGCATTTTCAGAATGCACTACATTTGGATCAGACTCAAGCCCACGGATCGTGCCCAAAGTGCAAAGCTGGGTTCCTTGGATCTCTGAGCGACTGCATGGTGGTCTACCCTAACAAAATCTGGCTAACAGAAGACACACACCAGTCTGTGTGATCGTGAGGTGTCGATAGAGTCAGGTATCAGGCATCAAAGAACAAAAAAAATCATATCATTATGAATGAGGGGAACTGGGGAGTGGAGAACCAAAGCCCATCTGAAGGCAACTGGACATCCCCTTACAGAAGAGTTGTGGGGAGAGAGACGAGCCAGGCAAGGTACAATATAGCAATGATGAAACTGACAACTTTCCTGTAATTCTTTAGAGGCATTCGTCCCCGTCCCCCCACCACCACCACTATCATGATCCCAGTTTTACCTTACAAATCTGGCTAGATCAGAGGATGTACACTGGTATAGATAGGAACTGGAAACACAGGGAAACCAGGACAGATTAACCCCCCACACAACCAATAATGAGAGTAGCAATACCAAGAGGGGAAAAGGAAGGGGTCGGGGAAGGGGGAACCAATCACAATGATCTACATATAAACCCCTCCCTGGGGGACAGACAACAGAAAAGTGGGTGAAGGGAGACATCAGACAAGGTAGGACTTTAAAAAGCAACCATAATCTATAAATTATCAAGGGTTTGTGAGGGAGGGAGAGGGAAAAAGGGGGCAATAATGAGGAGCTGATACCAAGGGCTCAAGTAGAAAGAAAATGTTTTGAGAAGGATGATGGCAACAAATGTACAAATGTTTGACACACTGGATGGATGGATGGATGGATGGTGATAAGAGTTGTACGATCCCCCAATAAAATGATTTCTAAAAAAGGTGGGGGGGGGAAATCTGGCTAATATGTTTCACCTCCTGGTATTTATACATTTCATGGCACAAAATAAGAGTTTGAAAGCACCGATCTTTAAATAGTTGGCATGGGTGTGTAGCGGCAACAAAGAGCAGTGGCAAGCCCTTGCTGTGCCAAGGAAAGACACCTGAGCCGTGGCAGTGTGACTTGGCAAACACTTTGGGTAGCTAACTTCCCTTGGGGAAGAGAAGGGAGATGGAGAGATACATGAATCAGCAGGAAAACATAGATGGACAATCTCTTTTTCTGGAGTTGCTAAACAGACATATATGAATGCATTTATTTCGGAGTGATATAAAAGAAACTATTAACAGGATTACCTCTGGGGAGAGCCCCCAGGAGAAGGCCAACAGGAAAAGAAACTTTCCTTGTCATCTTAGGCTTCCTGCTCAGTGTGACCGCTTTCCATGTTACACATAACTTGCAACTTTTAAAATCATCAGCCAACAGGCCTTCCTTCTGTGCAAGGCACAGAATGACATTCCGGAGGTCCAGGTGGACACAGGAAAAGCGGGCGTCGAATCAGGCGCAAGATGCGAGAGTAAAACCGGGTGTGAAGACACATGCTACCAGCTAGCCAGAAAGGGCCACGAAGAGGCGGCATTCCTGAGATGACACCAGGGAGAACTGTGGTGACGGAAATCCAGGCGTAGCCCGAAGAAGCCAGGTGACCAAAAACAAATTGGCGTGATTCGTCGGGCGGCTCTGGTGCTACAGAGAGAGAGAACTAGCCAGATGGCACGGAGCTGATCTGTTGTTAACAAGATTTAACATCAAGTCACGTAGCCCCCAATATGGACCCCCGGTAAATTATGACTGTAATTCCATCTTGGTGTTATGGTGACGCGAAAATCCACTGAAGCTTTTCCGTCAGGGTCTATGAAGTTATCAAGGGCCCTTGATGGGATTACAGCACTATCATGTACAGCTGGGGGACACTACTTCAACATTAACAGCAGTTGAAAGTGCAGCGGCACAAAAGGGCACTAAGTGCCAGTTCCTCATTAGTGGGGGGGGGGGGGGGGTTTGGACAGCACTGGGTTGGGATGCTTTCTTTAAAAAAAAACATTTAACTGGGGGCTTGTACAACTTTTATCACAATCCATCCATCCATCCATTGTGTCAAGCACATATGTACATTTGTTGCCATCATCATTCTCAAAACATTTGCTTTCTACTTGAGCCCTTAATATCAGCTGCTCATTTTCCCCCTCCCCCCCACTCCCCCATCCCTCACGAACCCTTTATACCTCCCCCCCACTCCCCCATCCCTCATGAACCCTTTATAATTCATAAATTATTATTATTTTGTCAAGTGTTACACTGTCTCTACTCGCCCACTTAAGGTACACTTCGCCTATATATAAAACTCTCTCTCATATACATGAGTTTCTGTGGATTTGTTTCTCTAGTCTACCCAGCGCATGTTCACACATGCTCCCCAGGGCCCTGTCCATGGATGAATACTGGTCTGTGTTACAGGGTGCTGTGTTTCCCACACCGTCTCTCTGATGAGATGTCATAGTTGCTCTCAGAGAACACAGTCTAACTATCTGTCTTCTAGCACGTTCTGGGCATAAAAGAGCACTGACAGGTAATGGATCTTTACTCTCTGGCACCCCTGCCCAACAAAAGTGGGTCTTTAAAAATAGGAAGCAAGATAAAGACATTTCAACAATAAGTACATAGCGTGTAAAACTGATGAGCGCTGGGTCCAGATGTAAGCTCAGTTGGAATCCGGGCTCCATCACTTATTGAGTTACCATGGCAACGTGATTTCCATTGCTGGGCCTCAGCCTTTCCATCTGTAAAATGGAGATAACAATGGAGCCCATGCCTTGGGTTGTTGGGAGAACTCAGTAAGATTAACACTGAGTGAGCCTGGTAGGGATTCAGGAGGGGAATTGTAACCGAGAGAAATTACTGAACCCCAAATGAAGGCTGAGCATGATAGTGGGACAAGAGGAAAGTAAAAGGAAATAGAGGAAAGAAATAGGTGACAAAGAATATTTATAGAGGTCTCAGTACTGGCATGTACATATGTAAATATCTTTATATAGGAGGGTGGGGAAATAGATTTACATGCATATATTTATAGGTTTAGTATTAAGACAGCAGATGGACATTGAGCCTCCACTCAAGTACTCTCTCAATGCAAGAACATTTTGTACTATTAAACTGGCATTCCAGGATGTACATCTTCCCGACATGATTGCAGAAGAAAAATGCATGCGTAAGCAAATATGGTGAAGAAAGCTGATGGTGCTGGCTATCAAAAGATTTAGCATCTGGGGTCTTAAAGACTTGAAGATAAACAAGCGGCCATCTAGCTGAGAAGCATCAACGCCCACATGTAAGAAGCACACCAGCCTGTCTGACCACAAGGTGTAGAAGGGACCAGTTATCAGACATCAAAGAACAAAAAAATCATATCAGTGGGTGCCCATCTTCCCGATATGATCACTGAAGACAAATGTGTGCATAAGCAAATGTGGTGAAGAACGCTGATGGTGCCCCGCTATCAAAATATATAGCTTCTAGTGTCTTAAAGGCTTGAAGATAAACAAGCATCCATCTAGCTCAGAAGCAACAAAGCCCACATGGAAGAAGCACACCAGCCTGGGTGACTATGAGCTGTTGAAGGGATCAGGTATGAAGTATCAAAGAACAAAAACAAAAACATATCATTGTAAATGAGGATGAGTGCAGAGTGGAGATCCAAAGCCCATTGGTAGCTAACCGGACAACCCCTTACTGGAGGGTTGTGGGGGAGGAGATGAGCCAGTAAGGGTGCAGGGTAGCAATGATGAAACATAACTTTCCTCTAGTTCTTAATGCTTCCTTCCCCCACTATCATGATCCCAATTCTACCTTACAAATCTGGCTAGACCAGAGGATGTACATTGGTACAGATAGCAACTGGAAACACAGAGAATCAATCCAGGACAGATGACCTCCTTCAAGACCAGTGGTGAGAGGACCGATGCCTGGAGGGTGGAAGGAATGCGGGGTGGAAAGGGGAAACTGATTACAAGAATCTACATATATCCTCCTCCCTGAGGGATGGACAGCAGAGAAGAGGGCAGGGGGAGACGTCGGATAGTGTAAGATATGACAAAATAATAATAATTTATGAATTATGAAGGGTTCATGAGGGAGGGCAGAGTGGGTAGGGTAGGGGAAAAAGGAGGAGCCCATATTAAGGACTCAAGTAGAAGGCAAATGTTTTGAGAATGATGGTGGCAACAAATGTACATATGTGCTTGACACAATGGTTGTATGTTGGGATTGTGATAAGAATTGTATGGGCCCCCAATAAAATGATTTAAAAACAAAACACTGTGTGCATGTTTAATATGGAGTCCAGGCACAAAGCGAGCCTAGTCAAAATATAGCTACTATTACAGTACTGATGTTCTCTTCATTCATCAACAAGCAAGCATGGTAGATGATACTCACTGAGATGATAAGTAGTTTAAGGCAAAAAATTTAAGAGTCACAGATCTACAGTAAGTTTTCAGGAGGATCTAGGAAGTGAGATACCCTCATAGCGATCCTATGAGTTTCCAAGAAGAAGAAAGTCCCACCTTCTCCCAGAGCAAGGCTGGTGGCTTTGAGCTGCAGACCTTGCAGGAAATATCTCCTTCAGTGTACTGTGCATAGATACACATGCACAGCCAATCTGCTACTACGGGGCTCCTGCCTCTCTCTGAGCATGGGCCCAGCCAGCGAATTCTGCATGTTCTATCTTCTGAAGTCACACTCTGAATGCGTCGTCCATCCGTCCTGGAGATCAATGGTTAGCAATGAAGCAAGGACATAAAGACCCCGAGCAGCACGCCCAGCAGCTGCAGGGCCTGTCTGTGGTTTCTGTAACTTTCCCCTGAGCTTTTACAGCCTCACTCCAACTCCATTCGCTCACATTTAAGGAAAGCCTCCCAGGCTAACTTTCTGCAAGCATTCAAATTAAGTGTTTGGGAACAACTCTTTCCTTCCACACTCATGTTTTATTCATATGTGCGTTACTTATATGGAATTAGACTACCCATGGCTGGCATTGCACTTTGGAAAATGAGGTTTAGTGCCCACACACACCCACTGGCAATGTGGGGCACCTCCTGCATTAGGAAGGTTGGGAGGGTGGCGCGTCTTGAAGAGAATGGAGAGCAGCCATTCATCAGATGGGTATTTGGAGTAGGAAGGGTGCACACAAAGGTGCTCAGGATCATGGTTGCCAAGCGAGAAAACTGAGCTGAAGGTGCCCTGGGTTTTCTCCCCTGTGAGGTCTTACACTCCCACCTGACCTCGCCATCCTCAGCTCTTCTTTACTGGGCACACCAGCGACAACCACAGACACTGTTTCAGAGCAGGGAGGACTAGAAAAGCCCATTGATGGGAGAAGCAGAAGAAGCACATGTTTCATATACATAGGATTGTACAACTGGACAGTCATGTTGTGAAGGCTCGAGACCACCGGTTGTCATGGAGTTGGTTCAACTCATAGCAACCCCCTGCATGCCATTGTAGAACTGGGTTTCAGGGCAGCTCAGAGGCAATCGCCAAGGCCTTTCTTCCAAGATGCCGCAGGTGGACTTGAAACTCCAACCCCTCAGTAAGCAGCCCAAAGGGTGGCCAGTTTGCCCCCCTAGGAACTCCAGATTTACAGTTCTTCCTTACTAAGTGGTGTTGGATATTTCCTTGGATGTGTGGCTGCCAGGGTTGGGTAGCATCAGCCCCAGGCCAAACAAAAGGCTTTGTCTCTATCACCTGCCCAGCCTCAGACAACTGAGCTCTTCTCTCTAGCTCTCCCAAACTCAGACACCCGTTATCCCTAATTCCTGCCCCTTCTCCCGGACCTGCCTTCAATGAAAACAAAAGCAGGTTCTCCCGATGGAATCTGTATCTTGCCTCCCCATCTAGTAGGCGCATTCACTCATGGTCTGAGCAATTAATAAGATGTAACATCACCTTGAAAGGGATTCTATTGGAGTCAATAAACCAAGTGGACTAAAGGAATGCACTTCAACTTGTGAAATTACAGGGCATCCAGGGAGATTTGGGATAACTGTAAGACTTATCCCACCCTGTTTTCAAATCACACTAAGTAAGAGACCAGGTACCCTGGATAATTAGAAAACAGTTTGAGAAACTGGCATCAATGTGGTTTGGAAATGCCCCTTATGAAATATGTGAGTCTTCAACGTTCCTTGAAAATATAAACGGGTCTCTCAGACTCTAGGCTTGATGTCAAATTTCTCTGAAAGACCCCAAATCACATGTATCACGCATCCTTGGAAGTAGCCATAACATTTATGCCCAATGAAGAGGAAAGAATGTTGATTTCACCTGCTTTGCAAGTGGGGCAGCAGTGAGCTGGTCCCCAAACACGCCTGTGCTTATTTTCAGAACGGATACCATGACGGCTCATCAGCAGCCATGTGCCGAGTTCCCACAGAGTGCCGGCAGTGGATTTTGTCTTCGGAGGATGGTAAGGGTCTGGGCACCTGGATGTACTTTCAGCTCTAGGGGACCTGCCTGCATTTAGTCTGAAACAATGGTTGTGGTGTGACTGAAGAAGGTCTCCCCCCATCCACCGACTGCCCAGGGAGCAGACCTTCCCCGGCCCGAAGGAAAGAGCCATTTGCAAGAGACTCATGACCAGGGGTCACCCACAAAAGCACTTCCTTGCAAAGCTGCTCCTTTAAAAAAAAGTTTCATGTGAAATCAAATCTGATTTGATTTCATAGATGTTGTATAGAGAGTGGGTTGCTGCTAACATATTTTTTAATGTTTTTTAATTGTGAATCCAGTGAAGGATTTCACAGCTGAGCTTCAGCTTGACGTTCAACAATCCAACATCATTTGCTGTGTCTCATCCATTGCCCTCCCCGCCATGTGGCTTGAGAAACAGCATCTTCCTTTCAAGTTCCTTAGCCATTTTTCTCCCACAAACCCCGATTTGCGATGCCCAGGTAGCTACCAGCAGTCTATACCTCTCGGACGATTGTGTCATGTAGGGACTATTTAAGACAACGCCTGACAGTTTAGCCATCGATGGAAGTGAACAGGTCAGGTGGGCTAGTGACAGGTCATGTGTATTTACACTAGGTCTGAACCTAAAAGCCAGTAGTCATGAACTTCACTGATTAATTAGCTAACAATCATTGGGTCGTTGCTGTCAATTTTTCTACCATGCCTTAATACACATGGCTATCAATTAAATGTACCTATAACCAGATTTGATGTTTGCAGGCCAATGTGAGGAGGGCATTACTATTATCTCTGGCTTACAGACAAGGAAACTGAGGCACGGAAGGTTAAGTAACTTTACAGGGAGATGCGCAGCAGCTTTGCCATAGGGGTAATGGAAGATGGCGGGGGGGGAAACTGTTGACGCAAAAGGCAGTGGCAGGTTATTGGTTTCAAGTCATCATGCAAGACTCAGCAAATTTCAGAGGATCAAAGTCATACCCTCGGATCACAGTAGAATTAAAAGGTGACTTCACAAGAGCAATCAAAGATAACTAAGCAAGTCTCCCATGTTTTGGATTTAAACCCCGTGCTTCTAAATAGCTCACAGGTCAAAGACACAATTACCCTGATCATTAGAAAATATTTTAATCAAACAATAATAAAAAAATAGAAATATACCCAAATGTTTTGTGCATAGAAGAAAGTGTCTAGCTCTAACAGGAAAATATTAGAAAGAAAACATAGCGAAATTAATGACCCAAGTGTTCATTCATCTCAAGAAGTTACCAAGGACAGGCCAGTTATACAGAGGGTAAAGTGGTGAAAACAAAAGCAATAAATGCAGTAGAGAACACCGAAAAAGCCAAAATTCTTTGAAAACTGAGCCAAGCCTAGCAAGAGCAGTTACGGACGAGGGAGAAGGAGGGACTCGGTAGTAGCAGAAATAAGAAAGGGATGGAATTATACACGCCAGGCACATCGCAGAGAGAAGATCGTTTAGAGAACTCAGGCAGATATGTTGGAATTTTTATAAAAGAACAAGTGGTATGCAGCCCTGACATATAAAGAAACAATGTTTTCATTGCTGGACAAGTCTGATATGCTGTATTATTATTCTCTCAGAGTTTTCAGATGCTGTTTTAGATAGAGATCATGCAAATATATCTTTATCACCGATAAAATGTTATTATGATTTTAATTATTGTTTGATGACCATCAATTAGTTTAATTATCCTGTAGTCCTGTTTTGAAGTGATTCTTGATCTAAAATGCTATGATATCAGTGCTATCTGAAGGAGCTGCAGGCATCGTCAGGCAGGAAGACTCCCAATGCCGCTGTCTGGGCCAAAACGCCGACCTTGGAATGCCACGACTCCACCGCAAAGGATCCCTGGTGGCACTGTGGGCTAAGTGCCGAACAGCTAACTTCATGATTGGTGGTTCAAGCCTACCGGCCACTCTTTGGGAGAAAGATGAGGCAGTCCGCATCTGTAAAGAGTCACAGCCGCAAAAATCCTTTATGGTGTCACTCTGAGTCAGAGTCGATTCGTTGACACGGGTGCAGGGGGAGTGACTTAAAAGGAGATCAGTATCCAAAGCCAATTTTCCTCCATAGTCACAAAGGGCCTGAATAGTCGGTTTTAAGTTCATTTCACAGTTGTCTAGAGACAGACATGGAATAACCCCCAAACCCACTGGCACGGAGTCAAGCTGAACTCGTAGGGACTCAGGCTATTTAGGGTTTCTGGGGCTGCCAAGTGTGATGGTGTAGACAGGGTCATCTTCCCCCTTGGAGCAGCTGACATCTGCTGACAACATGGCACATAGTTCTCTTTCATCTAAAATTGACACAGTCTCAATCTAGGACCAGGTTGAACTTGACTCTTTCCTCTCACCCTCCACGGACCGGAGGAAATTTCTAGAGCTTGTTTACAAAGAAGAGTTCGCTCTCCGTTTAAGAAACCCTGTGATATAAGTATTACTGGCCTGCATTCATAACTGACTGCTATGTTGAAATGACAATATTCTCCATATTTTCCCTCCTTTTCTTTCCCTACCCTCTCCCTGCAGCCTCAATGGGGGAAGTCTTTAAAGTCTGTTTCATTTGACGTAAAAGTCATTTCTCTTTCTTTTTTTCTTTTCTGTGTCATATTTGTTCTTTATGAGATTGACTAACTTTGCTGAGAAGAGCGTCTTTCAGATTTGTCAGTTTGTCAGTTAGAACTAAACTGCACTTTAATGATACAGAACAACGTAGGTGATTTGTCCAAGATCTCTGGATATCACTCAACTACTAAACTAAAGGTTGGCATTTCAAAGTCACCCACGGGTGTCACAGAAGAAAGGCCTGGCTGTCTATTTTCAAAAAGATAACTTTCAAGAGAACTGTGGGAGAGTCACTCCAGTGGCCAGTGACAGCTGGAGCAGGGACTTGGACCCAAGCTCCAGACTCAAAGGTCAGTGCTCTTTCCAATTCCCTGACATATTGCTAGAGAGGTCAGTGTGCAGGCAGATTTTTCTATGAATTTCTGACTAACGCACAGCAAGCACAAATATCAAGAAAATGAGCGCAAACCAGCCATTAAAAAACAACAGCAAAAACTCACTGTCATTGAAACAATGCTGACTCACAGCAGCTTCCCCTGGGCTTGTGAGGGTGTGACTGTCTATTGGGGTAGAAGGTCTAGTCTTTCTCCCACGGAGTTGCTGGTGGTTTCAAACTGCTGACCATGTGGATCACAGCCCAACACACAAAAGCCATAGATCGGCTAAAGCTGTGAAAAGTTGGACCTACCATCGAATACCAACCCCCACCATGCTCCCTGCCTCCAGTGGATTTCTGTAAAATAAACATTTCCTCTTCTGGAACCCCAGAAGTTATCTCCCTTGAAAGTAGGTCTCTGATCAGTGTCATGCAAGCCAATCACTGGTTTGAAGTTAGGCCCACTGGTTCAAATCTCAGCTCTCCTGCTGACTAGCTTGGTGACCTCAAGTCCGATATAATTTATCTTTCTCTTCCTTTTCCTCTTTGTTGTTTTGTTGTTGTTGTTTAGCTGTAAATTAGGAGAGTCTCTTCCTCATAGGGCCGTGTTTGGGGTTTTGTTTTTCTTTAGCATTAGATGAGGAGAAACAAAAAAGCACTGAAAACAGTACCTGGCACATCACTGAGCCCCAGATAAAACAAGATCTCCCGATTAGGGATCTTTCATCTTCCCGTCCATCACCATCTCCAACTTCACCTTGTCTTTCAATTTCAAAAACCAAAGGCTATTTAGGCTCACAGTTCTTTCTCTAAAGCAAAATATTGGCATTTGAAACAAAATGTTGCTCTACATCAACAGTTCTCAACCTGTGGGTCGCAACCCCTTTGGGGATCCGAGTCATCATAGTAGCAAAATGACAGTGATGAAGTAGCAATGAAAATAATGTTATGGTTGGGAGTCACCACCACATGAGGCACTGCATGAAAGGGTCGCAGCATTAGGAAGGTTGAGAACCACTGTTCTAAATACTTACACGGTGCCCAGACTAGAGAGCGTACAGCTGAGTAAATCGTGTTAGCTCCACTACAAATCCTTTCCGGAAGTGGCACGGTGGTAGGTCTCGGCAGAGGACAAGGCCCCTGCCCCTCGTTGAAGAAGGTTAGGGAATCATAGCAGGGACGTGTAGATGTCCCCCGCAGTTATTTTCCTAAATGGCCGGCATGACAGGGCTTTCAAAGCTCGTGGAGAAAAAGGGAGCTGAAAGATAATGGAATGTTTCCATGAACTTTTTAAGGCTCCCTCCTATGTATATGTGTGTGTGTGCGTGTGTGTGCCTATGTGTCAATCCCTCCACGTGATGGATGGACGCAGCGGCTGCCACCGTGAGTCCAAGCATAAGAGCACTTGTGAGGACGTGGGAGGGCCGGACAGGGTTTCCTTCAGTTGTGCACAGGGTCGCTGTGAGTCAGAACTGACAACACCAACAACATGTATGTGTGCATACATATGCAGATACATATGTAGACCTCTGCTGTATGCCAAACCAAAGCCCCCTGCCACTGAATCCATCCCAAACCCCCTGGTGAGCCTGCATGGGGTTTCTGAGGCTGCAAGTCTCTGTGGGAGTAGACACTCATCGTTTCCTGAGGAGCAGCTGGTGGGCTTGAACAGCCGACCTTCCGGTTAGCAGTCCAACACATACCCGACAGTGCCATCAAGTCTGCTTATGTACTCTAGTCAAGTTTAAAACGGAAAGAACGGACCCGGCCCTGCAAGCACACTGATGAGCAGAACTGAGGGCCTGGAAGACAGATTGCCTTCTCCTTCCCTCCCTCACAACACACTCCTGTCCTTGCTTCATTCTTGCCGCCAGCCAATCAGTGATGACTTTTCAGATCTGTAAACACAGCCCTCTGCTGTGAGTTCCTGCTTCTTTCTGCATCCACCTCCTCTTGCCTGGCAGGAGCAGCCCCGCAGCAGCTCCCGATGCTGCCTTGGTTGTCCTTGGTGGATTTCACTCCACAGGGACCCCAGGAACCCCCCTATCCCACCATAGAACTGGGCTCCAATGGCCACCTGGAGTCTGTCTTCTGAAGAGCCTCTGGCTGGGCTCGAACCTCCATCTTTTCGGTGAGTAGCCGGGTGCATGAACCTCGTGTACCCTCCAGGGATCCATTCCCCGGATAACTCCGACGGACTCATGTAACTCAGACGGCTCCAATGCCCTCCCGTCATCCCAGAAGTCTGTGCAGCCTCCCACGGGAACAGACCATACACCTCCACGGTCATTTCTGAGTCACTCACATCAGGTGAGCTGCCCCAGGGTATAATTTTAAATGACTGTGTGCTCAAAATAAGTGCAGACACTGGTAGGTTGAAAACCGAAGTCCTAAATGTGAGTTTGAGAGCAGCGTCCTGTGGTTCGGTGGGGGCAGTTCAGAGCTCTGGGATGTCAGGGAACACACCAGCATCATCTAGTTCAGCCTTTGCCAGCCCAGGGTTTCTTACACGAAACATGGAGCCGACGGCCCCATTATCTCGTTTTACCCACTGCCAGCCACTCAATTCTGACCCATAGCCACCCTGTAAGACACAGGAGATATGCCCCTTAAGGGTCCTGAGGAAGCAGATGGACTTGTCCTCTATAGTGGATTTGAGCTGTTGATCTTTCAGTTAACTCTCCCATGCTAAAACCATTTCACCACTAAGGGGATTAAATCAACAAGTACACGATCTATTTGTGTACACACAAAAAAGCACTTCGTTAAAGAACATGGTGCATACTTAATAGATGGTGGCTAGTCTTGTAGGATGGTGTACAGGTTATGCGTTGGGCTGCTAACTGCAAGGTGGGTAGTTCAAAACCATCAGCCACACCACAGGGGAAAAAATGAGACTTTCTACTCCCTTAACCAGTTACAGTCTCAGAACCCCAAAGGGACAGTTCTACCCTATCCTACAGGGTCACTATGAGTCATCAATCACTTGATGGCAGTGGGTTGGTTTGTTTGTCGGTCTGTCTT
Source organism: Tenrec ecaudatus (assembly GCF_050624435.1). Taxonomy (NCBI): domain Eukaryota; kingdom Metazoa; phylum Chordata; class Mammalia; order Afrosoricida; family Tenrecidae; genus Tenrec; species Tenrec ecaudatus. The sequence goes on from NC_134538.1 coordinate 79,373,263, forward strand.
GTAGGATGGGTCAATGGTGGATCAATAGCCCACTTTTCCTCCCCCAGGCAGGAGGCTCAGATTCAATTCCCAGCCAACACACCTCCTATGTACACATCACTCATCTGGCAATGGAGCCTGCAGGTTGCTGTGGTGCCAAACAGGTTTGGTAGAGCTGTCAGACTAAGATGGACTAGGAAGAAAGGCTTCATCATTTAGTAATGGAAACTCAATAAGTCACAGGCAAGGGACCAGGCAGTGTTTTTGTTCCATTGTGCATGGGACCAACTCTATAGCAACAGCCTCAGTGGTGGCCCGAGAGGCATGCTGACTTGGTTAAACAGTGGTAATGGCTGTAGAGAAGAAGTCCATTTTAGTCAAACTCCTGGTTTCTCTCTTGGCCGGAAGTGTGACCCTGAGAAGTATGATGCTGCGGGAACGACTTGATATGATTCCTTGAGGCAGACTTCTGGATTCCTACCAAATGACTGGGGAGGGCTGGGCTGACCAAGGAGGCGGGTAGCTTGCTAATAATGTAAAAAAGACACATTAGGTCCATGGCACCCATGAGGAGGGGTGGGACCATGCCAATATGGCATATGGCACTTTAGATGGGGAAGTGGTCATTTTTGCCGTGCCACCAGGTTTGAAATGAGCCATCTCCTTTACAAGGAGCTCCTCCGAGAAGCCTGAGAGGGATCTCACTCCACTCCCAAAAGAAGAGTCTAGGACAGAAAGTGTCTTGTGGACCCCAAGATTCCTGTACACCGAATCTCCTCAATTCAGGAGAGGAGGATGAGCAGCAGCAAGAGCATGGGACCGAACAGTGGGCTTCCCGGCTCCTGCACTTGGAAAACTGCGTGCCTTTGGACGGGCAGGAGGCTTGCTTTTGGTGTGGGGCACCTCTGGGGCTTGTGGCTGGGAGCTAGGTTTGCTGGTCCAGAGAAGCAAAGCTGAGCACATTTGGGATGATGCTACCGCTGCAGTGGAGTGCCTTTGGGGCATTGATTAGCAACGCTAAAAAGAAGCCTGTTGGTTGAAAGGGGCAGAGAGAAAAGCCTGCCTACAGGAATAGCTGAGAAGCGGCTGTCTTGACCAAAGACATAGCCTGGATTGTACAGTATGTAGCCTGTTAACTCCCCTAATAAACCCGACAGTCTTGAGTCTTGTTTGTGAGTTCTGTAAGGCCACTGTAAAGGATCACTGAACCCAGTAGAGAAAGAGAGGCGGTTGGTGTCAGAAGAAGCTAGGGGGTTGGACACACGTCTGACCTCAGCCTCAAACCACTGGCCTTGGGCTGATGTGGAGTTTGAGCCTCCTTCCCATTTGGAAAGTCAGAGGAGTACAGACCCTGTCCTCACGTCCGTCTTTACAAGTTATTTGGTCTCTCGGGGCTTGAGTCTCTTCGTCTGTGAAACGGGCATTTAGAAAGCTTCTTTTTAGGGTTGGACGAGGGTGAAGAGACGCTAAATGAGATGGTATGCATCAACACTGATAGCATGTAACACTCGGAAGCAGTCAGCTCATGCTCAACACATGTGAATGTCCCTTACAAGAGACTAGATCTTTACATTTTAACAGTGTCCAAGTTGTCAGGGGAGACCAGTCCCTGGAAAAGGACATCACATTTGGGAGCATCCCAGCAAAGAGGTGATGGTTTGACACGGGGGCTGCAGCAATGGGCACCGTGCAGCGTGATGCGAATGAGCACTGTTTTATTCTGGCGCGCATAGGGTCACTTTGAGTTAGAGCCAACTCCACGGCACCTTAACAACAGACACCACAATGCTATGAAACATAACCTTGCTGGCATTGCACCTAGGCACAGGCTGGTAACAGCAAGGTCAGTGGTTTAAACCCAGCAACCACTCTGCGGGAGAAAGATACGGCTGTGTGCTGCTGTGAAGAGTTACCACCTCACAAATCCTACGTAGGGTCATGATGCAGCTCAGTCGACTTGCTGGCAGTGGGCTGTTTGGGATGTTAGGGAATCCTGAGTGAAACAAGGTGTTTGCAATCAGAAAGAATCTGCAGATTGGGGGATTTGAACTCACTCGGTGGCTCTGGGGAGGAAAGAACTGGTGAAGTGCTTCCGGAAAGATAACCACGTGAACCCCCTGAGCAGCAGTGCTGTCTAACACCTGGGCCGCCACGAGTTGGAACCAACAACAGCAGCAACGAACGCCATTAACAATGTTGGTAAAGTCACACCGAAAACTGGAACGCCAAGGGTGAACCATCCTCATGGAGTGATCCCACCAGCATGAAGGCAGTGTAAGACTGTCCCATTTATTGTCCAAGGACCTTGAAGTCTGAGCTGGGTCACTGCGCTCCAGAACTGGAAGGGGCATCTCTACCTGGCAGGCAGACAGCAAAGGCAATTTTCCAGGGAGATGCCTTCCTTGGTGGAATAAAAGAGAAGAAGAAAACTGGAAGCTGAATAGACCTTGAGTGGAGACGTGGGCACCAGGCTGTTGCATAGCAAGGCAGGCACTGCCCACTGCTTTTGGAAATCTGTTCTAGGTCTTCAAAATACAATTTAAAAAACAGAAAGAGTCCTCTGGAGTGCCTGCTAGACTCAAGGTTCAGGTGTGGGCCTGGGCCTACTTGTTTCTCAGCATCAGGGAGATGGGCAGGCGTTCCAGAGTGGAAAATCCAGATAATCAAGAAGGAATGAACAGTAGACCAATAAACACTTCGACATCCACAAAATAGACCTAGAGTTACCAAGAGACCATTTACAGCTCTGGGCTCAGACCTCTGAGTTGATCTGACCCAGTACAATTAAGTTGCAACCTATTTTTTCCCCTCATTTCCTTCTTATCTAGAGAAGAAAGCTGAACAAAGCATATGCTGGCTTAAAAACGTACTCTTGGTGGGACAGAAATGAGTGTGACCCAGCCCAGGAGAAAACAGAAGTGTGGCATAGCAACAGTTGGGCTTGGTAGGGGTTGGCGCGGATGGAAGATGTGCCCTAAACAACCCATGGCCATCGTGGCGATGAGTCATATTCGGTCATCTTTTGTTCATTCCACGGACTTCCCTCTCCTTTCGCTTCTTCCTGTCCCTTCCTCGTTGTCTCTGCTCTTTCCTTCGTCTTCCTTCTCCCTCCCTCTTCTTCCTGAATGCCCTCCTTTCTCTGTACCTTTCTCCCTCCTTACCAGTTGCCATTGAGTCAACTCAATGCATGGCGACCCGTCCCATGTGTGTCAGAGTGGAACTGGGCTCCTTAGGGTTTCCGGTGACTGGATTTTAGGGAGTAGATCACTAGGCCTTCCTTCCAACTTGTCTCGGGATAGACTGGAGTCGCTAACCTCTCCACTAGCAGGTCAGTGTTTTCACCAGAAATGGTACCGCCAGGGACTTCTCCTTCCTTCCTTCCTTCCACTCATTCGGGGATCATGTTCTTTCTTCCCATCCCTTCCCTTTCTCATCTCCTTTCCTTTTTCTGTTCGTCTTCTTCTCATCCCCCAAATCTCCCTTTTTCCTTCCTTCTTTCCCATACTTCCTCCCATTTCTCCTTCAGGAACTGACACCCTTGGGTATTTTCAGGCAGCAGCGGACAAAGCCTTCACTGTCGAGCCCACAAGGATAACTGTCTCTGCAGAAAGACGGGAGGATGCTCTCCGAATCAGGCCGGGCCCAGCATTCCTGGCAGCGCTGCTTGGCATGACTGTGTTGGGTCGTCCTTCAGGGGACTGTAGATGGAAAGGTCATGCCGTAGACTAATAGTTCATCTTATCTCACAGCATAACTCACCCAGGACTGGGAGGGACCTGGAATGGGACGTGCCTCATGTCAGCCTTCTGGTAAAAATACAACTTGGGAGGGAGAGTCAATTCCAAAAACAAATAAAGAACAGGGAGGAAGTGATGTGAGAAAGAAAGGCCTTGGAATTCAGACTGATTTGAGTTTAAAGCCGGGCTCTGCCCATTAGCCGCTGTGTGATGTTGGGAGAGTCCCCTCATCTCTCTGGGCACTTGTTTCCCAGTCTCCAAATTAAGGGCAATAACAGTGCCTGCCTCTCGGTTGCTGTGACATTAATTGAACTGAACACACATGACAGTGTGTGATGATGACAGTAAAGATAGTGTCCAACAAGGCAGACCTTTGAAACAAGGAAGAGTGAAGGGAGATCAAGGACAACGGAGGCGGAGATGACGAGGAGGGCATAGTGCCTAGGACTTGTACTCCTGACGGGAGGTTCTCATCTTGTAAAAATGTGAGTAAAGAAGAAATCCCCCTACAATAGATTTTAAATTATGTCCCCCCAAATACGTACTGAATGGTAGCCCCTTGACCAGCCAAGCTAATCTCATTTAGGAATAAGGTTTTCTTTGTTACACAAATGAAGCCATGTCACCATAGAATGTGCCTCAAGCATAATCCCCACTGTGTTTTACGAGCAGATTCAATGCAGACATGAGATGGGACGTGAAATTCACGAAGGACCAGCCGAAGGCCAAGGGCTGCTGAAGCTGAGCCAACAGACAGGGCCTTCCCCTGCATTGGAGCCTCCTGAACTGTGAGAAAATACATTTCTGTCCTTCAAAGCCACCCACTTGTGCTAATTTTGTTACTGAAAAACTAGGTAACCATATTACCCTCAGAGCTTGGCTAGAAATGTCATCTTACTACACGGTAGTTTTATGAGAGGACCCCTAATTATGAAAGCAAATGCCTTGATGGTAAATTTACTTACAATAGTGTTCTCCCTTCAGCCCAAGTGAAGGGGTCAGTCCATATAGCCCTTCCCCTCCACCAAGAGAGGGAGGAGTCCAGAAGGTTCTGGCAGGAAGGCTCAGGGTGGAGCAAGGAAGCAGGAGGCCAGAGTATGCATCTGCCCTTCCTAGAAGCCAGGGCCTCCCTCTTCTGCTGAATAAAGAGTCCTTGTCCTGCCCCATACAGAGTAATGGCTTCAAGACTGCGCTCCAATCTGAGAAGGAGCCAAGCGCCAGTGGGAAATTCTCTAGCAAAGTGGACAAGGAGACAGCAGTATGAAGGGCGAAGGGGTCAAAGTACCCCCGCCATGTTCCTTTTCTGTTTTTCCTTCTGGAAATTCCCACCCGCAATCCCTGAGGCACTGCTAGTCTGGGACTCCTTTCACCCCTCTGCTATCAGACTAATACTGTCCGCAACGCAGATGCAGATGCCTTTTCCATGGTTGGGATGGCAGGATCTGAGTCCCCAGACTGTCACGGCTCTTTCCAAAGCAAACATGGGAGCACCACATTTGACCTGTCAGTCTGACTCCGAAGCGTTTGTACTTGGTCTTTATTTCAGAAGGAGGCATTGGCCCAGCCTGGGCAGCATCATTTACAAAGAGGAAGAGGGAGGACAAGGGAGAAGGAGGAGGGAAGAAGTATAGGAAGAGGAATGTGTGTGTGAATGTATATATGTTATATATGTGTGTATATGTATATAGTGCATATGATGAATATGAAAACATATGGGTAAGAACATATGGTTCTGAGTCAAGCTCTCTTCCTATCACAATTTGGTAAATATAAATATACCAAATTACCCGAGCTTAGTGATTTAAAGACATAAGCACTCATCATCTGCTTCTTTAGGTCACCCAGGCAGGAGCAGCTTAGTTGGAGGGTGGTGGTTCGAGGTCTCTCAGAGAGAGTATTGGAGGTGGCAGACAGGGCGGGAGTCAGCAGGAGGTGTTGCTGGTACTAGAGGTTCTGCTCCCTAGCTGGCTCATTCTCACAGCTGTGGGCACGTGGCTGATGTGGCTCTCCACCTGGTCTTCTCTCAAGGGCTGCTTGAGCCTTCTCGTCCCCTGGCACTAGCTTACCCCAGCACCGAACAAAACCCTTTTCCACAAGCAAACACTGGTTTCAATGGGAACCAGTAACTCTCTCATGATAGAACGGAGGAAAAAAAAAGTTTGGGGTCTCTGCTTTCCACAAGAGTACTTCCGAATTGCCGTACGAAGACTGTTTTGTTAAGTCTGGGAGAGGGTAAGAAATAAGTGGAGCCAAACTAGGCATTTCTAATAGCAATGCAATCATTGCTATTAGGACGGAGCATGGTGCTTCTCTGGCCCCCATGAGTCCACCACGGGCATTCCTCCAAAGAGCCCCACCACTCATAAAACAAACTCCCCAATCATTTGGCCTTCCAAAGCACCTTCCCAAGAAAAACTAGGCAGGACTCAGAATTTACAGTCAAGCTTTAGTGCTCTCACTCAAGAAAGACTGATTCAAGACCACAAGGTATTTTCTAAGCTCATGAAGCAAGCAAACACACACACACACACACACACACACACACACACACACACACACACCCTGCAGAAGATGGTGACTTCCTAAGGCCACTGCCACCCTGTCCCTCAGCGGGGCCATCAGGCAGGATGAAAGGCGGGCGTGCAGGCGAAGATGAGAGGGGCTGGGGCGTCCCAGCTCCACTTGTTTATTTGGAGACCCCCTTGTTCTTTGACTTGGGCCATCACAATTCTGGTCAAAGGACTCTGAATCTGAAGAACACAAACAAAGCTCTCCATGGCCAAGGGCCAGGGTAAAGCTTTCCTGGGCATCGGACAGGGAGGGCCCTTTTTGCATAGCCTTTTATATGATAATCACAACTCCTTCACATTGAACTCTGCTGCAAGAAGGAAAAAGAAATAAATAAGGCTGACTAATGGCTTGTTTCCCCAGAGGCGGCGTTTTATGGGATCATATGTTTTTTCAGCTTTCCAGTCGCAGTTTCCTGAGGAGCCCTTGACATTGGCTGTGACTTAGAACACTCTGGACAGCGGCCCGCTCAAGCCGCCCCTGCATGGCTGGAGAGGGGTCCAGCTGGCCCACAGCACCGCCCCAGGTCACAGCAATGGCAAAGCCGGTGTTCGGCACGGTCCAGGTGGATCACGCCCCCTTTTTACCTGGTGTGGTGCGAATAAGGTGGGTCAGGAGGATAGGGAGTCTATGACAAACAGGCTGGAAGAATTCACAAGCAATCAAGGTCACTTTGGACTGCATTTGTCCCCATCCATTGCATTCACCAACCAGCTCCTTCCAGAATCCGAGGGAGCTGCGGGGGCCCGGACCATCCTGAGTTTAAATCCCAGCTCTGCCACGTATTGATGACTCAGGATGAGTCACTTCATTTCTTAACCCCGTTTCTGATCAAAGTCTAGGGCTTCGTGTGGCCGACCTGAGGATGTGAGTTAAGACTCACACAATGCATGTGGCAAATGTAGGTTTTCCAAAGAGTTGGCCTCTCCTTTGATTGGTCGTGGAGATGGCCACAGTGATGGGTTTTCATTGGCTGAGCTGCAGAAGGAGCCATTCTTCCTCATCTCTCCCAGGGTCATAGGACCAATGCACACCTCCACTGGCATTCAGCTGGGTGGGGGTGACGAAAGAGGTGCATTGGCCAGGATCAACTTCGAGTTTCTTGCATGGGAGGCAAGTATTCCACCACTGAGCTACTACTTTGCCCAGGCGTGGTAGCTGGTGCTATTGTCAGGTGTCCTGAAGACCCCATCGCACAGGGATGTCTCCTACCACAGGGATATACAGCCCATGAAGTGTGCTGGAGCCGGACACAACTGGACACATCCCTGCAGGCACAAAGGCTTGAGCAGGCAAACCCACAGCCAAAACCACCATCTTCCAGAGCCCTCTGTGCGGACTTCACTCCCCACCCCACCCCCACCCCCGCCGCAACCTCTCAGCAAGAGGAACATCTTCTAGAACACCTTCGGCTGCCCCCCACCGCTTCAGGGAGACTCGGATCTCAGGGATCAGGATAGGAGGAAGGGAGAAAGACCGTCTCCATTCTCTACTTTTCCCACCTTGGATGGTGTGGTTGAGGGAGTGTGGGGGCGGATTACAACGCACCGCCCTTTTACTCTTGGGCAACTGCAGTTTAATTTTGCTCTCTTACTCTTGGGTAATTGCAGTTTGATTTTACTCTTTTACTCTTGGGTAATTGCAGCGGTTTTATCATGTTAAATTTGGGAGAAAGTCACAAGATGAGTCATGGAAAATTTTTTTGATAAAATTGTGGAAACTTGGGACATCTGTGATTTTTTCCCCCTTGCCTCACTGCGTGTCTACTTTCCTGATCCACCCTTCTCTGCCTGCCAGCAGGGCCCTCTGGAGGAACCCAAGAGGCGAAGGCTCCCTCCCCTCGCTCAGCATCCAGCATCGACTCCCTTACCTCAGGCATTGACTGCTGGAGCCTGGCGGAGCGTCCGTCAGCCTCTGCTCTAGGTCCCCACATGGAAACGTCCGAGTCCGGCTCCTTCCAGGAGGCCAGCTGCTCTTGGGAAACCCGTGACTTCACCAACTAGTCACACAGTGATGTTATGGAAACCAGTCGTGTCTTCCCTACCCCATGTTTAGCCCTGCTCCCACAAAAGAACCAGGAACCTGCTTCTTTTCCTTCTAGAGCATGCCCTCCCCCCCCCAACCACCACCAAGTTTGGTGCTTCCATGGTTGTGGGGACTCTCTGGCAAGTCCTTTGCTCTTCTACACTTTTGTTGTCTCCCTGAGGCAAATACATTGGTCTAGAATATCCCTAAAACTGTAGTGGCTTCAAAGAGATCTCAAGAGTGATGATGATCAGAGACATCCAAGAAAGGAAAGAACAAAGTAGTGCGTGCTTCTCAGGAACTTGAGAAAGGCACGTTTTCTGCAACGACGTGTGTGTGTGTGTGCGTGTGCAATAATAAATAGAACACATCACTCATTTTTATAGCATTCTGCAACATACAAACGGCTTTCGGAATGGCTGCTAAGTGTTGTTGTTGTGCTGTGGCTGCGGGTGGCCCTCAAGTCTGCTCTCGCTCCTGGCACCCTCAGGTACGGCTGATCCGTGGGGTGAGCTTGCGGAAGCAGAGCACCAGGTCTCTCATTGAGGGGCCTCTGGGTGAGTTCAAACTGTCAACCTTTCAGCTGGTTGCCGTGCTTGTGATCATCATGGGTCCAAGCGAGTTCTTGGGACAGTCCCTGCAGATGTACCTTGGATATGTTCTCCAGAGGGACCCGTCCCCCAGAGAAGGGCCTTGGCAAAGCAGAGGGTGAGCAAAAAAAGGAGAAGACGCTCAACAAGGTGGACTGAAAGCGGCTGCAACAAAGGATTCTAAAAGCAATTCCAAGGGTTGTGAGGCAGAGCAGTGTCCCTTTTGCCGATGTGCATGGGTGGACTGAGTCAGCACTGATTCGACCGCCCCTAACAACAGCAACCACATGACAACTGGTCAGCTTTTCACAGAAGGGCCATGGTGAATGACAGATCTCAGCTCTAATTCCCTCATGAGTTGCCTTCCTGTGATGCAGTTTTTAAAATGGCAAGATTCACATCTTTTGTCCTTTTTTTCCCATTCTCGGTAGTGAGTGTGAGAGCATCGCTGGGGTAATAAACAGACAAGCTAGATACCACAGGCACAGAATGGGGACCCTTCGTGGGGGCAGACTGTTTGAGACAAAGGAGAAAACAAGAATGAATGACTTCTATGGTTCCCCTTTCACGGCCCTGGGTCCTGAGGGTTTGGACCTTTGCCTGAAACCAACCTTTTCTCCGGAGCCCCTACCCTAGATGACCCAGGACCGGCAGGCGGGCAGTCCCCACCTGTGTGCACCGGTTTCCACTCTCTTCTCATCAAATCCATGTTGACTCCAGGGAGCTCATGTGAGTCTGATAGCATTAGGCTCCACAGCGCTTTCTCTGGCTGACTCTTCAGAATTAGATTGCCAAACCTTTCTTCTGCTTTCTCTAAGCTTTCAGGTAGCAGCCAAGCAGACTCGCTGTTTGTGCCAACAGTCCACAGGATGGCCAGATCACGGAGCTGAACAGAGTACGTTCCTCCGTTGAGCCATCCTTGCCTTTGACAGGGACACGGCTTTGATGCTGCACCTGCTGGAAGAGAGGGTCTATTCTTCTTCCCCATCGATGTCCTCAAGTAACAGAACTCTGGTAACCCCAAACAGTCAGACACCAGAAGAAACATATCTTTCCAGGAAGACGCTCAAGCACCAGATAAGGCGAAGCAAGACCATGTAAGCAGGATAAGCAGTTCCGTGGGCCAGGGAGTCAAGATGTCCTAAATCTCCCTGGGTCCCAAGGGAAGCCCTGTTACATTATGCTGAAGAAGTCATCTTGGAACATCGTTTCTTTCTGACCTGGAAGTGTGCCTAGCTAACATCTGCCCAACGGTCCTGAAAATAAATCTGGGCAGGCTGCGTTACCTGGTTTGTGAAGGGAAACTTAAAGGAAGGCCCTGAGACTTGTGATTTATACATAATCACCTGTAATAACAGAGAGATTATGTCCTGGTTGGTACAGATCATAGACACTAAACCCACCTTTGCGTTTTCACTAGAATCTTTGGAAGGTTTCAGTCCCTGGGCCCATTGCCGTGATGACAGGGACTTCTGAGTCACAACTACCGTCTAAAATCCTGGAAAAATCATGGGCATGGAGTGTTTGCTTACCTTCTCACCCCCCAAACAGCCCTGAAACCGCTGCGGGTCTCTGGTCCTCACGCACGTGTGTGAGAGGGAAGAGAACAACTGTGCACGGCCCTGGCCATGCTGATGGGGAAGCATAAGACTGGTCACTGCACAGTCAAAGGTTCAAACACACCAGTCAACCTACCCTACGGGACAACCCTATGAAGCTACCTGCTTCCATAAAGACTTACAATCTGGGAAACCCTATACAGGACACGGTGAGTTGGGTTGATGGATGGCACTGGGCACTGGCTACAGGGACTGCCTTTGACACAGGAGATGATGCTTCCCATCATGATCTTCCTGTGAAGTCAATCATTGTCTGCCACCCTTTTACAGATGAAAAGACCGAGGTTTATGATATTATAGACACGCCACCCATCTCTACCGCTCACCATGTCACGCATGCATGCACACACAGTTAACTCTCATGGAGTCTATCCAAATTCATCTTGACCTGATACATTTCACAGGGCTTTCAACGCGCGTGATCTTTTGGAACTTGCCTTCTTTCTGAGGTCGATTTGCATGTTTTCAAACCTCCCACCACCCCCTTAGTAGCCAAATGCTGTACCATGTGTGACCCCCAGGAGCATGCACATTTAACCAAACTCACTGACATCTAGCCAATGCCAACACATGGCAATTTATAGGACAGGGTAGAATTGTCCTGTGGGCCTGAGGCTGTAATTCTTAATGGGTTCTGTCACTAATACCAATCACTTCCTATAAAACATGGACACACACACACACACGTGTTAGGAATTATTTGGCTTAGCAGTATTGTCCTATTACTCAACCAAACATTTGCCACACTCTATTCTACATGCTACCATCCAAAGGATATCTCATTGTATCTTACCAATTGACACATATGGAACTTTGTGGAAGAAATAAAATAATCTCTAATTTCATGCCCACCTATTTTCAATTCAAGATTATCGCTATGGTATGACTATCCACCAAAAACGATTCCATGAGGTCATTTTCATCCTCAGTAATTCTAATTCCTTCATGAACTCGATGATCTCTTGAGGAGAAAAAAGATATGAAAACTATTGAAGAGACATCTCACCTCAAAGGCAGAGGTACTTCCATTCCCCTGGCCTTGGAAAAACCAGCTTGTGTAAGGCCATTCAATTCACTCAATCACATTCATCTGTTCACACCGCCTAGTGATTCTTCAGGGGTGGCCTCTCCCCTTTGTGCAGGGCCATGGGGCTTGGAGCAACAGAAGGGGTGCAGATAGAGTCCTGCTCTACTGGGGCTCACAGTCAAGTGGGTAGGGGTGGTGGTGGGGGTAGGACAAAAAGAAAACATATGGTAAGAAGAGAGAAGTGCTTGGAAATGTGTTCCAAAAGCATTGTGGAAATTCAATGGAGACCAAGACTGCATCATAGGAGGTGGGTGGGAGGAAGGCTCTGTGGAGGTGGTGAAGTTGCTGGAAGGAAGGAAGGAAGGAAGGAAGGAAGGAAGGAAGGAAGGAAGGAAGGAAGGAAGGAAGGAAGGCCTTTTCAAGAGGGGCTAACAATATGAACAATGGCAGTGGGTGCTCGAGCTATGGAGAGGTGGAGGGAAGGGCGACTTGATTTCTTGTCCTGGCATTGAAAAGGCACCCAAGAGACAAATGAGAAAGAAAACTGGAAAATCCAGTTGGGGGTCAGAACATGAAAAATATCACTCTCAACTAAAAAGTCACCATGGTGGCTATTTCAACAACATGCATGACTTCAAGATCGTCCAAGAAAACCAAATGTTCTCCCATTCCTCAAGATTAGCAGTCCCCCTGCTAGAATGTACCCTTGGAAGCGGGCCCACCTAGTCCCGTCACCTGGGACATATTAAGCCCTCAATAAAAGTGTATTCCACTGTGGGCAGACACATGGCTGCATTTCCAGTGATGGAAGTTGGGGCAGGGAGGCAGGGTACAGGGCAAAGCTTTCCCTTCTGGTCTGGAATTTAAACACAGAGCACTGACCACAGCCTCTAGAAACGTGATTCATCTTTTACCCTGCCGCAGAAACAACTACGAAAGGCAGAAATTGTGATGTTGTGACCCCCAGAAAAAAAAAAGAAATGTCCAGTCATCTACTTCCCCTAAATCTGCCACTGAAAATACTGTGATCCCAAAAGTCTGGTCTGCAACTGATCATGGGGATGGTGCAGGACCGGGCAGCATTTTGTTCCATCGTGCATGGAGTCACCAGGAGGCAGGCCGCACTTGGAAGCCGTTAACGACACCAACACAAACCCTCAGTCCCAAGGCAATGCCCTCAAAGACCCTGGGCGACGCTCTTCTCAGTCTGTTCTGCTCAAAGGCAGCTGAATAGATAGGACTGCGACCCCTCACGTCATCTCCATACACATCTCCACTCCACACATGCGCCTTTCGCTTCAGGAAGGCGGTCATCAGGAGGACCATGCCTGGGTGGAAACGTCCCCAGTGCCACCAGGAGCTCCCAACAGAAGGCGAGGGGAGAGAGAACAGTCCTGCACTTGGTTTGCAATGGGGACTTATGCATCTTGGCGAACAGGGTGATCCAGGTGGACCACATGCCTTTGGTGGCATGGACGAAAGCATCCTGGAGAGAGCAAGGTACCTCTGATGCTGTCGTCTCAGGGGTCTGCAGTGGTCTTTGCAGCCACAGCTGAAATCGGAGGCTCGGGAGAAGTCGATGGAGGTTGGTAGCAAGGCTGAGCGAAGATAGGTGTTACCGCAATGGTTTCACGTATTCATGGAGGTCCGTGACGGCTTGCCATTTGGCAAAGTTTCCACGAGGTGGTTGGTTTTTTTTTTTTTTGGGGGGGGGAGTGGGGGTGGGGAAATTCTCTTGAAACACACACACATCTTATGGAAAGAAAGCGCCTGGCGCTGGAGGGAGCACAGACGCTGCAGGGTAGAGCCTGCATCTGCAGCTGCCTGGGATCGGGGGAGGCAGCGAAACAAAACTTTTGAAGTGCACAGTAGGTAGGTGCCCAACGAATGGTGGCCAGTTTATTAGTCCTCCAAGGTATCATCTCCATTTCTGATCATGGAGAGCCCCATGTTCTCCTAATGGCCTGTTCATTTATCTCCACCTCTGCTCTCCATTTTCGGGGAGTCACGGGCATGATGAATTGGAAAGGGTTATGTGGCCCAGCCTGGATATAAACCCTAACAGGTCCGTTCACTAAGACCCTTCGCACAAACATCTTCCTTCCACACCAATCCTCTCTGTCCGCTGAAGAAGACCTGGATCTCTCTGGTCGGGAACATGAGTCTTCTGCACCAGGAGTCCCGGGGGAGAGCTTCCAAGCACGCCAAGTGAGGGGCACCCAGGCAGGCCCTCTCTTTGGCAGCTCAAAGGAACCCCATCATTTAGTCACAGAGGTTGCCGTTTGAAAATCTATTAAATGCAGCGATCGAAGCCGTATGAGGGGTTATAAATAAACAATAAATCACGCAATTATTACTGTTTGGATTTTGGCAAGATAATAAAAAGAGTAGGGGTATAATCAGGAAATAATAGACCAGGTCTGCAAGGCAGCCCTGCAATTAGTGATAAACAGAGCTTGGCTCCGAGTCGGAGGCCCAATATGGCTCTCATTAAAGCATTGTGGGGCCGATTCCTGAGGCAGAGCTCTGCAGGCTTGGGGAGAAGTGAGGTAACCCAAATGTCAGTGCACAGCCCCCCACCCTGAGACTTCAGATAATCTCTTACTACAGTATTCTAACCACCTGGGCTGAAATGACTACCTTATGCTGAGGGAAGACCAATCCACGGCCTTCCGAAAGTCTAATTGAGATGTTTCCTGTTCTCGGTTCTAATTGAGACTCTTTCCTTTGTAATACCATAAACACACACACACACACACACACATGGATGCACCCACATGCACATGGATATGCATGCACGTGCACACACACACTGCAATGTGGGCACCTTCGCTCCCATCCCCCGCACTTTTCTTAATAGTTCCTCTTAAAGAGATAACTACTCCCACACAAGTGAGAGCACTTAAACAGATAAATAGTCCGCACCGGAGAGACACAGGCGGTGCACGAGAGAAGGCCTGCCTGATTAGACTGGAAACAGACAAACTATATTAATGCAAAAGAATCAGCATATGGTTCTAGCAGGCTTGCTTAAAATGATTTATCAGCTGTGATTAAGCCCTCAACCAGCATGTCTATCTTCATAAATAAAGCAAAAGTGCACCTTGCTCTAAAATGCGGCTGCAGTATCTGATTACCCAGCCCTGTACACGGCACTCCATTAACAGCACGGCTCTGGGGAGTGAGGAATTTGTGTGCAAGCACAAAGTGTATGCTCCAAAGAGACAGCCAAGATTTAGGGCTCTTATCTCTGAGATAGTCTTACGAAAAACCCATTACATCGAAGGCTTAGCCCCTCGCTCTGTGCCACGGAGCTCAGCATTGCTGAAATAGGAACAGGTAATTAAAAGGTTAGGCCTGATCTTACAGTGAGCCCGGTGTCACTGAATCGCCACACAGCTGTTGGGAGAGAGATACCATTCCTAGGAGGTGGCCGGCACTGGGGGCCTCTTGAATAATCAGACTTTGATCTCTCAATCGTTTCCTACCGAGTAGAGCCTACCAACACCAAACCCACTGCCAGCAAGTCCTTTCCAACTCATGGTGAGCCCCATCTTTCTCCCTTGGGGTAGCTGGTGGGTTTGAACCACTGTCCTTTCTGGGAGCAGTTCAATGCCTAACCCCCGGCATCACCTGGGCTCCATAGATCAAAAAAACAACAACCTAAAACTAAATCCACTGCTACCGAGTGCACTCTGATTCAGGCTACGTTATATTTAGAGTTTCCGGGGCTAGAAATCTTGATGGGAACAAAAAGCCTTCTCTTTCTCCTTCAGAGCACCTGGAAGGTTTGAACCTCTGGCCCTGTGGTTAGCTGTCCACCATGGCACCATCACAGCTCCTTATAGACAGAAAACCAAACACCTCACTGCCTTCCAGTTGCTTCCGACTCATCGCAACCCTATAGAAAAGGAGAATGCAAACAGTAGTGATCCTTGTTTAGACCTCGTTCCCCAGATGAATAATTGGCCAAATGGCCTGAGAGGCACATTTGAAAGAAAAGGACCTTGTTAAGGCTCCAAGCATGGGGACAAGGCAGCAAGTGCTATGACATTGAAACTAAGAAGGAGGAACAGGGCAAAAGTGTGTGGACAGAGTACGGTAAGTCATAAACGGAAGCTGGAGAACTGCACTGAATCCACCAGCTCAGGCTGAGAGGGCTTGGCTCTGCTGGAGAAGTTTGGGGTGGTGGTAACTGCTAGAGACTCAGTCTCCAGCTCACGGAAACCCTGTGGACAATGGGAAAAATGCTCCCAGCCCTGCACCATCTGCACGGTCAGTTATGAATCTGATCCTGGTGGCCCATAGCACCTTCATTAGCTGGTTTTCAGAAGTAGGTCATCAAGCCATTCTTCCCAGTCCACGTTCATAGGCAGGCATGTTGCTGTTCTACATCATAGCAACATGGCGGCTTCCACTGGCAGGCAGTAACTGAGCCTGGGGTCTGCTGGCTGTGCACCAAACTGGGGTCTCCCCAGAGAACGTAAGAACTCTACCACTGAACCAGAATCAGCCCCTACTGTGGCACATACCCTGTGATAAAAAGCCAAGAGATCCATCAAGGCAGGTAGCTAGATCAGAAAACATCCATGCAAATGCTTTCTGTTTCTTGCAAGCCATCCATAGCCTACCCCCAGCTACCACCCAGACTCTCCCTTCTAACACCTACTCACACACAAAGATCAGAGACCCTTCTGTGTGAGCTTCTCAAGACCTTTCTCTGCACATCTGTTTTCAATGGGAGTTGAAGTCCCCATGTGAGACTGCAATGTTTCATTTTGTTTCTTAAACAATAGCAAGCACTGTTAAATCCTCCAGGCAGGCCACATCGTGGTATCATGAGATCTTGTCAAAGCGCCGTGCGACTGAGTAGTCAGGACAAAAAGTAAATGCTCAGGAAAGAGTGCTTGGACTATCTCGTCTGCGTGGCTGACGGAGCGTTCGCCTGCGCAGTGCATCACGGGGTTGTACTGAGTACTTCTAGGTAGCCGTGCTCTGAGACTCTAGGGCTCAATTAGAAGAATCACACTAATGAGGTCAAAGTGGCTTCTCTCTCCCGAGATCACAGATTGCACCCCTGGCCCTGGCCAGCTGTCTTACAATATGTGCCTCTGGTCACGAGGGCATGTGTGTTTGAATCCATGCAGATCCATCACTGAAAGCAAAGAAAGAAAAAGAAAAAAAAAAGAATTGTCATCAAATGGCCTCCAAGTCAGGGCGACACCATTGTGTCCGAGGAGAACCGGGCTCTGTAGGGTGTTCCGTGACTGCATTTTCAGAGCAGACCCCTGGCTCTTTCTCTAGAGTGACCCCCAGATGGACCCCCAACCACAAACCTTTGGGTCTAGCAGC
This sequence comes from Tenrec ecaudatus, assembly GCF_050624435.1. Taxonomy (NCBI): domain Eukaryota; kingdom Metazoa; phylum Chordata; class Mammalia; order Afrosoricida; family Tenrecidae; genus Tenrec; species Tenrec ecaudatus. The sequence continues at coordinate 79,390,160 of NC_134538.1, forward strand.
CTAGTGTGCTAAGCATTTTCACCACCCATGGAACAATCCATCATGCTAAGAGTAACCCAGCCCTAAGTTCATGTTCAGCTGAGGCCAAATCAGTCATCCCATCTTCATCAATGGCAGTGAACAGCTGAACTTTGATACCAGATATTAAAGCAAGTACTGAACTGGACAGGGTAGGCAGCCCTAGGTGATGCTTGTCACACCTGCCCGGATGGCCTGGTCATTGGTACATAGTTGTTCAAAAAGCCTGGATTACCCACTGCGCCTAAAGTTAAGGGGTTCTGTTGGTACTATGGGTTAAGTATTGGGCTACTAACCACAAGGTCGGTGGTTCAAACCCACCAGCAACTCCACATGAGAAAGATGAGGCTGTCTGCTCCCAAGTTCTAAGACTTCGTCTTAGAAACGAGTAGAAGGGTGCTCACCAGCCATGGGTGTGGTTGGTCTCGGTGCATTCGTATGAGAAGAATGAAGAAAACCTGTAGTGGACCTCTGGGGCCATGAGACGCTCCTTCGGGCAGCAGTGTAATAACCGTTTGATTGCCTGTGTGGAAGGGGAGTTCCGAATCCTACTCCTAGGACCCCTTTTTGAACACTTCTTTTCGACCGCGGAAAGAACCTTTGAGGAGGCATGCTGTAGTGATCCGTGGAGCTAACACCCTCAACCTAGACATTAGCTCTCTTTTCTAGTCTCTGGTTCTCAGGACACATGAACGGGGGGTGTTTATAACCCCGAGGTTGTTGAGAGGCCCACTTTACCGGGGAGAAATCAGAGCCATGCGTGAGAGCCCTTCTGCGCTATTGCCCGTCAGAGTTCAGACAGCACGCCACAGTCAACCAAATCCACTGCCTTTGAGTCCGTTCCAGTTCACAGAGACCACTGCAGGGTTTCCCTTGCTGTAAGTCTCCACCGGAGCCGAGCCTGGTCTTTCACCCTCCAAACACCTAGTGGGTTTGGATCGTCCACCAGCCCTTCCCTGACAGTGTCACCAGGGCTGCTCCACTCTGCGGACAGCACAGGAAGCGGTGGGAGGCCGTTGTCAGGTGAACCCGCCACACAAGGCACCCGGCACCTCAAGAGGGACTGCCAACATCCCTCGATGTCTTGTCCCCTTGGTGACATCTGGGGACCAACCCCTTGGAGCCCAGAAGAGTGAGGTTGCCATCACTGGACATTCCAGAGCACTGCAAATTCCAGGTTTTCTAACCCAAAACCGGTGGGGCACTGGCTAGGAACCAAAGACAAGGAACCCTGAGCTCACCATGCCACCAAGTCCTGCAGGAACCTACTGTTCATAAATCTTGCGGGAAAGTCCCCATGCTCTGCGCACAACAAATCCTAGCGGGTGGAGCCAGGGAGAGGGTGAGTCTTGAGAGGGACTGTGATTCAGAGTGCCCAGTGCTGCATCATCTGTAGTCAACCGACCCAATAGTCACGCATAACGCTTCTTCTTTGGGAAGATGACAGCTTGCAGAGCCCAAATGAGGCCCCACCCAAACATAAAGCCACAGAAAAAGACCATGCCCAGCACGCACTGCTGGCTCAGGCAGGGTTTGGTCACTGCCGTGATCAACTTTCAAAGTTGTAACCTAGCAGATGGAACAGGACGCAGGTAACTCAGATCTCAGGGATGCTCCATAAATCCCAACCCACCCACCCTACCACTCCCCTTCTCAGAGAAAGCTGCGGGAGCCGCCATGGTGCTAGACAGTTGAGGAAAAGCTTGAAGGTCACCATCAAGTCAAGAATCTCACACTCAGGGTCAAGGCAGAGACCAATATGTCATCTGCCAATCGTCAGCCTCATCTTGCCAAGGCCTTGTGAGTGTTAACTGATAACGTGTGCTCAGAGGGGACGCTGGGGAGTAAGGCCCTTTTGGAATTCCACTTCCCTCACGCATCCTGCGTAAAGCCAAAGGTAAGAACTGGACCCAGTTAAACCAGATGGCGGCGGTGGTGGTGCTTCTTCTTCATCATCTTTTTTTTTTTCATCTTCTTCTTTCTCTTCCTCCTTCAAGGCCTTCAAGTCCGTTTCAACTCACAGGGACTTCATCAGAACACCTTTAAGATCAATGGAAGGATGTGAACTCATTGTTCTGGCCATTGGTTTTCAGTGACGAATTTTCCGAAGCAAACGATCAGGCCTTTCGTCCTAGTCTCTCAGGGTAGAAACGCTGCTGAAACCCATCCACCAGGAATGACCCTGCTGGTCTCTGACAGGCTGGCAGCTCAGCTTCTAGCACCCTAACCATATGCAAGCCGTCAGCAAGGGACCCATCAGCAACATGACAGCCACATGGTCCGTCAGAGCAAAGACAAAAACAGAGCCGCCAGCATTCTCAAGATGCATACAACACATCTTTCCATCTCACACTGAAGGAGCAAATAAGGTAACATGTGTCTATCAAAGGGGACCAATCAGCATGTCGGCCCCCATACGCCCACCCAGCTTGAGCCTACAGCACAAGAATGTGGATAGAAGACATCTAGGAGAGGCTGTTGCTGTTGGCCTGGACCATGCAGTCCATCTCTTGGAGAGTGCGTGTCTTCCAGAGTAGAACTGCCCCCGAGGGACTCATCTTCAAAGGACTTGTCTTCCACGGTGCCTCTGGGCGTGTCCAAGCCATCCACCTTTGGGTTACTCCTTTCACCACTCAAGGGTCTTCATAAAACTCCCAAGGCCTCTGGATTGGGGTGGTGCTCGGTGAGGAACAACACAATTGTCTCTGAACAGGCTAATTCGGCAAGAAATCATTGCAGCCCGGGTTCAACTTGTCAGCCCACGTGCTGGAAATACAGACAGGCGGAATATGCAGGAGCCCACTTCCTGCCCCGCAGACTTATCAGTATGGAAATAGCTCAGGAGCACACAAATGCCGCTGCAGGATTCCCGGAGCAATCACTTGCATACCTGCTCCCAGCCGTTCTTCACGTTCACCTGGATTTAGGAGGTGATGGAAGCAGAGAGAGTTTCTTGCAACCATTATATTAATTTCCTTTCCTTTTGTTTGTTCCACAATAGCAACTTTTTTTCTCTCTCACATCTCTGCGAGGGGGCAGGTAAGTGACTCTCACTCCACAGATGCTCATGGAATCTAACATTTGGTCCGATTTTCCAAATGTGAGTGCTGTTCTCTGGAATTCTTTTCTACCCAGAAAGGAAGCTTCGTCTTCTTGGCATTCTGCTTGAATCTGGCCCAGAGAACTGGCCTGCTCTCTGCTTGCTGCCAGAAGCATTAGATTAGGACCCAGTGGGGTCAGGGTGGGCTTAGACGGCTGATGCAAAGCCACCCGTCTCTGTGAGCAGTCAGCTCAGCTCCCGGGAAGTCCCAGCACCCACCCAACTCACAGCTGGAAATGGATTCCTCAGCAGAGTGGCCGCTGCCATCCCCTTCAGGATTAAACCCTGACAGCCCTGCCTGGCTTGCCTGAGGACAGGTACCCAGTGATTGAAACAAGCTGAGAACCCAACCTAACTCGGAAAAGAAAAATGCCCTCGTGAGAAGGTCCCCTGCTGGGAAAAGCTGCCCTTTTGTCGGCCTCTAAAGCTGAGCCTCCTAATTGTTTTAGCGAGGACCATCCCAGCCAAATAATTCAATTGGACTCATGTTCATCTACAGTGAGCAGCCTGGTGCAAAGACTAGCCAAGCCAGCACGCCTTGCAGACCAGCTCTGGGTTCCCTGTGGGGCCGGAGAACTTCAGCACACCACTGTGATTTTGTTTGTTCCCCACCCCTTTTGTTTCTTTTCCTGTTGCTTTATTTTCAGTGATGTCCTTTCTTCGCTGGCCCTGTTAACATACTGCAGCCACAGCATCGAGACCAGAGTGACTGCGTACTGCCGTAATGAGACGTGGCACCATTCTGCGTTTAACAGCTTCCAACGCACACCCCTCTGGTTCAACCCAGGATGTTCCACCCGACCCCTCTCGCGTCTTGCTTCCAGCACGTGTAACCCCAGAGAGAGATGAAGGGGAAGAGGACTCTTGTCTATTGAACCTAGTGAGTGAGGCTAAGGGAGTTAAGAAGATGGGAAGCAGAGGTGACTCCAGTGACGAGAGGTGGCCTGGGCCTGTGATGAAAGCAGGGAGCTGGTACAGCTGTGGGCAAGTGGCGCGGAAGCTGGGGCAGTGCATCCTGGATGAACATGTCAGCAATAGCTAGGGGGTGTTGTCGTTAGTGTTGTGATCCGACTCGTGGGGACTCTGTAGACAATTGAGTCACTGAAGTTAGTGTCGCCCCAGGGGCAGTAGCTCATACTATCACTTCCCCTTGCTGGCATTTGAAATCCTGGTGGCACAACTTCCAGCACCAACACCCCAATCACCACAAGGGGACACACCGACAGATGGGCGATCTGTCAGAAGCAAAGAAATTAGCAAAGCCTACAAGATGCACGCACACAACCCTTACTTCCAAATCTCACATTGAGGAGATGGAAGGCAGCCTTGCAAGTGTCAGCCAAAGAGGCACAGACCGTACAGAATCCTTAGTTGATTATCAATTTTAATCATAGAACAACATGATTGTCAATTTTAATTATAGAGTAATATGTGATAAAAATAGATATAAATGAAAAAAGTTATAAGTGGCTTAAGTATACTGTTTCTTAGGCTAGATAAAGAGTAACAAAATGATTTTATAATGTCTCGAACTGAATTTGAAAATTGTTAGTTACTGCAGCGTCTCCAACTGGAAATGTTGGGAGTTCATTTGCGAACACATCGTGGACACAGAACGAAATGAATGTGCTATCCTTCTAATTGGCAAGTTGAATTCTCAAAATTGCATCGGGCAAGAGACTTCTATGTCCCCAGAATAAATGGCCATGTGATCATAAATATAAATAAAGCTGTGACAACAACTTGAATGCTTAACCCAGCCAACAACACAAGCTCTCACTCACAGACGAGACATTCCTCTGCAATCCCTGCCTTTCCCTCTCCGTAGGTGCATAACACCAGTTGAAGGCAACGCCACAAACTGCCAAATAATCTAGCATTAAAAGTTAAATCCTCAGGCTCAAGAAGGAGGATATTTTTACTTTAACATAGAGATTGGATTATAAGGACTCATTCATTAAGATCCAAAGTATCCAAATACCTACCCACGCATTCCAAGGGAAAGGATGATCAAATACTTGGGACCCATCACAAGCTGTGCTCTTCCGGCCAGCCTCCTCATCCACATCAAATTATACTGGTTAGTAAATTCTCACTCTTTGAAAGATGACAGTCGATTCATTTCACCGCTTTGCCAATGCCCCGACCTTGCACCAAGGGAGGGCAAATAAAACAGAAAACTCTACAGGTGTTTTTATATCCAACTTCATTTTAAAGTTGAGGAAGAATCTGAGATAATAGAATTCATTCATATTTGTGGAAGTAAAAACCAACTCTTAATAATCCCTTTTAAGATTTTGCTCATTATTTCTAAATCCCTGTGACCTGAAACCCATGATCTATCTTCCAGTTTATCCCCTATTTTAACCATCTCCTCGAGTGGGATGCAAAGAGCAGGCCAAATCCTCTTCTAGTGTCAAATTCCACCTAAGACGTTGAAGGCATAATTTCAACCCAAAAGGAGGAAGTTGAAAGTGATTCCCATTTGTGTGCTGAAATGGGAGGACATGGATAAGACATGGATTTCCCATTCACTATGATGGGGGGGGGGTGGAAACAAAACAGGCTGTCATCTCCAATAACATTGTCAATTGGTGTTTCTTTTCAGTCATGCTGATAAAAAAAAATAGGAAGATCAAAGGCAGACTCAGCAAGGGCAGTAATCTAACTTAAAAACAAATTAAAACAAGCCAGCTTTCTCAGTCTTGAAAGTCACAATCTCTCAAGGAAGTATTCATCTAATAGGATTAAGCAAACATGGTGACATTTTCAAAACCTGGATAAAAGAAGATTCAGGTTTCAGAATATTCTTTTTTGTCAGCCCTCTGGGGGCAGGGAAAGATTGTCTGACACAAAGATCATAGAAGCAACATGTTGACATAACTGGAAATATGCAATTATGCTGGCATGTGGCAATCACTGCATATTTCCAGTTATGCTAGCATGTTGCAATCAGCTCAGTATCTCTTTTCGTTTCCCCGCATTGCTACCCAGACCTGCCCCGAGAGCAGTTATGCCAACGGAGGGCTGGTAAAAACAAGACTGTGTGGAAAGGCAAGGCAGCCCCTCCCTCACCACTAGTGACTGGTGGGATGGCATAACATGACTTCCAGGTACAGAGTTTATTCAGCTAGAGCAGCCTACTTTTCTGAGCTAAGGCTGACCTGGCCATGCCCTGTTCCATGATGCCTGTTGAGCCAGAATACAAGATCTTAAGACGGCGGTGTGTCCCCTGTTCCCATGTGCGAAGCGGTCAACACTCCCCGGGGACAGACTGCCCTTTTCATCCGTTGGGTAGGAATTCTAAAGCATGGGAATGTCCTCATTTGCTATTGCTGCATCAGCATATTGACTCGGCTCTCGGTCCTATGGGAGAAGAACAGCACTTACCACTTATACACCGTGCTTTTCATCTCTGGGGTTCTTAACCACGTTGAACTGTAATGTTATATTTCTCTCAGCAAGACCACGGAATTCATTTCCAGTCCTTTTAATTCTCTCTCTCTCTCTCTCTCTCTCTCTCTCTCTCTCTCTCTCTCTCTCTCTCTCACACACACACACACACACACACACACACACACACACACACACACACCCCAGCTATCAAATGATGGATTGCTCTCCCACTTCCTAGAAATACATTATTCGGTCTCTTTAAAATGAAAAAAAGCAATCAAATGCAAATGGTCAATTAATTCACTCTCCTTTTTAAAAGAAACTTCTCTTTCTTCTAGCATGGAACACAAAATCAGCGCGTCTACCCTTAGACACTTGAGGACATTCAGCATCACTGCTAGGGACAGGGGTTCCGTATTGACTCGGTACTTTGCGGGTCACGGTCTTCTGTATTGTCTTTGGCCACCAGGGAACAGGGACTACTCTGTCTTGGAAGTTTCTGCAGAACTCTTCCAAACTCCATACTCAGATTTCACATAGATTCACTTCATACCATGGGAACACCTGGGTGCTGCAAATGACCGTGTCCTCAGCTACGAGCAGAAAGATGATTGGACATTCAAGTCTGAGCAACTAGCCTACAGGTAAAGAGCCTGCTGAACCACAGCCTCGCTCACCTGTGGCCACCAGTACTGAATGTGCCTCACCACCACTCTCAACCATTTTAATCAGGGGCGCAATAGGCGGACCCTCATACACTGGGAGAAAAAGGTAAAATAGTACCTCAAAAGCCTGTTTTAAAAAGTCTAGATCTAGACCTACTAGACTGGTTGAGACTAGAGAATCGCTGAGACTAGTGCCTTGAGAAGCTCTTCAAGGCTCGAATGAAAAGTAACTCCTGAAGTTACCTTGTAACTAAAGAACCAATTGGCTCCAAAAGCAACGAATATTATTTGTAAGCACCGTGCTCCTCAAAAATTAAAAACACCTACCCAAGACCAAACAGTCAACAATTATTTTAAAACAAAGATGAGAATGCAAGAGGACAGGGAAACTAGATTAACAAAAAGAAAACAACCAGAACCAAAATAATGAGAATGTTCGTGCTTTATAAAGAATGTAACCAATGTAACTGAACAACTTGGGTAGAAACTGTTTCCCTAAAAGCACAATGACATATTATATATTTAAAAAATATAAACCCTATAAAACACAATTCTGCGCAAGCACACCTGGGATTGTCATGAGTCAGAGACTCCACAGCAACTAGTGGTGGTGATGGCTATTGCCAATGTTTCACAAATTGCATCTCTAGGCTAGCCTGCTCCTCCTGAGTTACATGCTCCTATGTCTGAAGTATGGCCAGAGTGTTCCTTAGACACAGGATGATTCGACTTCGTCTTAAATACTTTAGACATGCTGTCTGGAGAGACAAGTCCCTGGAGAAGCACAGCATGCTGGGTAAAGAGGCAGCACAAGAGAGGAAGGCCCTCAATGAGATAGAGCAGTGGTTCTCAACCTTGCAAATGTTTGACCCTTTAATACAGTTCCTCATGTTGTGGTGACCCACCCCCAAATTGATTTTCATTGCTACTTCATAACTGTAATTTTGCTACTGTTATGAATCATAATGTAAATATCTGATATGTGGGATGAATTTTCATTGTGACACATTGAACCTAATTAAACATAATTAAAGCATAGTGATTAATCACAAAACAATATGTAATTATATATTGTGAAATATTTATGTGTTTTCCAATGGTCTTAGGCGACCCCTGTGAAAAGGTCGTTCAACCCCCAAATGGGTCACGCCCCATATGTTGAGAGCCGCTGAGATAGATTGACACAGTAGCTGCAACATCGGGCTCAAACATAAGGACAACTGTGAGGATGGTGCAGGACCGTGCAGTGTTTTGTTCTTCTGTGCAAAGGATAACTACGGGTTGGAACTGACTCAGTGGCATGTATCAACAACAACACATATCTAACTGCCTGTCTAATACCCACACTTAACAAGTCTAAAATCGAACGCTACAATTATTTCCTCGATCCTCCTTCTGTTGCAGATAGCCCATCCTTCCTATTGCTCAGGTCAATCCCTGGGTCCATCCTTGATTCAATTCCTTCCCCACATTGACTCCGTCAGCAAATTCTTTTTGGTTCTACCTTCAAAATACATCCAGAAGCTAACCACCCTCTTCATCACCACTTTGGACCAATCTGCCGTCATCTTTCCCTCGGGTCCTTTCAATGCCCTCCTAACTGACCCCTCACTGCCACCGCTGCATGCTGGCATTGTGCTTCCAACTCATTGCAAGACGGAAGCCGCATCCCATCTCTTCTCCGCCGCCAGTGGTCCCCCATCTCGTTTGAAGAAAAAGCTAAAGGCCTACAGATGGGCATCCAAATGGATCTTCCCTTCTACCTTCAGCTGATGAGCCTCCTCCAGCCAAATTGGCCTCCTGGTGACCCCTGCAGCACACAGGCCCCATGTGACATGAGGTCACAGCATTTGTCCTCTTCTCCTAAAGTGTTCTTCTCCCAGATGTAAACCTGGGTCACACATCTGCCTCGGGGCTCTGCTTAAATGCCACTTACCAGAGATGCCGTTCCATAACCACTCTGTCTTTTTCTCTGTAACACTGATCGCCACGTCACATACATATATTATATTCACGTTTTCATGGGTGTATTGGGTGTCTTGTCCACTAGAAGTAAGCTACATGAAGACAGGGATTTTTGCTGACTTTACTCAGTGATGGATTCATCCCTTCCTTCATTAGACAATGCCTGGCACAATAGGCACTTAAAATGTATTTCTTGAATAAATAAATACATGAGTCAAAAGGCTCTCATCTAGTTCAGGACATGAGCTAGCCTGTGTCCTAGACCATAGACAAGCTGGGATTTGTGATGCCCGCTGATGAGTTACAACATGCTTGTCTGCGCAAAAGAACAACTCTCATTAAAGACTTATAAGGCTAGGGGCTTTGGTCTAACGAGGAAAATTGAGGCCATCAGAATGTGCTGTCAACTACAGATGTCTAGAGATAGACACCAGGGACTTTTAAACCAGTAACCATGGCCAGTCTCTAGCCTATGGTTACACAGAGCACACACACTGGGCTATGTTCAGAAATGGATGGCAGAACTAGAAGTGCCGTCTATAGAAGAGAATGTTGTGGACAGCCATGAAGCTAATCAAGGATCAACTAATGGCCTGTGAGAGCCCGAGCTCAATAGGACTGCCTTGGTTTTCCACGTCCTGCAAGTTTTCTGCCTTTGACAGGATGCAACCTGACCACTTTTCTATCATTCATTTTAGTACAAAATATTGGAGCTTCCCTTTCCGACAGGTCAGTGCATTATAGCGATTGCAGCTTTGGAAGTTTTACTGCATCCATTTGCTCCTGAACAGAACTTTCTAAACCAAACCACAACTAGACATTTAAAGGAGTGGGGAGGACCAGATCAAGCTTTCCAGAATGTTTGGCTAACATCTTAGGAAGTTCAAGCAAGGACCTACTCAACCAAAAATTTACAGATATACTAATCCGTCTTCCAGTCGCTTAGGGAGCCAACCCAAGTCATTTGTGAGGAAAAACTGAGCAAAAAGAACCCGAAGTGAGTGGAAATGGAGAGATTTTTAAAATGTACCCAAATGTGAAGCAAAAGAAGAGATAACTCAGGAATAATACAGTCTGGATTGATTAGGCACTTTGCGTTTCTCCTTTTAAAGCAGGAAGGACTGGATGGAGTGGCTACCTAGGGGTGCACTGAGCCAGGGGTTGAAACAAGGTCCAAGCAGCAGGTAAGAGGATGCTGCTGAATGGGGGAGCATCACGTTCTTCTCCTCCTAACGCATGGTCCTGTCGTTTCCAAAGAAACGCTGGTGCAGAAGGCATGGGGCCTGCCCACTTTGCTGCTGCCTGAGTCGCCACATAGGATGCCCACTCAGACAGCCATGACACACGGGGTTGGACTTGGCCCTTTGGTTTGAATTAGAGGAAAGAGGAACTTTAATCGCCTGAAGCCTGTCCAGATTTCAGTGCATGCAAGTGAGGTTGGGATGTGAGATGATTCCGGCCCACATGACAGAGCTATGACCCAATGTTGAAAAGAGAGAGAAACTATCTACATTAGTCCCTGTCCTCAACTTCCCATGCCTAATTGTTTTCAGTCTTAAGATCTAAGTACTTATATGCTCTTTCTCAACCAACAAGGAATTGGAAGCAACTCACAAAAAATGTGTATCAAGAAAAACGATTTTTAATTAAAAAGCAGGACTAACAGCATAGAACATATCAACTAGAACTGAAAGTGTCATCAAGTGTAGGAGGGGGGGAGGAAAATGTGCTCATCGGAGTGTTCTGAAAAAGTAGGTTCATAAAGTTAAGCAGAAAACTTGGCTTCAAGTACTTAGCAGTCAAAAGGAAAAGGGAAACAGAACTAGTTAGGTGTTTGTTGGTGCCCAGGAGGAGGACAAACACCATTCCTCAAGGTAGGAAAGCCATTTCCTAGAATTCAGACTTGAAAGAATTGATGTAAGAGATCATACATGTGGTGTGGAATATCTCAAACCACTTATCTCCCAGGGCTCTTCCTGCGGAAAACTCTAGAAAAATCAAGGGTCAACCTGGTGCCAGTGAATAGATTCTGATCCATGGTGTGTGACCATGTGCTCCAGAGTATTCTCAATCACTGATTTTGCAGAAGTAGATCAGCAGCCCTTTCTTCCACAGTGCCTCTGGGTGGACTCAAGCCTACATCCTCTTTTTGTGGATAGTCAAGTGCATTAACCATCTGCCCCAAATAGAAACTCCTCGGGGAAAGCCCCTGAGGTAGTTAGTTTATTGTGCCAACCTGGCTGATAAACACATATGAGGTTAATTGAAGGGCAGAGGGATAAATGGCTCGGTGAGCCTCGCCTTTCTAGTTCTCAGGTTTCTTGCTTTGTGATAGTCGGACCAGGGTGCAGCTGCCTTAGCCAGTTCTCTGCTTCAGCTGGCCAAGCTCACTTCCTGCAAGACATCCACAAAGAAAAGCATCATGGACCTATCCCGAGGCAGCCCTGGGTGCTGGAGCAGCCATGTGGAGACCCCTGCCAACGCTGAGATGCTTACACGCTCACTGACTCGGCTTTCCTCCTGTAGTCGGCATCATTGTGCCTGTTATGTGAGATGGAGGAGGACTTTGTGGATTGGTGTTGGTTAATGTTGGACTTGTGGGCTTGGGCAGCACTGGATTGGGATGTTTTCTTGATGCACACTTAACCTTTATATAAAACTCTCTATTATACATGAGTTTCTGTGGATTTGTTTCTCTAATGTGCCCAGACGAACACAACCCCTCTATCTGAAATGAGGACAGTGTGGACCAGCACCTATCTTTCTTAAAGTTCATCTAATCTAAGAAGCCACCTTTAATGATCTTAGGGGGGGAAATTAGTTGAATCCACTTAAGGATTCATCTGCAAATGCCATGTCCATCTATTAAGAACAGCAAGATGAAACTAGAGGAAATTCCTATACTAGTCCTGGTGGCACCGTGATCACATGTTGGAATACTAACCACAAGGTACGGTAGTTCAAAATCATCAGCCACTCCCCAGGAAAAAAAATGAGGCTTTCTATTCCTGAGCGTAGTTCTACCCTGCTCTATAGGGTGACTATGAGTTGGAATTGGTTCGATGGCAGTTGAGTTGAGTCGAGTGAACAGAGTTGAGCTGAGTTTTGAGGTCTTCTCCCCGTACTCACGGCGGTTGTTATTGATGTTGTTTTAATGGATTCCTTCTACAAGGAAATTCCATCTGAGGGTCTGCTTTTATATATTGATTGGATCCCTTTGAAGTGCTCAGGATCGTGTCTGGCAAGTAGTAAGTGCTACAGGAAAGTTTGGTTTTTGTGTGGTGTTTGGATGGTTGTTTCACATGGTGAATGTGACTTTTTGTATTAGTTGGGATTTAATACATATCATTCCATATTTCAATCTTGTCAAGTAGAATTGTACCACAATCAGTTTCTAATCATTCTTATTCCACATGGACTCCTTGACATCATCGCCCTTTTACCCCTCCATCAACACTATGCCCTCCTCCCCCGGAACCCCTTATTCTACTTGCTGTCCCTGTAGGTTTATCAATCCTGGGTTTCATATACCAAAAAATTGGAAAGCATGTAACACGGCTTCAAGAAGGTGACGTCCTTTGACATAACACCTCTGAGATACACTCTAATATGAATGAAATGAAAACCAAAGAAAGCAATACAAAGCAAAAATACAGAAAATCTTAGGAACCAGATCAGATCCAGCCTATATCATGGGAGATCTACTGACAAAGTTTTAACTGTTGAAAGATGTATGCCTTCGATCTTCTCTACTCATCTCTCCCAAGCACTCTGTTTTGTGACCACATTCCTCCCATCCCTCCATTGTAGAAATGGGGAGGTCTCCAGAGGCTTCTGTCCTGTGGAGTTCCACAAATGAATCCAGGGCTCCCACTGTCATCCATCACCTTCTGCACACCAGATTCTCACAATTTAGACTCTGATACTGATCCCTCCTTTGACTTTGGCTTATATGATTTATAGTCCTTCAGTGACAGATGTTGGTGGGCTGCTTCCATGTGGACTTAGTTGACATTCACTTAGATGTCTACTTGTTTGGAGACAAGCCTTTAAGATCGCAGACACTATTTTATTGGATAGTTGGGCACCATCTAATTTCTTCACCACATTTTGCTATGACACTGTATCTTCTGTGTTCCCTTCCTGAGGACAAGTCTCCAGCAGGGCCATGATGTAAGACCCAATTGTTCTTAAGTTGGAACTAGGATTTAGTGTGAGCCCAAATCCCATTCCTGGATCTAAGCTTTTTTCTTTTCTCTTCTTTTGATTTGCTGTCACTATGTCATATCATTCCATAGTTCAATCACATCAAACAGAATTGTACATTTTCTTCATATTTGTCCTTCCTGGACTCCTTGGCACCATCTCCCTGCCCCCTCTATATTCCTCCTCCCAAGGAAACCTTTGTTCTATTTGCTTTCCCTATTGATTCAGCGTCCCTGGTTTCATTTACCGAAAAACAGAAAAACAAATAACACAACTTCAAGAGGGTGACCTCCCCCGCCAATGGCAACACACCTCTGAGATGAACAGGTATGAGCAACATGTAACAGGATGACCCTCATAGGATTGCTGGAGTTTAATACAGCATAGAGAGTCTTGATGCAGCAAGGTGTCCCAAGGGTGGCATACTGTTGGTTGGCCGACAAACAAGCCTTGCATTGTGTTTTCTTAATGTACTTGATTTCAGCAGTCCGATGTAAATAACAAACCAATTTTAAATAAATAAATAAAATAAGCTGACGGGGACTTTATGCCTTCCACCATGTTCATGTTTCCTCAGCAGCCCCTCCTGAGTTAAAGACCCTTGCTAGTGTGATGTGAGAGTCTGACAGGAACAAGCTGGTGAGGGGATTATTACAATTCTACCCTGAGGGTTATTCAAAGGCTTCGAAACACTCAGAAGAATATCAGAGCCTTTTAAAATGTCCTTTGTAGGTGAACAGCTGGAACTTCAGAATCCTAACTCCCTCCTTGGCCTTTTCTCCAAAGCCATTTTAAAATTCCAGCACAACGTTAGGATAAAAGCTGAAAGTTTTCCGAAGCAATCCATAAATTGGATCTCCTACATGGTTTAAAAAAAAAACAAAACAGCTAAAAATATCTGCACTCATAGTTAACCCATTAATCTCAACAGCAGCAGATGCTCGTTCGGTAATGACCAGAAAATAATCATGAATTTCATAGAAAACCACCAAGAAGATTGTGGGAAACTGCCCGTTAAAACCTGGGCCAAATCAGATGAAATCCCCTCCCCTGCTGCTTCCAGGACGCTCCTGAACTTTCCCCCCGTGGCTGGCAGTCTGTGTGAAGCTTCTCCCTGGGACCGACTGACACCAACTCACAGCAACTCTACAGGACAGGGTAGAACTGCCCAGTGGGTTTCTGAACTGCAACTCTTCTTCTTCTTCTTTTTAAAATCATTTTACTGGGGGCTCATACTATCCATCCATCCATCCATCCATCCATCCATCCATCCATCCATCCATTGTGTCAAGCGCATATGTACATTCATTGCCATCATCATTCTCAAAACATTTAACTTCTACTTGAGCCCTTAATATTGACTGCTCATTTCCCCCCTCCCTCCCCACTCCCCCTATCTCATGACCCCTTCATCATTCATAAATTATTATTATTTTGTCATATGTTACACTGTCCGACGTCTCCTCTGCCCTCTTCTCTGCTGTCCATCCCCCAGGGAGGAAGCTATACGTAGATTCTTGTAATCAGTTTCCCCTCTCTACTCCACATTCCCTCCACCCTCCAGGCATCGCCACTCTCACCACTGGTCCTGAAGGAGTCATCTGTCCTGGATTCCCTGTGTTTCCAGTTGCTATCTGTGCCTATGTACATCCTCTGATCTAGCCAGATTTATAAAGTAGAATTAGGATCATGATAGTGCGGGGGGTGGGGGAGGAAGCATTTAAGAACTAGAGGAAGGTTATATGTTTCATCGTTGCTACCCTGCACCCTGCCTGGCTCATCTCCTCCCCACAACCCTTCAGTAAGGGGGTGTCCGGGACACTGCAATTCTTTATGGGGGTAGAAAGCCCATCTTTCTCTGATGTAAGGCTTGGGATAAACTATTCATCAGAATGAAACAACTTGCTATACCTACAAATGTTTGTAAGTTTATCTGTGTCGGGTTCTGCTTAAATTTCATATTTCAGTCACCTGCCTATTTAAGATTTATCTCACTTTGAATGCATTCCCTATCAGAGATTCGGAATTGTCTTCAAACTTTAAACCAAACCCTGAGGAGGGGATTCCAACTCAAAGCGGCCCTGCGAGACTACCCCGTGGGGCTTGGAAGGCTGTAACTCTTTACGGAAGCAGCTCGCCACCTCTTTCTCCCCAGGAGCAGCCAGGGGGTTGAACACATGACCTTTCAGTAGTAGCTGTGGGTTTAGCCCCTGTGCCGTCAGCATTCCTAACATGAGGCCAACACCTGCTAACAGATCAGGTCACACTGGCACTCTCTGCAGTGCCTCCTAGCTGCCAGACAGAGGTTTCCGGCGGGTGTCCGAGGGCGCGCCCCTCAGGGCTTTGTGCAAGCACACCTACCCGCTTGCTGCTCTCCTCCTCCTGGGCTCTCCTGAACTCCTGCTCCAGGGAGCAGTCCAGCTCGTTGAAGAGGCCCACCTCCTCACAGTTTTTCAGGAACCTCGTCGGAGTCGGGGTCTGATCTGAAAACAGAGACCGAATGTTCGTCAATGGGGTCTTTGGGTCCAAAGTCAGTGGCCAATATGGACCCAATGCACTGGCCTGCTCCCCTCCCTGGTTAAGTAGGATACCATTACCCTGTGAGCCCTGGGGCGCAATGGTTCCGGGCATGGTTGCTAATCAAAACGTTGGAGATGTTGAACCCCTCAGTGACCTGCTCTCCTAAAACCTGACAGCATTGGAAACCCTCTGGGGCAGTCATTCTCCCTGTCACAGGGGCCTCCAAGTGGGAATCAGCTTGAATGTACACAAGTCACCATCCACCACCCTCGAGCCCTTTACATAAGAGAGAAGCATGTTCACCAGTAGGAGTACAATTTTGGAAGGTTGTAGCATATGAGGACTTCCACCAACACACACACACACACACACACACACACACACACACACACACACACACACCTGGACTGAACTTCAGGAGGTCCTCGCCATATACATTCTGGGGACCGTATCTTTTGCAAACACTTTGCAACATGGCCTTTTTAAAAAAAGGGACTTAGCTGAAAAATGGCAGTAATGGCCCAAAAATTGAATGCGGGACTATTAGAAACAATAGTTAAAAGAATGGATGTTAATCAATCATTTGATCATAGCCCTACTATATGAGAAATGAGTTCTTACAACATGGCTCTGCTTGGTAGTCATCCCTTATGAAGAGATCACTGAAGACATGGGTGCCATAGCAAAGTGTGGTGAAGAAACTAGATGATGCCCGGCTATCATGAAGAACAGCATCTGGGGTCTTAAAGTCTAGTCTCAAAACAAGCATCCATCTAAGCAAGGAGCCAGCTAAGTCCACACAGAATAAGCACACCAACTGGTGTGATAAAAAGATAGCTAATAATAAAAAGCAAACCCGGAAAAACGAACAGTACCAGTGCCCAAATCCTAAATACTATGGACAGTGCTTACCGCAAAATCCATTCACACAGTCACTCACACAGGATGAACCTCCAGTGAATCCCCAATACACATTGGCTAGAAAGGAAATGACCCAGAAATCAGATGGTGGGCATTGTAAAGGGGGGTTCAGCAGGCTGTACTCAGGCTGGAATGTAACATCTTGTAATATGACCTTCCCACAAACCCAAAGTGAATTTACTTTAAACGTTTAATATTCTTGGCTTTCTATTAGAATGAGGTCTCTATTGCTTTTAAATGGTCATTGTTGATGGATCCTTGCTTGGCGTATGCCCTACTCTTCTATAGCTATCTGTACAGCAGCGGTTCTCAGCCTTTCTAACACCACGGCCCTTTCATACAGTTCCTCCTGTGGTGGTGACCCCCAACCATAAAATTATTTTTGTTGCTACTTCCTAACTGTTATTTTGCTACTGTTATGAATTGGGTGACCCCAGTGAAAGGGTCATATGACCCCAATGGGGTCACAACCCACAGATTGAGAACCGCTGCTGTATAGGAAAACTGGGATACGAAGATACAAGATTGATTGTGGCGATGACCACAGTCCTTCTTGATATGGTTGAACCATAGAATTATGTGTATGTTAACTACAAATTAAAAAACGACTACAAATAAAACAACAATCAATTCTAAAATTCAGTTGAACCAATTTTAGCCTGATCATAGGGCCCTTGAAAGAAAGAATATTTTAAAAAGTTGTATATCAGACATGAGCTTGTTAATTCCTTTTCCTTACTGGAAAAGAAAAATTTAGCAATTGCATCTCTTAATCTTGGAGTTGCCCAAATAGGTGAAACACACCCAGGTTTCATTTTTAATTTGATGTTTTTGTTTTACTATAGTCAAAAGGATGTTCTGAGAATGCTCTTTCAGACTAATAGAATTTCTTCTGCCTTCTTAGTTTTCTAGAAGATAAAATACTTTAAAACCCATTGTTTGTAGCTTAAATTTATGCAGCATTTTTTAGTTTGCAAAACTTTCCCACACCTTCTCTAGAACCTAGGTCTCCTAAGATGTCATAAGATACATGAGAAAGAAATTATACCTTCATAATCATTGAGGACCATCCTCTCCCTTGGTAACAGTGTACCAGAGTTGACATGGAGAAGAATGATATTTTATTTGTAAGGATGTGTCAATGAAGCCTTGTTTTAGAATGTAAAACACCGTGTAAATTGTCCTTTTCTTGGAAACAGGGTACAACATAGGACAGGGGAAGGAAGCCTGGTCATATGGGATGGTTTGAAAATAAGGAGAACAAAAGTGCAAAGCAATTAAGGGTCCTACTCAAGGTCTCCCGAGTAGGTGACACCTGGATTATCAGCAAAGACTCGGAGCTACTTCCACTATACACACCTGTTATTACTATCCGAGGCTACAGCAGACATTACTAATTGATTCCCTCACTCGCTGGCTTAATCTAGACCAGCGGTTTTCAACCTGTGAGTCACAACCCCTTTGGGGGGTCAAATGACCCTTTCACAGAAAACACATATTTCCAATGGTCTTGGGAACCGAGACACTGCTCCTCTGTCAGTCTCCAGGCAGGTCTGCCCATGTGCAGATACGCCCACACACAAGGACCCTGGGTTTCGACTGTTATTCATGCTACACCATGCTTCAAGATAAAATTCATTTATTTGTCATTAGAAATAAATCACAATATATGACATTGTTTTTGTGATTAATCACAATTCTTTGTGTTCAATTTGTAACAATGAAAATATATCCTACGTATCAGATATTTACATCACGATTCATAACAGCAAAATTACAGTTACGAAGTAGCAACAAAAATAATTTTATGGTGGGGGGTCACCACAACATGAGGAACTGTATTAAAGGGTCGGGGCATTAGGAAGGGTGAGAACCACCGATCTACATTCAATCTCAAAACTTACCACACCAGTCTCTAAGCCAGCACCTAGAGTCAACCAGGGGGTGTTTTCCAGTTGAAACCAATTAGCCGCTCATGCATTCTCTTTGGTGGCATAGTGAGATAACTCTTGGGCTGCTAACCGAAAAGTACGCAGTTCAAACCCACGAGCTGCTTCTCAGGGAAAGATGAGGCTGTTTGCTCCACAAAAGACTTACAGTCTCAGAAACCTTATGTAGGTTCACTATGAGTCAGAATCTATTCTCTGGCAGAGTATCTGGTTTTTCTGACTTGCACTCTCTTTATAAATCCCCGTATTAGCAAGAAGCTAGAACTGCATGTATTTTTCTAAGCCATTCAATAAATTACTCTCACTAAATTGTTCATTGAAAGTCAAAGAATATCTTAATAACCCTAAAGTTCAAAATGGCTTGAAATCCCCATTTAGTCTACTCTTCAGAGTTAAGGTTCTCATTTCTCCTTTGAGCAGGGAACATCCCCAAGTGCTAAGCACTAAGCACTTGGATTCCAACACAGCCACCCCCTCCCTGTATTTCTCTTCATTAGTCCCCCAAACACTGAGATTTCTCTGTAATACACCAAACAAATACCACCAAAATAACAAAGCAAACTCATTGCTCATCAATATTTACTCAAAGGATCCTATATGATACAGTAGAACTGCTCATAGGATTTTCAAGGCTGTTAAGTCATTACAGATGCAAATTGCCCCACCCTCTGCAAACAGAGTGGCTGGTGGGTTCAGAATGCTGACCTTTCAGTTAGCAACTGAGAGCTTGACCTTTGAGAGGGCCGCCAGGGCTTCTAGAGCCTACCAAATACCAAAAAGAACAAACTCATTGCCATCGAGTCAATTGTGATTCATAGTGACCCGATAGGACAGGACAGACCTGTCCTTGTTGGTTTCCTCAACTACAAATTGTTTCGGGAGTAGAAAACCCAGGCTGTCTGACACAGAGCAGCTGGTGGTTTTGAACTGCTGATCTTATAGTTGGCAGTTCAATTTGTTAGCACTGTGCCACCAGGGCTCCCAGAAGCTACCAGACTATCATAAATTGGCAATAATAAATAAGGTGTGTGTAAAGAGCTGGATTTCATTGAAAATTGTTCTATGAGCTCATCAATTGACATTAATATTTGCAACATCTATATGTCCAATAGAAACATCGGTGCTACGTGTTGTGTGTGTATAAAAGACAAAATGAACATTTCTGCAGCATTCAAAATAGACAGACATTTTCACACACCTTATCTGGAATCTAGATCTAACTGTAGTAAAGACAGTGGATCTGATCTTAGAAATGGATAAATAATGTGTGCCATCCAGAGGGCTTGGTACATGGTCACACAATTTATAACCATTAACAATTAATCACTATGACTTGCCGTCGACCCAGTGGCAGTGAGTTTGGTTTGGATCGGTGCTATTTTTCAGTCCTTGGATGCAGCAAGAAGTTCTTGTGGTTGGTGGCTAACTAAAGAGTTGGCAGTTCCAGTCCACACAGAGGCACAGAAGAAAGGCCTGGTGATCAACTTCTGGGGGAAAAATCAGTCTTGAAAACCTTATGGAGCATAGTTCAACTCTGACACACATGACGTCATCAGCAGTGAGATCACCTTGAGGGAACTTTGGGAGTGGTTGGTTGGTTTTTAAGTCATACTTGAGCCTTTCTCAGGCTAAGCACATCATGCCCCTCTGACTCTCCAGTCTTGATTTCAGAGCTCTGGTGTATGTGTTGGCCAGGAGAAATGAGTTTTATGCACTAAAGTGTCAATGGACAAGACCAAGATTGAAAATAAAAGTGTGTGCATGTGTGTGTGAAAGAGAGAGAATGTAATCTTTTTATTATTGAGGGCTTAGACTGCCTGACATGGTGCGCCAAAGGCTTTAAATACAACATGTCATTCATCTTCACACCAAACATATTAGGTAACAGCCTGTTTTACCTATCTGCTTTAGGAGGAAATTGAAACTCTGTACAGGAAATTCAGTCACATAATTTTACTGTTAGTTCAAAACACCCATGGTTCTTTTGAAATATCTTGGAATCATTTCCTTACTACA
The DNA here is from genome assembly GCF_050624435.1 of Tenrec ecaudatus. NCBI lineage: Eukaryota > Metazoa > Chordata > Mammalia > Afrosoricida > Tenrecidae > Tenrec > Tenrec ecaudatus. The sequence continues at coordinate 79,410,916 of NC_134538.1, forward strand.
CGCAACACAACTGCATGATGGTCCTACGGACGCTCTACCACCTTGCAGAATGATTTTTGCCAATGTAAAATCTAAGAAAACATCACATGGTGCCGTTGACTTGTGCCATTGAGTTAATTCCAACTCCTGTCGCCCCCATGTGTCACAGGGCAGAACTGCTCCGTAAGGGTTTCGGGGCCCATAAGCATTACGTAAACAGATCACCGGTACGTTTCATTCACACACAGTTCCACTGGGTGGGTTCACACGGATGTCGAACACCCAAATGCAAGCTATTTGTGTCACCAAGACAGCTGCATGGAAAGCTGAAATGTTGGACTTCTTATCCCCAATGGGGATGAAATAGGCTTAAATTTGCCTCCTATTCCTCTGGCTGCTTCATTGAAAATGTACATGTTACAGCCCTTGATCAGAGGTAGGGGGGCAAAAAGTAATTCTAGAAGGCTGCTTAAGGTGTGTGAACTCTGAGTTGAGTTCATGAAATGGTCCCTGAAATAAAACTCAGGCTACCATCTGAGACCAAGCCCCAAGCCAAGTCGAGAGATGTTTTGCTTCTCCTCTGAAGTGAAATTATTCCCAGATACCAGCACACACTGACATGTCTGAGCAGAGCCGCGGAAGGAGAATGGTACAGAGATGGCAATGACACTGTTCATCATCACAGGTCTATCACAAACAACAGGGAAGTCAAGGGTATGGTCCGGGGGAGCCCTGGGCAGTAAAGACAGATGTTTCCCTTTCCATCCCTGGAGCAGAAGACCCAGGAGAAAGCCCCAGAGCTGTCACCGAACGGAACTTTCTTTGCTGTAGGATAGAGTTAGGTAGAAGCAAACCAGATACCTAGATCCACATTTGGAATAGATAAGGCACATTGTTCCTAATTTTTAATTTGTTTTCTGCTCGTGAATGAGCTAGTCTTTCCAGTTACAACAGGAACCAGAAAGCGGGGCTTAAGTTTTGTTTGAACATTTATTAGAATTAATATGGTGGGGCTCCAGTTGTCTTTGATCCCACATGGTACCAGTTCCAAGTAAGCCAGGAAATGTGCAAATGTTCAGGACAGTCAAATCTATCAGCAACTGAAATAAAAGAGGCAGGGTTTCCCAGCCGCATGAGTGCCCTGTCAAATAACTGGCCCTGCTGAAATCAGAGCTAGAGTCAGAGGGTAATATTCATGGCCATAAATTAAAATTCTGGTAAACCACCCTTTATTTAGAAACAAAAGCATGAAGCAGTTAGCTATAGTGCCAGCAATTAATCTAGCCTGAGTAATAATGGTTGATGCTTTATTGATGGATGAAATCTAAGGTGTAACACTGGTGAAGCGTAACACTCCAACTGGCCACAACTGACAAGACCAATAATTGAATGATAATTGTTAAGTTCTCCCCGAACTTTTCTTTTGGTGTTATCACCTGGGTGATGATCCAAGACTACAGCCTCCACATAAGGCAATCAAGATCTCCGTTGCTGGACCAATAGGCAACAACATGATAAACAGAGAGAAACACAGAGGGCAGCAAGGATTTACTTTGACTTGGATGCACGATCAATGCCCAGGGAAGCAGCGGTCAAGAAGCCAACCAACAGACTGCACTGGGAAGAGCAGCTGCAACGACCTCTCTACCGCGTCTTTAGAGCCAAGAAGTCACTCTGAAGACTAACGTGTGTACCATCCCAGCCACGGTATTTTCAATCACCTCATATACCTGGGGAAGTGCACGACGACTAAAGAAGCTGGAAGAAGAACGAGTGAAATGGAATGATGGCCCTTGAAAAGAATATGAGCAGTTCTGTGGATTTCCAGAACAAACCAATCTGGCTTAGAAGTACAGCCAGGATGCTCCTTCGAAACAAAAATGGTGAGATGGCTCAGACGTTGAACATCTTCTCAGCAGAAACCAGTCCCTGGACATGGGCGTCATGCTTGGTAGCTCAGAGGGTGGGCCGGAAAGAGGAAGCCCTTCAAAGAGATGGGTGGCCACAGTGACTAGCAATGAGCTCAGACATAATACTTGTGAGGATAGTACGGGACCGGGCAGCATCTCACTCTGTTTTCCAGGGTTTGCAGATAAGTAGATATCAAGAGCACCTAACAATAACTTCAGGGAGGACCGCTGGAAGGGGAGAAGGAGACATGCCCAAATCGCAGAGTCAACAGAATCTTTGATTTTGAGTTTGAAAGTTGGGTGCTGCGTTCTTTTTCTACGTCTGTCCTGAGGTTGCACAGACACTTGGGTGTCACTCTCCCTCTGCCAGTTACCAACTGGTACACCCCAGCTCTGAGAACAGAACACCTGCGGCACGTGCACTTAAGACATCTTACCCCTTCTCTGATTTGTCCCACCGGGCATGGCTGGCTTCCTGTTAACCAATAGGACAAGAAAGAAGGGTGCTACTTTTAAAATCCTTTGCAAATTTTGCCATATTTCAGTATCTGGTGCATTCCTGGAATAATGAGTCTGTTTCTTGCATAAAGGAAGGGTTAAGATGTTAAAGAAAGCTAAGAATACCCTGCTGAGCCTCTACATGTGACTCCAAAAATGTTGGCAAAAAAGATTCAGGAGATCACGAATGGCCAATGGGAAATCACCCACCATATTACCAACAGAGCAGGGCAAGTCTAACACTACAAATATATATTTTCTATGCAATTCTCAATGCTTTTCCAACCAGGACCTAGTCTGTATCGTCTCAAGAGCTCCAGCTGCAAGGAGTACGGTGACTCCACAGTAAAGCTAAATGACAAGCACAAAGTGAAAGCTGGAAACCTGATTCTTCTTTTAAGAAGTGTTTAGTCTGTTCAACATTTAATAGTAGGCTGGCACCTGACTCAGTTTCAGAGCTGCATTGGAGCTCTCTGTTTGTCCATGTTTCATTTTCCTCAATGATAAAAAAGGCCAAGGGGCAGATCAGTCATCGATTAAATTCCAAAACAACAGAAAAAGGAAGCACAGGGCATCACTTACAAAACCAGAATATGGCCACTTCTATTGGTCTGATTTCATCAACTGTAATATTACTAAAGGGGATGCAAAAGTCACCTTACATTATATTGTAATAAATCGATTTCTCTCCTTTTCTCTGTAGTTCAAGGTGATTCTGACTCATAGCAACCCTGTAGGGCAGAGTAGGACTGAGTCATAGGAGTTCTGAAGTGATAAATCTTTTTGGAAGCAGAGTGTCTCATCTTTCTCCCATGGCACAGCGAATGGATTCAAACCTCTGACCTTTCAGTTAGCAGCGCATTACTTAACCCAAAGCATCACCAGGGCTCCCATTAAATCCATCCCCAAATCCCTCAAACCCCTTGTCATTGAATTGATTCCAAATGATGGCCACCCTACAGGGCAGAGTAGAAATGTCCCCGTGGCTTTCCAAAAAGGTCACCTTTTTAACCAAGTAGAAAGTCTCCTCTTTCTCCTACAGACTATGACCTTTTGGTGAGCAGCCCAGTGCTTAACCCACTGTGCCACCAGGGCTCCTAGTGAATTGGTCGTGGCTAACAAGACGATCAGAAACCCTGGTGGCACAGTAGTTGAAGTTCCCAGCGGGGTAGCCAAAGGGGCTGTCATTTGAATCCACCAGTCTCTCTGCAGGAGAAAGATGAGGCTGTGCGCTTCCGTAAAGATTGAGAATTGTGGAAGCCCTACAGGGCAGCTCTACTCTGGCCCATAGGGTCGCTGTGGTAGTTAGATAATGGTGTATCAACTTGAAGATGTATAAAGGTGTAGGTGTGAAACCCAACCTGTCAATCAGCCTGAGGCTGTCTCCTTGGGGGTGTGGCCTTCTTAGGACACTGGGAACTGCCCTCTCTCTGCCACTTTCCCTCCTGCCTGCTGGAACTTTGCCATTGACCCTGAGAGTCGCTGGAGGCCTGCCACGTTTCCACCGACCTTGGACCCACATGACTCTGCTCCTGCTCCCCGCAGCCCGTGATCTCCCTGCAGTCTGCACCACTGCACACGGCTGCATGAGTCTGAAGAGGAACTTCTGGGCTAGTGGCAGACTTATGGACTTGAGTTAGACAGGGCTGGGATGTTTTCCTAAGATACAAGTACTTCTTGGTGTAAAGCTCTTTCTTAGATGTCTATGAGTGTCACTGGATTTGTTCCTCTAGTCAACCAGGCTGCACACAATCTCCATGGGTTCAGAATCAATCAACTTTCTGGCAATGGGTTCATAGTACTGCGAAAGCACTAATTCAGGGAAGTTATATTAAAGGTCATTAGAGTTAGTAAACATTCCAATTACAGTACATTTAAAGACAATGCATTCACTATTTTCATGTCAGATTCAGCCAATAAAATGTGGCTTATTTGAATTCCTCAAGCAGGCCACTAAAATCAATAGAGGAAAGTATGGGAAAGGATATACCTATTTGGAGTTCTCTAAAAAGATATTGTCTGGGGTCTTTTTCCCTTATAATTTATAGGCTCCCTGTATATTTATAGGTAGTATAGTGGTCATGCACATGGTTAGCAGCTCAAAACCACCAGCAGCTTCTTGGGAGAAAGACTGGGCTTTTCTACTCCCATAAACAGTTACAGTCTTGGAAACCCACGGGGTGAGAGTAGGGGAGGGGGGTCAGTATGAGTCAGCATTGACTCGATGGCAGTGAGAGTTTATATTTAGCTCATGAACCTTTCAACACATTCATTTTTTCCTTAAATAATCCAACTTAGTCCCCATCTGAATTTTAATAAGCACCTGATTAAGACAGTTTACATGAAATGAATTTCAAAAAATAAAACACTGACAGGATTCCATGGAATTTTATTTAGACAGGCTCCTTCTTTACAATGAGTATGCCTTTTACGGAGGGTGAAGACACACTAGGAATCTCTCACCAACACTAATCCTGCTATTTCTCTGAGTCCGCCCCGAGGGAAAGCTGCACAATGGGAGAGCACCGGTGAAAATCTGGGTGGGTCGGTTGATTTGCTTTTTCTAACAGCTGTGATAGCATCATTCTGGCTAGAGTGATGGGGCACAGTCTCAAACTCATGAATTGCTAGGGTTTATGACTAAGGTGACTGGGAACTGGGTGACGGGATGTCCTAAACTTTCCCTAGGAGTCGATTAGAAGGTGCCTGGGCAGATAATGTACATGATGGGCTGCTAACTGCAAGGTCCGCAGTTCACAACCACCAGCCTCATAACAACTCTATAGGACAGGGTAGAACTGGCCCCTGTGAGTTTCTGAGACTGTCACTCTTTTTCCGAAGGAGTCCCTGTTGGTTTCAAATGACTGACCTTGGAGTTAGCAGCCCAACTCACAACCATTAGGCCACCAGGGTTCTTACTCAGCCGACGGCTATCCCAAGTCTTCATTGATGATCAAGCAGAATTTGTAATTAACTGAGCACGCGAGAAAAGTCTGGTTTCAAATGTGAAGTGCAGGATCCAAAGTGATGGTCTCTTCAACCCAGGTCATGAAATCGGCGCTGAAGAGTGGAAGTCACAGCCCCGCGTGTTGGTCCCCCTGCGCTGCTCTGTCCATAGAAATATTTCCGGAGGAAATATGCTAAAAGACTTGCATATGTAAAAAGTTGGAGAACGGGGCCTCCAAGGTATTTGGGTTAAGTGTCTGAAACCCTAATTTTTTCTTGACCACCTAGAAACATGGATGAAAAAGTGAAAATTCCTATAAATCCTAACAACCACTTATGTTCTACGTGTCAGACACGATTTTAGAAGATGAGCAAGTCTGACTTTTTTAAGCAATACTTTGATCCTCTCAATGTCCATGTTTACTATAATCTTCTGAAAAGTTTACGCTATTTGCCACTGATGATTATCAAAAAGATAAGCAGCCCACAGGTTTATGACCAAATATAATCTAAGACCCCAACATGCCCTTTGTATATGTTTATAGCGAGAAAATTATAGGCTGTGAGGGAGCTTGGACAAATTGATTATCCTTTTTCTCATTCTCCCTAATAAATGAAAAGCCAGGAGCAGCGACAGTGTTACAATGTGTGTCAAGCAGGGGCACAAATACTTCAGAGGTTACTTTGAAGACTAAGATATGCCTGACTAAGTCATGGTATTTTCAATTGCCTCATATACTTGTCAAAGTTGAACACTGAATAAGCAAGACTGAAGAAGAATAAGATGCATTTGAATTATGGTGCCGGCAAAGAATATTGAAAATACCATGGACAGCCAGAAGAACACATCTGTCTTGACAGAAGTACAGCCAGAATGCTTCTTAGAAGCGAGGATGGTGAGACTTCATCTCTCATATTTCTGATATGCTATTAGGAGAAACCAGTCCTGGAAAAGGACACCATGCTTGGCAAAGTGGAGGGGCAGTGAAAAAAAGAGCCAGACCCTCGACAGGATGTATTGCCACAGCGGCTGCAACCGTGGGTTCAAACACAAGAACAATCGATCATGGGATGTCGCAGGACTGGGGGTGGTTGCTGTGAATTGGAACCAACTCAATGGGCACCTAAATACAACAACAATTACTATTATTATTATCAGTCTGCTCTGTAATAGAAGCTGTCTCTATT